>NC_092860.1:94842712-95025878 GCF_032062135.1 Pyxicephalus adspersus
CCTGGAACTAGTTAGTGAAGATCCATGTTAGGTTCGCCAGAAGGCAAAGGTGCCCAAATCATAACTCATAAATCATAACGTTTGGAGTCACTGCAATATAAAACATCAGCTCATATAATTTAGATCGATGAAGGCATTTTATACAGCATCAAATACAAGTATAATGTATTTGTTATTTTCATACTGTGTGCTATTTGCTGATACTTTTTTTGTAATCCAGTAAATTCAAATCTCAGAGGGTTTTGTTTCTAAAAATAACACTAGTTTCTGGTGTTAAGAGTGAACTATGAAATGTCTATTTAAGAGACCAGAAAAATCAGCTTTTCTGGAAAAAGGAAAAAAATACAGTGTTTTGAGAAATACAGTATTTAACTATTCATTTCAAACAGAAAAATAATCATTTCACACCAATGATATATTTATTTAGCTTTGGGAGTTTACTATTTTTATCTGACAATTATCATGAGATAAATTCACAAACACATGGGAAAGAACACCCGTGTCTTTGTAAATTGATGTTATGATGTTTTATATGTTAAAATGATTGTTTGCTGTATGAAGATCACGTGCAGTATATATTCAGTTTGTAAATCCTTTCTATTTCATAAGTGCAAAATGTTCTAATGTGACGACAAAAAAGCTATACTTGTTAAAGCACTTGATGCCAGTTTATATTTTGTGTCACTCAGAAATGTTAGTATGGGAAATGCGATCATCTTTTCAATAATATAATCTGACACGTTTATGATGTTGTGATGCTGATAGAATGACTCTATGACAGAGTATTATCAAATCGGTGACTAACAAAATGGTGTGCAGAAGTAGTGCAAATCAGGCTGTATGTCATTCAGCAAAGGATTTACATGTGTATTTGTGACACTTGTGAGTGCAGTCCCTGGCAGCTGAATGCAACAGTGAAAGGTATATTACAGATCTGAGAATGTCTTGGAGAAAGATTTCCTATTATAAAAACAAGCAGAAATAAAAATGTTCTAGGACATGATTTATCCTGAAGTGGGGCAAGGCCTTGAATTAACAGCATATATTTTACCACTTATAGTATACCCTATATAGTGTAGTATCATATACAGTGTACTTGCATCCACCATGCTTTTCAATAGAAAGTCGAGGTTCTTTTATGTCTTGAGATATGCTGCTTGTTATTTTTTAAAACTAGTGTTATAAAGACGGCTGTCAGTTACAATATTAAATGATGAGCAAAGACGAGGTGGTTGGCACTGTAACTAGCACTATCCATTAGATGTCTGCCTACATCCCAAAACATAAGGGCTGGTTACTTGGCTTCATCCTAAATGGACACCAGTTATGCCACTATGGTAAAGACATTTGACTATGGTAGAGGGATTAGATTTTGATCAGGTATGATGTTCGTGTTTGCTGCAACCTGAGTTCCAACTGTAGGTGCATGCCAAGTTGGTAAAATTCTGTATACGTTCACAAGCCCATGTACATGAATCATGGTTGCCATTAAAAAAAACTCCCAGCTGGTAACTACCTTACCAAAATCTTTGTGAATGGTGGCTGTCAAGTACAGTACCAGCCGTAACAGTCATCAGCACACTATGTAACTAGCACAGCAGGAGCCAGATTTCTCATGTAAATAGCAGACAGACTTTTCTTTAGGCTGGTGGTTGTTAGAGTCAATAATGTTCCCCACCATTTACCAACACCTAATGTACAAATACAGTGCTTGTCTATGGAGAGGAGCGGGGTGGGGATAAGCAGGTGGCACTCTGCTGCATACTCCTCAATAGCAGACAACAGCAGTTATTAACTGTCATTTGTTCAGAGATCCATCTGGATGAAATCACAGAGTGTTGTGGGTAAACAACTGCACAGACATAAGATTTTTGTCCAAAATGATTGCCAACATCGGCAAGAATCTAGAAACTGTACGTAGTGCTTTGCAGAGGTAATTTGGTCTAGTTGTGTAGTTCCATATATATTTGGAAATGCGTGCAACAAAAATCTCTTCAACTATCTAAACAAAATTGTTAAAACAGCTAAGAATGTGTTAACTATTTTGTAATTGCGCATGGGATTGTTTTTGTTTTTGTATTTGTATTGTGAGCAGACATTATGCCAGCACCTGAATTTATTTTAGTGATATACATACATAACATACATACAGTACAGAAAGATCATACATAGATATTATTTAATACTCAGTGTTAGTGTTGTTTAGATTGTTTCTTTGTTCTATATCCCTGTGGAACTCATGCACTATGTCTTATTACATGCACTTCCACAACAAGTATTTTTAATTAAGCCTTGCTTGAGGCTTTGCAGAAAAACACTTTTCTTCATCTCCGGTTCTCTTATCACCTAATGTAAGACTTTCTAACAATAACATAGTTCTCATATAGGAGGTAGGAATGAAAAAGGTCAAATCAGTTACTACCAATCAATTATTGAGCCAAATTCCTATCTACCAACCTGCACAAATAGCAGTTTGGATTTTGCTTTTTTTTACTTTCACAGCTGGCTAAAATAAAATCTATGTAGGAGGTGAAAGATATTGATTGGAGTGCTTTGCTAAATTGGCAGTATGTTATGCAATGTGTATGTATATTCTAATTTTAACTGGAAAGTATTTAGCTTTATATCACACAGATATACGCATTGCAATTAATTAATAGTAATTAAGGTTTTCAAACTCTTTAATGTTTTTTGGAGTGTAAATGTACAATAAAATCACAGTGTATATTTCTTGCAAACCTTCTCTATAAATGTTATTGGAAAATAAACGATAAACTGAAGACAAGTTGTAAAAAAAGCCATATGCCCTTCAAAACACCCTTAATAAATCAGCAGCAAAATTTGAGACAGTGACATTTTTCCAAAATGTTTTTTATACAGAAAAGATAAAGACCTTTCTGATGTTTTATCTTTAAAAGATTACTAAATCTTCTTTCATCATCAGATATATCGGTATGTTTCGGTAAATGGTTAGAAAGATGTCAGCCTTAAGTACCACACTCTTTCCCACAATTGTCACTCTAGTACTGGTAATTACTCCACTTCCATGGCATGACTCATTAACACAAATGTCAGCATAATGCTTAGGATGCTGAGTTCCTTTATAATAAAATGCTTGAGCTTTCCCCAGTTCTTCGAACTCACTTCATCCATTTAAAGTCTCAGACGATTCTGCTCCACCCTGTTTTCTGATTTAAGCCTGCCTCCAGCTATAACACCATGAGTTTTAGGGAGCCCCATCAAGTATGTAAAATGAAAATGTCTGCAATAGTTATCTCTCCCCAAGGTTGTGTTATGCAGTAATTCCATTTTGCTGGTAGATGCCCTCATTCTTTCAGATTGTCATTTAACCTAGAAGATTGAGGACTAGTAAGTGTAGGGTGTCAAGGACCCACCCAATGAGCGGTCATCACCATGGCACCAGGCCAGCTAGGAGAAGTTACAGAGAACCCTGTGAACCATATGAACCTGACAAAATAAAGGAAACATTCAGTAGTTCAAGCTTTGGTAGCTTGTAATTAAGTTTTACTGAAAAATAAAATCCTTGGATTGTTGGTGTCACAGATCTGGGGAACAGGACCCTCTGTGCAATCTGCACGTTTAGCAGAGGTATGACCTCTGGAGCGCCTAAGGAAGCACCCGGCTTTAAACCAGAGCAGCCTGCAAGAAGAGATGGACTTTGCTGCAGACGGCGCCCAGGTTAGGGCCCTCAGACACATACGTGCAGACAGCAGCTGACAGCAGATAGAACCAAAGCATAGAACCAAATCGGTAGACAATCTCGAAAACCAAACAGGACCAGGTCAGAGTCAGAACCAGGATATCAGCACTTGGAAATAGATAGCCACAGGTAAATGCATCTATTGCCAAGGCAAGGAGTGTCCGATTGAACACAGCTTATATAGTAAAGCTAACAGGCAGGCTGGGTGGGGACTGGATGATCAGGTGCAGATAAATCAGCTGGAAAGGTTCAGCAACCCCTCTAACTCCAGAGCCTGGACAGAGCAGCTAGGAGCAAGGTAAGAGAACCAACTGCTGCTGATCTCACATATGTCTGGTGACCAACAAGTACCAGATCAGCTGTGCTGCTGATCTGTGATAGTTAGTTTTTATATTTTGAGTGTTATTCTAATTTCTTGAGAAGAAGTAACACATTTTTGCACACATTTTCTATATACTTATTAGTAAGAATACAATTTAGGTTGTAGCTAAATTATGGAAGATGCTCAAAAATTCACCTCTGTACCTAGAGACAGTCTATACTTAATGGGAATTTATGTCCACAATACTTGCCACGCCTCCATGGAAAGAACATCTAGGTCGGCCTATTATTATGAAACTGCCACACATGTGCACAGGAGTTAGTTTATTCCTGCATCAAAGAATGAATACAGAGCCCAAATTAAAAAAAAAAAATTTCATGCAGTCCCTAGGAAACTTTCAAAAAAGGGGACTTCCCTTTAAGGCATTACCTTTTTAGCGCCAATTAAGATTTCTCCACACCTCCTATTACGTTCACTATAACATTTGGATCCATATTCACTTTCTGTCAGGATGACAGTGAATACCAGAAAATATAATGCATCCTCCCAGACACAAGCAATAACATAGCATGTGCTACAACTCCTATGTAATTGACAAAATTGCAAAAAACATACTGTTGTTGTTTAAACCATATGGTACCATAATATATCTCTGTATATGAGTATTGTAAATTAATAAATAACGTTTGTTATTGTTTAATAATGTTTTTGCAGAGTGTATGAACCTCAAAGAAATACATTTTTGCTCAGCTAGTCATTGTAATCTCAACAAAATAAAATGTGGGTGTGGAACATTACACAGAAATACTTCTCCAAGTCTGAAACTGGCACTGGTTGCTATCCTAAAATCTACCTCTAATACTTTTCTTTTTGATATAGAAGCATGGAGTAACCTTTAAACAATGGATGCTAAATGGATATAAATGGATAGGTTCAGGGTGTAAACTCAGTCAGGACACTATCTGCACTAAGCGTCACAAAAAGTGACGCTAGTCACTGACGCTAGTTGGCTTTATCCTAAATTAGGGAGATTACGATCTGAGCTTCCCAAGGAACATGTTAGAGAGATGACTTCAGACATGGTAATGCACTGCATATTATACCTGTGATATATAAATTCATAATAAAAACAAAATTACTGACTACAAGCCATACAGGCTGAAATCCCCATGGCTGGATCACTAATAGTGAGCAGATCCAATGCCATAGTCAGGCACCATCATGCTTTTTGGGACTTATCACTGGACCGCCTTTTTTTTTAATAACATAATTGGAGTGAAAGACATTAGTTTCCTTTGTAAGAAACTGTGCCCAAATAATGGCAGAGGCACATAAGAGTTATATCCTAACTACATACCTAACTTTAGCAACCCAGTAATGCTCTTTTGATATCTTTTTTCATTTTGTCTATTCCGCCATACAAAATGAAAGAATGACAAATGGTTGAAATACACACCCTAAATAAATAACCTGTGTATACTGACCCTAAGGAAACATATCAGAAACAGTGGAAAGGAGACATATTTTTAATTACTTTTCTAGCACAACGTTTAAAAGCACCAAGTGCAAAATTAATTAATACTCTTTATTGTCAGATTAAAAGTTTTATTATATGTTCCCATAAGTTCGAATTGTGATAATTCTTTATACTAAATCTATATTTTTACAAAAATGAACTGGAGTTTGCCAATGCATTGAAAGTACTTTTTTGTAATACTCATAAATTAAAAAATTATTGTGTCATTTATGTTTAAATCTGTCCCAATATATATATGTTTCCTTGAGTTTATGACTTTGGTACCAGGCATCTAAAGCCTTCATGGTCTGTTTATATTTCCTGGCTCACAAAATAGCAGCAGAGGGATGAAAAATTGATAGCTTTGCATACAGTAGTATAGAGTTACTGGAGGACAGGGAGTTCATAGTTCTTCTGGATACAATACCCCGGAGAAGTGCACAATGTCTGTACAATAACTTCTAGAAATAAAAATTGATGGAAAAAATAGAGTTTCAATTTCATTGTAGAGAAACCAGTGATGGAAAAATAAAAATGCTAATTATTTTTTCAACATTATTTTATAACCATAGCATTGATCTTTGCTACACATCAACTTTCCATGTAGTTCATTTACATTGTGTTAATAACCAGTACATTGTAAAAATGTTTATAAAATGTTTAGTTAATCCAAATGTATAATTCATTCTACAAGGTTTGTGTATTTTAATTTGTTTATGGACACAATTTTCTAGCAATAGTAGCCAATTTATTTTACAAGATTTTTTTAGGATAGGTATAACATCATTATAAGTAAGTCTTGACAATCAACCTCCTGTAATTCAGATGTAAACGAGTAGTATGTAGAGGACAAAAGATCACACAAATAATCACATGCAAAAGAGATAAATTCCAAATTGCAAATACTATATCTAAGAAGCCCAAACTTTTAAGAATTTTGCATGTGTAATATAGTCTTTCCTTATTTTTTCATTATAATGCCTGCAAGTCTTTGTTTGCTCCCTTGAATCCAAGCACATTCTGCCTAAATTATCTAGTTTTAGTTTGTAGTAGCCAGATACATATTTATGGGGATTTACAAAAACAGTTAAAACTAGTCACTCAACAAAAAGAATTATCACACGCAAGGGAAATTTCACCATATTAACCATGCTGAGTTGCTAATAGAGATGCTAAGTGATTTATCTATTGCAGTGTGATAGCTTGCTTATCTTATCTTTAATAAGGTGGTAAAAATCACTTTGAAAAGAATATTCAATCATATACCAGAAAATGTAAAAATGAAGAATTTTGCTTGCACATGAAATGATTGGATGGCAGTGCTTGACCCCCATTCAGCTAAGTGAAAATTCTCCTGCAGAATGGAACCACCTAAACTTCCTCAGTAAATCACCTCCACTAATTACCAGTTTCTCCTTATGTTTAGTTAGATTGGACCAGGGGTATCAAACTCTGGCCCAGGGGCATATTTTTTTGGCCCCCAAAGGAATCCTAAATATGGCATGCCGCTGCATTGAAATAGCGCCGCTAATACAATTCCTGGCATCACTCGCATCTATAGACCAGCAGGCTCTCTGCCTATGCGTGGCCCTGCATTGGACTGTTTAATAGACGCAAATAATGCTGGGAATATTAGTAGCGGCGCTATTTCAATGAAGAGGGAGTTCCAGCCGCGGGCCACTCATAAGATTGAACTCCGTATTGGCGGTGTACGGTATTTCCAGCCCTCCCCCTCAGCTGTACTTTTTCCTGCTGCTCCAAGACATGGACTTGAATGGTTGGATTTTCATAGAAGAATATTGTTATTATTATTGTTAGCCTGTGAAAAAAGGTTACCATTGAGATTTAACTCAGAAGGCTACAAATAGGAAAAAAAGGCATTAGATTTTTTCTTAAAAAAATAAAAATTAAAATTTCATGCCTCTTTCTCTATTATAGGCTTGTTCCAGATTGAATGTGAAGCAAAACTTCTTTGTTTCCATATATCTAACGAGAAGGAAAAATTTCCTCAATTTTTTCAATAAATTTCAAGTTTGGCCCGCGACTTTGTCTAAGTTTTTAATTTTGTTCCTCTGTGTGTTTGAGTTTGACACCCCTGGACTAGAGAAAGTCTTATTAAATAGAGGGGAAGGTATCAAGCACAGTAGAGAAAAGTGCAAAAAACAGCCTAATGATTTTGTTGTATCTGAATCATCTTTTACATACCCATTGTCGGATGGTAATTGTGTTTTAGGAACTCATCTGGTTTAAAGTTTTTGGCTACACAACTCAAAGCCATTAAAGAAAACAAACAATGTTTTCAATATAACTGATGCAAGAAATTTGAACTTTAAATTTAAACGCTTGTAGAATCGCGGTAAAACATGCGAAAACGCAGGAAAAATGCGGCATAGACATTTTTCAGCGTTTTCCAGCACTTAAAAGTTTTAAAACATTAAAAAAAGTGCATAAAAACGCCTATAAATGCAGTAGGAACGTTTTCATGCCTTTTTACAAAACGTCCATGTAGACCCAGCCTAAGGGTGACATGCTACAAACTGGCCAGCAATGTAGGAGACAGGGATACCCTAAGGCATGAAAGTTATTTCAACGGTTATGGTTCCTACATGGTAAAAAGGTTGAGAAAGGTTGGGCTTGGATGACTATGGGCTAGATAACAAATGTTACTGGCATTTACAGGTGTAAAGAGGAGGCAAAATAGGACACCTAAATGCATAAAACTAAGGAAGCTTCCATTAAAATGCATTTTGAAAGCACAGAACATGGATAGCCACTAAAAGGTATATTGCATATGAATGTTACATGCTGCATAATCAGTTACCTTTGAAGATTTTTTTCCCTGTGTACAGTAAATTAGAACAGTGTTTTCTAAAAATCTTCAGATTTTTTTTTTTTTTTATTTAAATAGTGGGATATTCTTTTTCAGTCTAACGATGTTGTAGCATATTGCAGTCATAAAGTAAAAATAACTCTAGTTGGAAGAAAGAAAGCTGACCATATTTACTGAAATCTAATTAACACATGTTCTTAACTGCGGTTCTCATTTTAGCAGTGAATAGAGTCAGTCTGATTAGCAAGCATAAGGTCAGCTAAAATTTATCCTTGCACTGTGTATTTTCACTCTAGATACATGGTGAATAACAGTTCCAGTGGGAGTTATATTAATTTTAGATGCAACAGGGCCACAGGGGCAGCAGCAGTTCAGAATAGATTAGGTGTTGATGATTTTTCATATGGTGCTTAACAGATGGAAAAATGATCTCTGAAAAGCAAAAGGTCCAATTCTAGACTAATGCAGAGAGACCACAAAGATAACAATGATAATTCTATAAACAGTGAAGAGTGCTGCACAATGTTAATAATAAGACAAGATGATTTAAAATGATTAGACACATAAAGTATAGGCAATGATAAGAGTTCTGATAGGGTGTTGCCTTTCCCCCAGCAGAAAAGTAGCTTATAGAACCCAGTAAGATTTAATTTTTAATTGTGTATGAAAAATGAAAACTAAAATTGGAAACAAATTGATTGCTGTGAGCAAAAAGAAGAATACAGTTTTAATACTTGAGCCCCATATTGTAGAAAGTTAGAAATAATTTCATTTTTATTGTGAACTAAACACATTGGAGGTCATTTTAATGAATATGGATTTTATATGCTGAAAAACACCAGTGCCACCACAATAAATGATGGCTTACGCAGGTGTCAGAACCAGAATAACATAAATGCGTGTTTCAGGTATATTAGGAGATGAGTTCACATTTAAGATGCCTTGGTGCAGTTCATACATATTTATGTTTATAGAAATAACATTAAAATATGTATTTAATTTCTAAGGGTCATATGTTAAGACAACTTAAATGTATGTCTAAAACATTGTAAATCCACAGTTTAGACTTCCCAGGCATTTACAATGTGCTGCCCAGACGTATCTACGGTATGTTCATTTACATTTTGATTCCTGCATCCTTGTGGATCCATTTGAACCCTAGCACAGGCAGTACACGGGACCAAAAAGTTTGCTTAAAATGAGATTAAGCACCCTCTCCTGTGGGCACTAAATCACATTCTTGTCATTTATTTGTCACATCCCAGACATTTAGTGGGAAGTAGACGCTGTAACACTTAATGATTCAAGTAGATCTAGTCCCTAAGTGGAAGGATAATTAATAAATGCCCAAAGATGAGCTGTAAAGGCAAGTCACCAGATCTCCTATTTAAAGAAAAATGCAGAAATGTCAAAATATGTTTTAAAATTACATTTAAATCTTCTTCTAATAACAGAACTGGGCACTTCACAGTGATGCAGATTTAAACAGATATTGGCAGCCACAAGGATCCTGCACTTACAACCATGCAAATTTAGAACCTTTACTACTTTGTAATACTGTGGCTATTGATTTTTTCCCTGAACTGATACGTGGTTGAATAAGGTGCTAATAGAAATCCATCCTATGAACGTCTCGTTTTGATGTTTCTTAAAATGGTATTGATGTCTGTTTCAAAAGATTTTACATGCCATCATCGGTTAAAAGGAAAATTTTTGTAATATTGCGAGTACTGAAAATCAGGTGGGCTTGTGTTTTTAATACAGATGATTTTACTTTAGAACAAACGCAGGCAGGATACGTATAAGAAAAAATGGAGTTGGAAGTAACTTCCAGCAATATCAGTTACTTCCTTCCCCAGCATACAAGCATTTCTAGACCATTATGATTTTATCACTAGTTTTAGACTTTAATAGTCTTTAATAGCAACTAGACATAATTCGTCCTGCCCTATTTTGACTTTTAGAGAGTGAAATCAGGTTAAAAGCTATGGGGTACTGCACTTAGGAATTAGAATTTAAGAATTAAAACTCCTGTTTGAAAAGCCATTAGTCTTGTTTCATAGCTTTCCACAGCAGCTGCCCAACTTTTAGAAGGATGTTAAAACATGGGATTATAAAACTCTGTCTGAGTCATGCATACTACTATATGTATTTTTGCTGGCACAGTTGGCAAAGCACCAGCATTTGAGAAAATTAAATCCCTTGTGCTGATGATATCACTCAATATACATTACTGTATTCAGGGTTATAACTACAAATTAAAGGTTGCCTCAAATTTCTAAAAACCTTTTGCAATTCATATTTTTAATTTCTGTTCCTTTCTTGTGGTACTGAAACCTACTAACTGCTCACTAGAATTATACCAAAGATTTGTCTGTATCTAAAATTCCTTCTATATATGTTTATTTCCCGAGTTCTGTATAAACTTTTTATGATTTATATTTATTTCAACCGACCTGCTGCTGCTAAGGGTAATGGGGAGAAGGGGGTGAATCAAACTCCCTCTGATCCGAACCAGCCCCACTCCCACACATTAAGCAGAAACAAAATTATAAATAAAATAATGGAAAATGAGTATGTTACAATAACAATTTTTACACACACATATGTTGTGTAACATCAAAAAGGGAAGAAAGTATCCCAGGTTAGAATAAAAAAAGAAATAAAAAAACTCAAGGACTTGTACCTGCAGAGGCCACTAATCAAGCATTTATTAAGATAAAGAGAGGCCCGCAGCAGGGATATGCGTAGGGGCGGCATGACAGGTGTGCTCGTGCTGCCTGAAAAGAAAGGGGGGGGTGGAGGTTAGGATTGAATTACAGTAAATAGATAGGGGGATTGAGAGAGGGTAAGGTCAAAAGTTTAAGGGGTGGAGTAAAATAGATAAAAAGAGAGGGACAGCACAGTTTTTTGGAAAGAAGAAATTTCCCACCACCCGCCCTGTTAGAAGGTGCATGGAGGCGGTTGAGGTTTGGTGGAAGGTAAGAGTTCTGGGTTAATTACTGTTGGGGGCACCCAAGGTGGTGGCGTAACCCCCCCCCTCTTTCAAGTGGAACGGTGGAGGCCCCTGAGGTGGTGCTGTGCTGCTAGGGGGCCAGGTTGGCTTGGTGTTTGGTTATTATGGAAATGTGGTGGCGTGGCAGACTTTACCTTTCGGAGCTGCAATCTAGTTGTTGTTGGGTGAAAATGGTTTTTGCTGAAGAAAGGGTTAAGTGAGAGTTATAGATTGGTTAGGTAACAAAGGGGTTAATGTTAAGGTTGTCATTAAATGTTATTTAAAAGTGGTATTTATTTGTTTGTTGGTTATTTGTTTAAGTATGTTGAAATATTTATTTATGTTATTTATGAATATTATTAGAGGTATGTTATTTAAATAAACGGCTGCTTGCCAGCCATTTTAAACGCATTTCAGGTGTGGAGTTTTTATTGTAGCTATGGGATGTTTAAGAGGGAGGGGCTGGCAAGGAAGAGTGTTAAGAGGTAGGTATGGTAAAGGGGGGGAAATCTTTAAGGCAAGGTACGAGCTACCCTAGTCAAGGAATGTTGAATAGGCTTATCATCCCTATTTGGCATAGGACAAGCTTAGATCAGGCATTTGTTTCCGGCATCTATTTTGTCAATCGATATGTGGGTGCTAGCATCACAGCTGAAGTTCATAGGAACCCTCTTAAGCATTGAAATATTACTAAAGTCTTATTTGACAATCAGAAACTGTTTTTCTATCTTTCTGCCATTACCCACTCAATGTAACACAATGCAAAGCAAGCTTATTAAAGTTTAGTTGTACCAAGTACAGTGAAATTTAGAAAGTAATAGAGACAAGTTTTCTCCATACAGCTAATTATAAAGGAACTCAAAACAAACTTCCTTTTTCAACAAAGTAAACCACTCCCCAAATTATTTTAAAGAAAGAAAACCAATACTATCCACCAATAAAATTTACTTCCTGCAATGCTCTGCGAAAACAAACGGGCAGGCACTACTACCAGAACTACTACCAGGCATTGGGAAAAACAAGAACGCTTGAAAATGAAGTCAAGTATATGTTTCGTGCTGACATTTATTCCATGTTCCAATTCGACTTCCCCTTCTCCTTTCTCCTGAGTGTGAGCAGTGTTGTTTGGCACTGTAACAGAAGGAGGGGACCAATATTATTCTTGTTAACGCTCGGACCCCCCTCATACAAGATATATATATATTGGCACCATTGGAGCCACACAGAGAAATTTGACTACAGTTATTTCCCTGACTGTATTAAATTATCAAATAAATGATTGCATATTATTCTGTAATAATTTTTTCTTAAATAAAATCATAAACTTTAACTGCAGCCTCTAAAATCGACCTGGTTGCTCACTATTCTTTTAAAGTACTCACTGTCAATTGTTTGCATTTTATGTAAAGCAACTAATAACACTTAACCTTACTTTCTTTCATGTCATTCTGCAAATAGTATTTACGTCAGTGTTTCTCAACAGACAAACATCGATCTATATCCAGTAAATCAAGCAAAAAGGAAAAGTTTTGCTCATAATGCAGAAGATTCTGGGAAAGTTTTCTACAGTATTTATTTATAATGTTCTAAAGCTATGACTGTGAAAACACAGTATCATTTTTATAAAAAGAAAATGTGCATCATTTGTTTTTATCTAACAATAGTATATAATATAATGTAGGAGAAGGAATCATGTGATGCCAACTTATTTAGCATCATAAACCTCAAAATCACCTGGTAAAGGGATTAAAGGGCTTGGATAGGGCCAATTGTAACTGTGTTGCTGAAGATTTGCAGCTCTTTATTTGGGATCCAGTGTCCTAGAAGGAATGGGTGCGCTAGACACTCCATCCACTTTCCAATAAAGTCATTCATGTAGTTGATAGTATGAACCGTCTTTGATTAAATCCAAAGTCAGCTATAATCTGACACTGATTTATCCCAGAAAAGATTATTAGACCTTTAACTGCCCTGGGTAGAAACAAAGGCACAATGCTTTTTTTTTTGGAAAACCATAAAATGTATCAATCACAAATGCCGGAACTTGTTTACTTTTTTCCAGGTCATCATACAAGATTGCTTGTAAGTGGTCAAAAATGACAGCTATCTGATTCTTCTGATTTGATCATCCTAATGATGATCCAGAATCCGACTGCCATGACCCAAGGCAGACAGATTTGCAATAACTGTCCAATTATAGGCTAGTGCAGGTCCAGGATGACCTGGGTTCATAAAATGAGAATTGAAAATTGCTGGTCATCAGTCAGAGGACATATTGTATAAGAAAAAAAGTAATTTAGGGGAATTTTGTAGCAACAGCTGGTTTTGTTATTTTATCTTTCAATGTACTATTTATATCTTGCTATTTTAGGTGGATTTTTGCTTTAGAGTCTTACCTGTGCACAGGAGCAAAAATCATTTTAGGAAAGTGAAATATATAAATAATGGTTGTGTAAACCTGGAATACTGTACTATAATTAATATCTTTCTCCTGCTTAATGTACTGCAAATAATTAGTGGCAGGTTTCTACCTAGTGTTCTGTCATTGTACCAAACATATTATAGCAGTATCATGGCTGCAGAATGAAAAGAAGATTCAACCACTTTTCTGTACATTCAACATATGCTGACAAGTAGAAGAAATTTTGCAGCTTTGCTCAACTTAACAGTGTTCTAAGTAATTGTTAGAGAACGTACTTGTTTCTTGGGTAGGTAAGTGTATGCTTTATTAAGAGTAATAGCATATGTTCTGCCACATCTCCTCGATTGCCTGTACGGTAAAGTAAATTGGCATGTCTTTATTTCCATTTGATTAGTGTTAATGTAAAGTGTTGAACAGACTTTGTTTCCACCAGTTTTTGCAGCTGCTACAACTTGACTAGCCACATTGCCACCCCCACCCAGTACACGTTACAGTATGCAGGAACAAAGGCATGAATACGGGATATTTACATTTCCTAGAGATGATACCAGATGGCAGAATAAATCATAATCTTTATTTATGTTGTTTAAAACACCCCTGTGGCAATGTGCGATAAATCATTTTAACTATTGTGTTCTTGCTATAAAAAAACATGATACCAAGCTATATATTGTAAGAATTTCTTGGGGGCATGTTGTTTTCTGTTCTAAATCTAAATCGTATTTATCTAATTAGAATTGCATTTTATTGCAGCCTATCCCATGCACAGTATGTAATAAAATACATGGGTGATAGTTGTGACTGATGCCTGCTCTCAGCTGATGTAAAGTTTCTGACAAGTGAAGATTAATGCCTGACTGCAAAGATTCAGATTGTATTAGCAGAAAACAAGGAAACAGCTACATTTATACTTTATTATTAGGCCCAAGTGCAGACTTTGTAGGTCCACATATTTAATAGATTACAATAAATAATGAAAATAATAGAAAATAATCACACTCTTCAAAATATACATAATTTGTTCCTCAAAAAGTAATACAAATAATAATAATAATAATATTAATAATAATAAAAAGAAATACAAAAACATCAATCTGTATTTACCTAATGCAGTTAATAAGATCCAAGTGAAGGAAATAATGCAACAGATAAGTTCAGTTTCTGCTAGAAAGTTGGAGATGAGAAGAAGGTATGTGGAGAAGTCGACCACACAGTGGTCCTGATTTATTAAAGCTCCCCAAGGCTGGAGAGAATACACTTTCATCAGTGAAGCTGGGTGATCCAGCAAACCTGGATTGGATCCGGTCCAGGATTGAAAACATTTGCTAGCAAATTGCAAATGATTTTAAGGAATCCATTCCAGGTTTTCTGGATCACCCAGCTTCACTGATCAAAGTGTATTCTCTCCAGCCTTGGAGAGCTTTAGTAAATCAGGGCCAGTGGCTCAAGGAGAGAAAGATGAATTGATGAAAAGATGAATATCCTTGGGTGGACCAGTTGTAGCCCAGACTTAAACCTTAATAAAGATCTGTGGAATAACATGAAAATTGCAGGGCACCGATTGTTATGACAGATATGTAATAGTTTTGTAAAAAAAAAAAAAACATTGCACAACCAATATGTGTAAAGTTGGTAGAGAAGGCTGTAATTAATTTTCTTTTATATGAACTGTTGCTAATATATATTTTACTAAATCAAGAATTATATCCACTTTATTCACCTAGTACAAGTGCAAGAAATCCTTTTATTCATGGCACAGCATCTCTTCTTATTTTCTATGCTGATTCCTTTTCATATTCATTTTCTAAGCAAACATGTTCTAATAGTAAATTAACCATATAGTATATATATATATATATAGTGTATATATGATGTGGCTACTGACTGGTGCTTACAGAGGCATAGCAGCCATATGTCAATGTGAGTTATACACAGCTGTAAACTGTAGTGGATGCAAACATATAATAATATTAATAATAATAACATTGACTAGTACTTGATAAAATGAATGTACAACAAATGGGGAACAGGGACTGTACTATATTTGCCCAGCATCCTTTGCAGTTTTTAGATTCTCTAATATGTACTTCTGAAAATCACAGGTAGAGAATTCTTGGACAAGCTAGCTTCAGCCTGGCAGAATGCCTGCCCTGCAGACAGCTCAGTGTGTACACGCAAGAGTAGAGCTACTGTTCATGCCACCTGTGGCTTTACAATTATAACAAACACCAGCAATTTAATTAAAACAATTATGCCATGAATGACAGGAAAATTAAATCTGCAGATTCCTTCTTCAATAAATGGGTGCTTTGGGGATTGAAATGCAAGACCTTCTTCAAGAGTATCTAAAAAAATAAAATAAAAATCACACTACCACCAATTCAATGTAATAAAGTAAAACCATTAAACTTTCCAAAAAGTCAAAAACTCCCATACATCAATGCTGAAAAATGAATTTGTGCGGTTGGGAACTATTGGAAATGGGGAGCAGTTCCCAAAAGCAGCAAATCGCTGTTACATACAACTACTGCATTATGGTCACAAGTGCATGCGGATGTGGTTGCCTGCAGTGAGGGGGAGGGGGGGGGGAAGGAATGCGGCTCCATGGCGCAGCAGCAGCAGTTTGCTCTGTGTTCATGGGCAGCCAACTGAGCTGGTTTGTAAATTTCTGTGGATTTTGTTTCTTAAATAATATTTTGTGTTTCATGAAACATTTTATGCTTTTGTTTGATGTACAGTTCAAAACAAATCATTTTTCAGTTTACCTGTCTCTGTTGGTTCATGATCTAACAACTCAGAAGTATTGGGTGAGTGGGAACATTTTACACTTGACATTACACAGACAAGACACTTAGTATACATAAACCTTTTTTAATAAAATCTTGGCAACCAAACTCAGAGAGTTCTACATGAATGCCAACTTGGCAATACCAACTCATGCACATTAGATAGCAAGGTTCCCTCTTACATAGCGACCCATGGAAGTCACAGAAAGCATGCACCCGCATAGCATTTGTTTACAATTGGGACTGTTAAAGCTTCTTTAACATTTTACTTTCTTAAGTGATATTTTAAATGTGTTTAGCAACAAATATTTTTTTGTAATGTCTCTTTATGTGTAGGGTGATTTATACATTTTGGGGCTGATTTATTAAAGCTCTCCAAGACTGAACTGACTATGATTCAAGAACTATCACAGATAACCCTGGGCAATTTAGCAAACCTGGAAAGGATTTCCTAAAAATAATTTGGTATTATTGGCATATGTTTTCAATCCTGGACCAGATCCATTACGGGTTTGCTGGATCCCCCAGGTTTTCACATGGTAGCATGGTAGTCCATCTTCTCCAGTCGTGGAGAGCATGGGATTAATCAGGCTTTAAAAGCACAGATTCTATCACTTTTTCTGACATATTAAAATAAAATGCAACCTATTCATTATTACCCAACTGCAGCAAGTATTCAACCCTTAAGGAACACACTACCACACACTATAAGTTCTCCTGCCAGCTTATATGTCCTGTAGCTGCGTATACGCTGATGGGACTAACCACAGCATGGCTGAGGAGCAGGTATTGGTACCCCTGTACTTACATAATCAGTCGAAGTACAGGAGCTCATATCAACCGAAGAACTCATCTTGAACTGAACTGAACAAAGTAAATTCTAATTGGTTTCTATGCAATAACACACTTAAAAGTTATTTGGAGTATAAAAAAAGCACAGATGCCATATTCAACAATCTTTTTTTTTCAGGAAGGACGTATCATTTCATGGGCCCTAAATAAAATTAAAGTAATGGGGACCCCATAGTGCGATTATGCAAGCCTGTATTCCTGGTGTTTGCTCACTGGCTTTAAAGCAGGTGGCTTTAAAGCATGATATTCCTTTCTTTTCTCTAGTTAGTGCACTCAGTGCAATTTACACTGCCCCGAGTACATTAGTGTCTGTATCAGAATGTTTTTTTCACCATACTTACACCATTTAAAGTAACGGAATTAATGTTTCTAAAATGCCACCCTTAGCATGCATTTCAAACTTAACACATATCCTTCAACTGAATGTAGTTAAATGTTATTTTTTTTCTGGAGCATATTTGGTTCACGTTACTTACATTTCGATCTCGGCATCTGAATAAATCATTTTGATTCAATAATTGCTTGCTCTCAAGGAGGATGCTTACGCTGAAAGCCACTTACAGTTGCATTAACTATTAATACTGAAACGTTTTCAGAACTTTTTTCATAAGCTAAATACATTTAGGATAATTATAAAGGCCTTTGTAATTGTGAGTAGATCAAGCAGAAAAAAGAATATACTCAGATTGTCTCTTTATGGGACATTCTTAAACATGAGTCATCATTAGTTGCTGAATCAATGCCAAAAATCAAACCAAAAATGCCAAAAAAGAAATCAAAATATACATACTGTTGCATATTTTCTCAGATTGGTAAAGGTGAAAAATTAAAATCACATAGGCTTAGTCTGTCCCTTTATCTTTTCCCCTTTTTTACAGGTATAAGTATTTTGTGCTTTTAATAAGTTATATTGGGTCACTTGCTCTTTATCCATCTTTTGAGCATTATTGTTGGCTACCAGTAGATGGTGATGTGTACTCATGTACTGTGTGTAACAAACACATGTTTTAAATCTTCAACCACAAGAGTTTGTTATAATAGAAAGTTTGGTTGTGGTTAACTACCTCTGTCCTAACTACCTCCAAAGGAATGAAAACACCAGAGCATTTCACATTGAAACACCATGCACCTTGTAGTTATAATGAACCTAGACTCCCCCCTATTTAGTTTTTTTCAAAATCCTTGCAATGCACATGGGTTATCCACAGAGGATTCTTTTCTTTTCTTGTTTTTTTTTTTCTTAATAAAACTGGAGCTACAACAGCTTGTCGTGTTTTTACTTTGTTCCATGCTTGATCTTGGTTTATATGAAAAGAAATGTAGAAAGTAATACTTTTGTCACAATTATACCATTTGCCCAGGAGTATGCTTATATCTTGTTATAACATTGCCCTTTATGATTCTTTTGTTTGACTGCCTGTTTAATTTTATTAGGCTATATTTTTAAACAGATGCTAGCTCACACTGATATAAATAAAAAGAAAATAAGAAGCAGAGTAAAAACCCTTATGATTGACAATATTGTATTACACAGATGAAGTAGGATTATATTCCTAATAGGTGACAACATTTCTAGGCCAACTTTTTTTAACATGGGGGAATTCTTGAAATAACTTTCAGGTCTTAAAGGAACCCCTTCTATAATTACTGTATCCAGCTCACAATAAATTAGATTAGTTGTCAATAGAAATGCCTCACAGATGGCAAAAAAGATCATTGATATCAGTTAAACTGACCTGAGAGTTACAAACCGCTCATTATTGAAGAAACCCCCAACAACCTTTAGAAGAATCGTAGGCTTTCATGGAACACAGAGGTTTTGCAAATGTCGCAATGTTATAGTGTTTTACAAAGTAATTGCTTTCCACAAATCCAGAGAATACATGTATCTTTAATGTTCTATTACGTATGATTTAGCTGATGTCAAACACGTGCAGATAATATATATGAATATTTTCCATAAATAGCAAGTTTAAAAAAAATAAAATAAATAAAAACAAGATGCATTACCTACTTCTGTAACACTGCTTTAGGGTGCCAAAAAATAAATGGTACCACAGTGCACCTGTTAGGAAATGCTTATCGGGCGGGCGATTCCAGGCTGTGCGCCCTAGCAGTATCCCACACAGTCTATTTTGCCCAGCAATGTCACTTGCAGCAGCAAAGAGAATAAAGAAATTGCAGCAGCCCGTTTCCCTTTACCCGTGCAGCCTGATGTATTTATAGCATCCAGAGCAACGACTGTTAGGCTGTGCATAGCTGAAGGGGGTTCTAGAGGCTGATCAGTTCCTGACTCTATTCTGCGCTGCCATTGGCTGCTGGGATTTAATAGCCTCTCTGCTCCCAGTCACCAGTGCCTTTTGTAGCATTTAGCTGGGATAATCTGTGCCGGAGTGTGTTTCATCTCATTTACTTTTGCTGACTTTTCCTGTTTCTGACACCGACTGTGACCCCGACTCTGCTTGTGTTTGTCACTGTGTACTTTGTCTGATAGGTGGATTATCTGTTATGACCTCTGGCTCTGTATTCTGGAATTGTCTGTTGGAATCTTGGTACTGCTTTATCTTTGGGCTCCTGGTCCACTGCCAGCTCCTCCCAAGGCACCATCCCTTGTGAAATACGTCCTGGGGGAAACCGTGTGTTGGGTAACACAACCAGTCTCCTGAGGCTGAGCGGGGCCTTTCTATAGGTGAAGAGTGTGGTGTAAGATTAGGGGACTGGTGTCTGGTGATTACTGTTGCTAAACCAGGGCCTTACAGCACCAAATACTAGTCTATTACTATTTGTATATGTAAAGTGTAGTAAAGGGTTTCCTTTACTGTAAATGATTGTAGTCTACCACAGTAAAGGGTACTTAAAATGATTCTATCATTCTGTCCATAAAATTTCTCTCATGAAGCCAAAGTGGATTTGTGGACCCTGTTCCCCTCAGCTTCAATAATGCTGGAAATGGGAGTCCTCAGAACTGGTGGAGAGAAGGATTTTGGGGAAACTAGTCACATAGCCTAACAATTTGAGTGACTAGTCTCCTCAACACGAAATGCATTAGTTGATGAGCAGCATTTTCTGATAAGTTATAACAAAAAGAAGCAAGGGGCTTTATGAAGAAGTGCCCCAGTCCAAATTAACATTAAAAAGTTTTGGTTACAGCTGAGCCTAAAGTATAACTAAACTTAAACATTGGGGGATCTCCCATCTGGACTGTGCAGAGGTGATTTGGCAGCTGACATCTAATCTCAGGGAACACAGCTTGTGAATTGTTTTTCTTTCCAGTATTTGTATGATGACATTAATTAACATGACAGATGCAAGCATCATCATTGATAAGCCTTAAAATTTGATTTTAAAGACTAGAGGTTTGGTGGTAGCGGTTGTGCTGTGTCTTCCTTTCCTAAAGCACGCACTAAAGCAAGTATCCTTATTATATATTCCTCATTAGTGGCACAGTTTAATTAAGTAAAAGAAAGTGTGCTTACCTTAACATCATTAACATTCATCCTAGTGCCTTCTTTTCCAACAAATATGTCATCTATGTCTACAAGAATGAATCTGTCCAAAGATAAACTAAGTTTCTTCCCAGACAAAAAAGATATGGCATCTATAAAAATTAATTTATGTAACCAAAAATTTAAGTTGTTTCCAAACAAAACTCGTTGAATCCCATCATGAAGTCCTAGGTCCTGAATAACGGTGGCTTGAAGGGAAGATCTAGATAAAGAATGGTCATGTTGCTCAAATGTTTGCAGTTCAGATAAAATCACAGGTTGGTATGTTGAATGGTTAAACTGGAATACCGTCCAGTCTTCTCCAGGCAGAGGACCTTTCGCAACTGTTGCTTTTGTTATATGAAGCAGTGGAGAAGATGGATTCACAAAACAGTCTTTCAGGGCTACATTGTTGTAGAGAAGTAAAGGAAAACCTTTCAGTTTGGTATTTGGCATGCTATTTTCATTAGCTTTGTGAAAAGCAATGATGCTGACTCTGTAATCAATGCAATATTTTTCGAGAAGTTCTCGATTCCAAGAGTCCATTGCTACATACTTTAATATATTTTCATAGATAATGATTGCATATTTACCTTTCCCATCTTTAGTAAGTGGAGGGATGTCTCCTTTACCAGGTGCAATTACTATATGGTACTGAAACCTGCTGGACTCCAGGATGGCTACAATGTCTTGTCCAAGCTGAGAGTATTGACTCTCCACAAAGAGTAACACTGTGAGATCTGTCATTGCAGCAGTTCCAATACTAATTGGCTTAGCTGTCCTCATCTCAGCTGTCCTGTATGGCAACAGATTTATGTCCTCACAGTCATCTTGAGCTGTTGTCTCAATAAGTACTATTGCCTGCTTGTGACCAGAATATAAATAGTAGGCAGAAATGACTATACTTATAAGACAGAAAGTGGCTAAGAGAAGTACTAGTGTTCGGAAGCTCCTTCGCAACTTTACAATATGATTCATGTTTTTGTTTTTTTTAGTTTTTTTCTAAAAAGTGTCTCTCCACCTATTCCTTAATAAAGTGGTTCTTCGAGTATAATGTAGAAGTGAACTTGCACTCCTCTGTAAATGCTTATGTGACCATTGCACTACATTTACATTAATGTCTTCTAAATAAGTTTGGTCAGGAGCACATATGTATAGAAGTCTGTCCGATGGACTTGTTTTGCTACCAGGAATTCTTGATGGCTAATGTTGATCATCACCTAAAAAAAAAAAAAAAAAGGTATGAAAAAAATGATTGGAAATAGACTTGGCACACAAACATTAGGAACACATCTTTTAGTTAAACTCCATAGAGTGCAGGCGTACGCTCTCCAGGTTCTCCAAGACTACAGAAGTTAGACTAACCTGGGTGATCCAGCAACTGTGGAATGAGATTAAAAAAATTCCTATTATTTGGCAAATGTTTTCAATCCTTGATCAAACCCATTACAGGTTTGCTGGATCACCCACTTTCATCCATAACAGTCTTGGAGAGCTTTGATAAATCAGGCCCTATTAAGTCAAAATACAGCATGGCCTATATAGCAAAAATTGTATTAAGAACAACTGCATGGGAAATTGCATGCTTAACGTGAACCTGCATTAAGGATATGCACTCTAAAACAATGGTCGCCAACCGGCAGTCCGCAAGAAAATTTTGGTGGTCCGCAGCTCTGGCCGGTGCACCCCCGAGCGGGGTCAAGAGAAGGGCTGTGCTGGGAAGCACAAAGACCAGAACCATGGGCTATGTCTCCCGGGGACATTGCAGGTTAAGGGAAGTGGGCAGATTGTGTCTCTAGACTTCAGACCTGCAATGCGAGAGTGGATGGGTTCTGGCATCATGACGTCACTAAAGAGGAAATTTCTTCCCCTTTGAGTGACACCTGGCTCTGGAGCTGATAAATTTAGTGGTTCCTCGCTTTCGGGCTTTTTAGCCCGAAAAGGTTGGAAACCACTGCACTAAAACATTTCCATATTCTGATGCTGTTGCTAACTCTCCATGTCTTTGATGTCTAGCTGTATGTCTTCACTGTCAGGGTTGAATTTACATTACAGCCCCACAGGCTTCAATAGAACCATCTGTGGGCAACTTTAGTTTTGGAACACAGCCCCATAGAATTTTTAAGGTGCGCTGAACATTTAACATAGAAGACATCTAAATAATAATGTAATTTAAATATTGATTATCCCCTTAGTAAAAAACTCTTGCACATATCATATTTCCATGAAAAGGTAGCGGAGAAGACAAGTAGGTCAGGTCTAGAGCACTATATAAAGTGAAATATGAATTTGTTGTACACAGTCATTTTATTATTCAATTCCTATTTTACATGAGAAACACAAGAGGACCTATAAAACAAACATATTTCTACATAGACATTATGGGAATACATGCCTGCATTTGCATACTACATTTTACTTTTAAATTGTGTGAATAGCCATCATTTGTCTTTTTGTTCCCCGTAAACAAACACAAATGATTAATTACGGTATCATAGAACAAACAAGCAATTCTCATAATGATGAGGCACTTCATTTAATTCCTCCCAATGAGAAGCCACTTATCCTGATGACTGTTTACAAGAACAAAGAAACTGCATTTGCAGTGTCAGACAAAAAATTGCCACAATACTGAAATACAGATGCCCTACATTTACTTATTGTTAGATTTCCTTCCACTCAAATTAAATTTCTATTTTTGCTCCCATAACAGTTGCGGGTTGTGTATTAACGGAAATGTTTTTATAGATCCAGTGTATACACTTGCACAGTATACGTTGAGTGTTATGTGTTTGATATATCACAATGGGCTATTGACATTAGTTATGATTTGTAACTTTGATAAAATGTTGAAAGCAAACAGTTATTAAGATCCATGCCCATGTTATGTTGGGTCTTGCTCCTTTAAGGGACATGCAAAATGCGAACCGGTTGGCTTCGAGCAGATGAAAGTGGTTTTATTTTGTTTATTCACAAGAGGGCAGTGTTTTCTTGTTTTCATCAACATAGAAAGCTATCCTCACATAAACTTGTAGAAACAAATAGATCTAAAATTATGTCAATGGTGCAAAAAGGTCAGAAGAATCAAAAGTAAAAGGTAAAACACCTTTTTGAAGAGTTCAGAGTCTAAGCACTAGAATATAGATGCGAAACAAAACTGTTGCTGGAGCATGTTTTATTTTAGAAATGCCCAATGTTCCTTAAAGAAATTGCCTAGTGTTCTGTTTTTAAATCTAAAAAATAAATACCTTGCCTATTAGTGTGCTTTACTTGCATTGCAAGCTGAACCTGGGGTCATGTTAAAACCCCAAAGTTATTGCAGGCAATTTTAAGGTTGTACTGTTTTGTTGTAAAACGAGAAGAAAGTCTTTCACATAACTAATACAGACAGAGCCTTGGTGCTTAAAGTTAAAATACTGAAAAACTTATTAAACAAAATTGCGTAAGTATCAACAAAATGTTTGTCATACCTAATAAACTACTTTATTTATTAGAGAACCTGCGATGGAAATCAAACACAGCACTTGAATTGCCATTCTGCCACTTCCTCTGTCAATGATGGTCTAATGTATCCCATGCTGATTTTAAACCAATTTTATTCTACCCTTAACCAACCTGTTGGTTGGCTGCATGTGTTAGGCAACTTAGTTTGTTCACATATCCTGTGCCACATGTGTATGGTGATCCTGTCTAATAACCCCCTCTCACCCAAGTTATAGTATTTCTTCTAAAATAATCTCTATGTTGGACATTGCTTATACCTTCTTACTCAACTCTTAAAATTCTTACAAGTAGCACAGTCTAACTGCTCAGGGTGCCAATTTTTTATGCATACAAAGCTCTGCTTTATTATCCGACTATCCTCAAATCGCCCTCCTTCAGTTCTCTGATGACCTAAAAACCTTAGATTTACATGCAGGAAAGCTGGTATCCATGGTAGGCTCCTTGGTTCCTCTTTCATACAAATAGCCTGATGTAAAAATATACCAATGTTAGGAAGTTTCCAACCGCCAGCAATCAAACTTAAATCCGCCTTGCAAGTCTGAATGTGAATATAACAGAAATATAACAGAAAGCCGAGTAGAAAGTTATGCAGTACAATGTTAAGGGGGGGCACGTCTGGTCATCCAGTGAGTTGTACAAAGTTTGTAACAAGTTAAAGTTGCTTTTAACTTAGTTTTTTACTTGAGTGCTATGGGAGTATCTTGATGGTATTTATATGGCAAGATCTGCTTCAGGGCCATAATTCCTAAATCTGCACAAGTAGTGCGGCCCCAGTGTCCATCTATTTTTTTAAATTGCCTTTATCATGCCTAATGGTGATTAGCTCATGGCTTGCTATGTACAGAGTGGGAGTCTGTATGCCTATGAACTTCTTTTACATGGGGCTTGTTCTGTATAACTGGAATGCCACATTTGGGTTCTTCTGAAATATATAAAGTATATATATAAATACAGTTAGGTCCATAAATATTTGGACAAAGACAACTTTTTTCTAATTTTGGTTCTGTACATTACCACAAATAATTTTAAATGAAACAACTTAGATGCAGTTGAACTGCAGACTTTAGGCTTTATTCTGTAGGTTGAACAAAAAGATTGCATAAAAATGCGAGGAACTAAATCCTTTTTTTACACAATCACTTCATTTCAGGAGCTCAAAAGTTTTGGACAAATTAAAAATATATAATAAAATGTTCATCTCTAATAGTTGGTTGAAAACCCTTTTCTGGCAATGACAGCCTGTAGTTTTGAACTCATGGACATCACCAGATGTTGGGTTTCTTCCTTTTTAATGCTCTGCCAGGCCTTTACTGCAGCGGCTTTCAGTTGCTGTTTGTTTGTGGGCCTTTCTGTCCGAAGTTTAGTCTTCAACAAGTGAAATACATGCTCAATTGGGTTCAGATCAGGTGACTGACTTGCCATTCAAAAAAAAAAAGAGACCAACAATGTGAGAAACAAAATGCTAGGTGCAAGAATAATGGTCATACAGCATCACTAAATAATAAATAAAGAAAACAACCCAAGTTCTGCAAAGTCTTCAGGTCTTTTAGAAATATGTATACTATATGCATAGCTTCAGGCAAACTTTCCCATTGCTGTCAGTGGGGATTTTTGCTGAATGTCACTGCACAGCAGAATGGAAATCATATAATATGTTCCTTCAGAGAAAATGCTATATTTAGTATGAATTTTAAATACATCTGTTCATTCAGTTAATTCACAAGCCAGTACAACACACTAAAATAAGCAGTAAATGGAAGCAAGCTAACTTTTTCTTGCCTGAAAACCTGAATATGATATTATATGAATGGGTTAACAAAGATACTGTCATCTGAACCAAATTAAATAGGGTACATCTTATATTAAATGGAGTCTCTAATTTGAACTAGTTTAAATGTCAACTGCCAAAGATTATTCATACTCCCACCAGACTGAATTTTGATTTAAGTTTATGCATAATGGACAAGATCAGTTCAGAAAAATGTGCAAAGGCTAAAAATTTCAAATCACTTCAGTGTGTTTTAATGTACCAAGTATGAAGTCTGGGAATTCTTGTATCATTATGAAATATTAATGCACAGACTTATCAAGCAATAAAAATATTTTCTGAATCAAAAAGTATTAAGTATGCTTTGAAAGATATAAAAAAAATAATATGACTGTAAATCTTATATAAAAATTGCAGAGATTTGTATAAGGTTTATCACAGGAAATTCAATAATACAATTTTCAAATACAAATCAGTTATTATGGAGATATTTTTACAATATGCCTTCACTACTCTATTAGATGGGGCTTTCTGTTACCTAGCTAGTGGAAGAAGCACTGAGCCTTGCTGTGTGTGAAGGGCTGATGGAAACCATGCAAAGAAGTGATAAAAAGGTGTTCATAAGGCACTGGGATTTTATAGTTCTGCACTATTAAGATTCCAGCAAAATCCTTATACCTAATGTACAACCCACTGAGGTGATTTAAATGTTTGGAATATTTCAAATTTAAAGCTTTACCCCAGGCTTTCATTTAAATATACTCCTCAAAAGACACACTGGATATGAATGCACCTTGTGTGCAATGAATACCTTTGAAAACTCAGTAAATGTAGCTGTGATATCATTGCAATAATTGCACAATTGCACCAAGTCTGTACAGAGAGCTGTGGGTGGGGTCCAGCAAGTCTACCCAGCACTGGTTGCCTGTAGAAATCAGGTGGGTAGCTTTATTCTGCACAATGAAAAAGAACGACGGTGACTGGTCTTTATTACATGAAGTTGTGTATTGTTACAGGAGTTGTTTCATGATGGATTACAGCACAGATGTGCAGTAAGTAAAAACGCATACAGCTTTTTCAACAGTTGTTTAGCCCAGATTTCCACTTTAAGCCTGAATTCCAAAAACAAATATCTTTATACAACAGAGAATAGACATTAGGAGCCAATGAAATCAACGCGTTTCACAGTCAACAAAACTGCTTCTTCAAGGGGGACTATACATGAACATTAGGTAAGACTAGGTTCAGACCAACACTGCTTTACATTTGTGTGACTAGTACTGAACCACTTACTACCACCCACATTCATTTTTTATTAGCTGCCGCAGGGGAGATGCTATGTGTGGAACCTCATCGGAGAAAGTATCTCAGTGGTGATAAAGAGCAGTAACCACACTGCAGCCTGACCACCATTCTGAATATAGTCACACATATAGCATATATACAACCCAAAGTTTAGGTCAACATTATTGATATATTGAATATATTCCCTATTATACTTAAAACACAAATGTGATACACAAAGATCAAAAAGAAAATTTGATCAAAAATCAGGTAAAGCCATATATATATATATATATATATATATATATTTTTTTTTTTTTATAAATATTTTTATGTCATTAAAATCCCTATGGGTCACTGTAGACCCAGAATACCTGATTTCCTAATATCGGAAGGATATGCACACTGCGCTAGTTTAGTCCAGGGGTGTTACTTTATACAATTTAGTCTTGTGAATATGTCATCAGGATATTAACAATATTTATATATAATCCAATAAGCTGTAAAGTACAAAGCAGCTTTAACTAGCCTCTGAAACTTCAGACACTCTGCTCCAAATTTATCTTATGTTCACAGCAAAAGCAATGTTCAGATTCTTTACCCTTTTGTTTGCCAAAATATATATATATATATATATATAGATACATAGTCCACAATGTAAAAACTGCAGCAAGCAAATTCAGCTTTTCCATTCATTATGCAAATGTCCACAGGCTGGGCACTGATTCAGTTTAGTGAACCTTTCACACCTGCTGTGTGAAACCACACACTTGCCCACTACCAGTAACACTGCAAACTCCTGCTGTACATCCCAGTGCATAAACTGGTTCTCAACCTCTTCTATTACTTCAATGGGAGAGGATGGGACTGTGGTTGAACTCCTGGCAGAACCCTCACTGTGGGCTTGAATTGGCCATGGGGGTCTGTAATGTGAGGGGCAGAATCATATTACCAAAGCTGTGTAAAATAATAATAATTTTCTTATGGTCCATACTGAGTGGCATTTATAGTAACAAAAACTCACACACTACAAAATGGTCCATATTACATTATTTTATCATTCACATTTAGGAATTGCAGATCTTAAAAAATAATGTAGGAAATATCCTCAGCTTGTCATTTGTAAGCCTTGTTTTGTCTAACATGACTGCTCACACATATAAATAATAATTGGAGTATCAATGTAGAACCTCTCAAAAAATGTATGTTTTCTTGGTTTGCATGTACTGCTTGGTTTACACAAAAGTGCACAAAGCTAAACATATATATATATATATTACTTTTTTTAAGATTAGATCTAAAGCTAGTCTTATAAGACAGAAAACAAGTCCTTTGTGTAGACACAGACAGGCTGTAATATTTCACTAGAGATCTCAACATTGAACAGAAGTGATTAATAGTGAATCAGCTGCAGGGTTGTAAGACCCTTTGATGGCCTTATTCTACATTAGCATGCATCAATGGCATTGTTAGCTGCCTGTCATGTTACAGCTTAATCTAAACTGCTTACTCCAGAACAAAAAAAAAATTAGACCTGTTCAAAGGTTCACGTCACCTTCCGAACCCATGACCTGTAATCTTATCTTGTACTAGGACAAAGATCCTATTATTCCTAAATTATTGAAAGCCGTCGCATAGAATGGCAACCATTACAGGAACAATGACTTGCCATAAACATTTCTTTAAAATAAGCAGACATATTTGATAAGAGGTGGCACCAGATAAGCTAGACTGAATTTGAAAGTTGCAAAGTAGAGCAGATACATTATATGAAGGTAGTTTCTGCTGTGATATACAATATAATGAAGGATGCCAGTTGCTGTTGTTGGACATTCCTCTTTAGAATGGTCATCAAGCTGATTGCTCCTCTATTTTGTAAAAACAAAAGTGGAAAGGTTGGGCTTGTGCAGGGTATTGTGATGCATTCCCTTTGGTCCCTTTTAGCTGACTATATGACCGGGTTCCAGGCTGGTTAATGGGAAATGTTTTGTAAGAAATAGAAAGGAGGTGGGCATGGCAGCAAGTAGGGATGTGTTTATGTGATGGGCTGTCTTTGCAAGGTCCTGGTGCCCTTAAATTAGCAAACAGAGCTATATTATGTTGGGGATAATTAGTTGATTCGACCAACGTGAACAAACAAGGTGAGCTTTTGTCAAAGAACTAGTTTTGGATCTGTAGCCAGATACCTTCAAGAAGGAAATTATTCCTTATAGACATTAAGTAAAGTTTTTTCATTGAAGATTTTACATTTGTGTGTTATCTAGGGCATGAGGACAGTACAGAATTTTTACCCTTGCTACAGTAACATTCACTGTTTAATGAGGAACACACACATACATTATAACTTTAATAAAGGCATCTCTTCCATGCAACCATTTCATTGGCCACTTTGTTTTTTTATATATATATATATATATATATATATATATATATATATATATATATTGTTATAAATATTTTTATGTCATTAAAATCCCTATGGGTCACTGTAGACCCAGAATACCTGATTTCCTAATATCGGAAGGATATGCACACTGCGCTAGATTTCATTTTTTATGCAGCATATAACGGGTCGGCATAGTTTGCATATTTTGAGTTAATTGTCACATAATAAAATCATGCAGTAGGTAAAGCAATTTGCGCTGAAATGCTGTGATATAAATAATGCAATCATACTAAAAAAATGTAGCAGACTAGAAAATACAAGACAAAGAAAGGTTTAGACATCTTTTTGATAGGAATGTCAGGTGTCTAAAGTAAAGATCTCCCTGATGATCATGCAAAGACAATGTGAGTTATTGAATGGATGTTCTTTGTATATGAACATGAAACATTATCTTGAAATTGTTATTCTTATACCTTCAGTCACTTTTTCACTTGCAGAGAATATGTTATCCGCAGAGAATATGTTATCCCCTGTGATTGTAAGAGTTTGTTGTTATTGTCCTCTGTCATTTTGACAGGTTTATGACCTGACATCTGGGCTCTGAACACGTTTATTTTCCCAATTTAAACAAGAAGTTTAAAATTCATATTTTTTCTCCTAGTGTTTTGTAAATTTGCAAAAAGGTAAACTGTAATATCAAAGCAAATGTTATAAATAAATACTGTATATTATTACTCTGATATTCACACAGTTTGGTCAAACACTGGCATTAAAAATATGTGTATAGTTAGACATATACTTATAAAACATTTTGCTGTGATAATACACCATGGCCAAATGTAATGATGCCTGCTGTATCACATAACCCAGTATCCTAAAAAACAGTTGTGGAAATAAATAGGAATTGCCACCCACATCACACCATTCTACAAACCCAACTAATGTAAGACAAAGTCTCCTACGATATTTTTTTTACTTTGCTTGCTAAAAAATTGTGCTGCCTAGGAGAAAGAATTGTGGACTCTACTCTGTGAAACAATAACACTAACTAGATTTTTGGAGCGTAAGCAGCGTTACTCTCAGCAAACAGCATATGGCGATGGCAAGTATGGAGGCATGGCTTGAATTCAATTTACAAGGTAATAACATAGTTCCCCATGATCTCCATTGAAGTTTTAGATAATATTAGAGAGTGATGCTTGCCCTATATTGAATTAATTGGAGGGGAAATGTGGCCAATGATATAGATATAGAATTGCATTTACATTCATTATTTTTTTAGTTGCAATTTTCCATTAGGTCCAGCAATTACCTTCTTCAAGATAAATGCCTACAGCAAGTCTGCACTTTTTTTCTTTACTTTTACTTTATTTTTTAGAATGGAAATATTTAATTCTGTAACATTTGCCCAACAGCAGCCTTCCTTAAACTCAAGAACAATCGATTGTCCCCATTTGCACCATTTACGATTCATTTTCACAGAACCAATGAACTAAGCTAGCTATACATAATATTAAAGAAGCAGAAAAGATTGTTTTTTTTGGCAAACAAAATTGTAATAGCGTAAGTTATATTCCACATCATATAAAGCACATTAGTTTGTTCATAATACAAGTGAACAACTTAAGTAGGTTGATCCTGAGTTAATGTCACAGAGTTGCCTGAGTACAAGAGTATTGTTGTCATTAATAACGTTTCGCACCCCGACGCGTTTCGCCTATCGGTTCCATAAACAAAACAACTGTATCCTTTATGAAAATACAACACCTTTGACCTTCTTATGGAGACACTAATATGCTAGATTTTGTATCCTTATTTATCTATGTATCTACTGTTTTTTTATATATTCCAATGTAAATGTTATACCAATTCATGACACAACCATGTTACCTGTGTGCACAGCTCATAACGTTTTGCGCAAGATCCCCTGAAAAAGCCGACAGGCGAAACGCATCGGGATATGAAACATTATTAATTACAACAATACTCTTGTAATCAGGGATATCTGTGTTTAGTAAATAGTTTTTTTCATCCCAGTGATATTAACTCAGGATCAACCTACTTAAGCTGTTCACTTGTATTATGAACAAAATACTGTGCTTTATATGATGTTGAATACAACTTATCTTAATACAATTTTGTTTGCCAAAAAAAATCGATTCTTTTCTTCTTTATTTTCATGTATTCCTACTAGTGGGATTGTCTAACTATGACATGTCACAATTCTAGAGGATAGGTAAAATCCTTTTTAAATACACCCCTTACTGTGGGTGTAAAAGACATCCATTCATGTGAATCTATTCTATTTCTAAAAATATTCTTTCTTGCATTTTCTTGGACCAGAAACTAAAAAAGTAATATTGCATTTAGGAGTCAGTCGAACTGTCTAATTTATTTCTAAAACCCTTAGATACAAACAACAGATAGCAGTTATTTGCTGCTTTTTACAAAGTGCACCCACTTTGGAAAAATGCTTGTATTGCACCTGTCGGATCCAAGGGAGGAACCAGTCAGACCTCTGACATGGGATGCACTTTACTTGAAAATATGGAAAAATGTTTTGACTTGTGTATAAACCTAGGGCACAATATGAGGCCATCATTGCTAACATTTAAAATAGTAATCTACAGAAATGCCAATAGAAAATGTCTACAAATATATCCATAAAATCTTATTTTTAAGTAGATAGTGCTGTGAAATCATGTTAAGTGTGTAACACACTAATGTCTTATGACAAGAGTTTGTCACACACTTAACATGAGGACACAGCTCCACCTATTTGTATGACCTGAGTATAAACCAAGGTATTATATTCATGCATATGATGTATAACCTCATATGCTGCTTTGACATGTACACATTGTTATGGTAATATGTCTCTGAATGTTACCATTCCTTTAAGTATCAACATATTATGTATTATAGGTTAAATTCTTTTTTAGCAAATATTATGGCATTTGTACTGATATGTATTTATCACAATACTCATTTTAGATAAAACCCTCCGGCCCAAACTTATCTCAAAACCACAGAAAATCATTGCATTTTTCTTTTTTCTTACTAAAGAAAACTCAAATGTATTAACTACCGAATAGATAGTATCAATTATAAAATAGAGTACCGTTCACTTCTAGAGTATTTAGAAAATTGTAGTCTATTCTGTTAGATGTCTTCTTTAAAAAATTTTTTAGAATGAAATGAATTCTTTTAGTGCTTTACAGGGAAATGCCATAAATAACTTTATTCCCAGGCAGTCATTATGTTTTCTACATTTCAGGGTTAGCAAGTGCAAGGACTAAAGACAACAGATCTAAGGCACCTTTATAGACTGAATGGATGGACATGAATGCATGGATAGGTAAATAGTTACAGATTTGTAGGTTATGACTTCTTTACTACCGTACCATGATACATTAAAATGCTACAGAAGACCTGCTGAACAAACAGAATATGACATTTTGATGCCTTGATACCCTGAAAGACAGCAGAATTTACATATCAATCCATAAATTTTTAAACCTCCTGTCACAACTGTCTATTTTGTTGTGTTATTGGATGCACAGTAATCTGTGTTAGCTAACCCATGTTTCAATAAAACATTTTTACAGGTGTCAGACTATAGTCATGCTTCCGGGCTATGTGAGCAGCCTTGTACCAACTGGCCTCACTATGTAAAAGTCAGTTACTTTAGAATTTAATATAATGCTGGCCCACAATTCCTGTCCTAATATAGAGTTTTACTTACTATAAATAAAGGACCTAAAGTGTGAATTGCTGAACTGAGATTTTTTTTATTATGTATAGTGGTGTACTGTGGTTGTGCACTGGGTACCATCCTTAATATTTTCACTTGAAGAGCCTGGTTTGTAAGCCTTCTAGTGACATATCGAGTTTCAGATTTAATTTTCTGTATACCAAAATAAGTAATAGACCTAGTCATTATTGGCTATAACTATACAGTTCTGGAGATTTTTTTTTTTTTTTTGCTGTTTTAAAAATTCGACCCACCCCTTGCGGCACCTTATTTTCTGTTAAGATTGCCTCCACTACACTTGTGATTGGTCCAGAATAGGTTATATTGACACCTCATCAATGAGAGAACCACATCAGTCAGTTTTAAAATTCAATTATCAATACAATATAATAGGACTTTACAGGAGGTCGTTTGTAGAAAATTACTAAACATTAAAAAAATTAAAACATTTATAAATTACTTCTAAAAACATCCATAATAGAAATGTAGGTTTCATATGATTCTGCATGTACAATTCAAATTTTCATGGAGATAGTTTTAACATTCAAATGTTCTCTCCTGAAGAAGCAGACTAAGTCCTTGAAATGCATTGAGCGAAGAGTGTTCTTTAACGAATGCAGCCATGGTTTTGATTCAATTACACAGAATCATATGACACCTAATATTGTATTTCTCATGGCTGAAAGGGACATCTTTATGATGGATGTTTTTAGGAATGATTTATATATGTTTTAATGTGAATAAAGTTTGCTAATTTTCTACAAAAGGCATTGGTAAAATCCTAATATATTACATTGCTATATAGATGTTATTTTTGTGAAGGTTACAAAAATGATAAATGTTTTTTTGTTAAATAAAATGGGTCCAGGTAGTTTAGGCATTACACTTCTTGGTGGATGTTTTAGATGTTTTAGACAGCACTGTACTGCAGATAGGGTACTGTGGACGCTGCCCTTTCTCCTTTGGATAGCTTTCTCCTCAATGGTAACATATAAAGTGGCCTTGGCATGAGAGATCTCAGAAAAGGCCTAGAGGACCCAATGAGCTGTTAGGTGGCTTAAAGTGAAATAAAGTTATAAATGAAAATTTGTCAGCTGGACGGTTCTATATTGCAATAAAACAAACTTACCTGCCTCTTTGTAATTTTTTGAACCAAACTCAGCTCTCCACATTTCTTTTCTGGCATCTTCACCCAGTTAAGTGCTAAACTGCTAAAAACTACCTAAAAAAAGTTTAGGCTATGACACAGCTAAATCTTAAAAGCTGTATGGGTCTTGTGTTTTAACCTAGAGTACTATAACCAGTAAATCCCAAGCCAAGGTTGGGTTATTTGGCATACCCCTTAGTTCTACTTAGGATACAACATGGAGCAGACGTACCTGAAATCATCCCTCCCACGGTAATAAGCGTGCCATCAGTGTGTCACCTAGCGTGTGACCATACCAATAGCCTGAACTGTCATTAGTAACATACTCTCGGACTGCAATAAAAATGGCTATGGCTCAGAAAACTTGCCATGTGTATGAGCGTACAAATCAGTTAATGAGCCCTAAGAGGAATGCAATGTCAAATTTGAGACAAGAGGCAAAGAAGTAATTTCTTAACAAATTTACCAGGCAATGAAAAGTGGGTACTGTAAGAGAAATGCATGTGTTTTTTTTAAAACTTTCCTAATAACAAAGTGGTGAAGAAATATCTTTTGTAATATTTGTAATATCGTTGTTTGTAAAATATACTCCATATGTGTATGTTGTTTCCAGTATAGTGTCAGTCCAAACCAGGAGGGGAAACCACTGTTTGACCAGTGACCAATTAGAGGAAGGGCACGTGTCACCATAGAGAAGACAAGAATAATCTCTACTGTTCTAACAGCACACCACAGTCACCCATTTAAAGTGCCATACATGACTCTCATTCTCTGCAGATATCCATTCATTTCTCCAATTTACTTAAATCAGAATAACCCTCTCTCCTGTATTAACACTAAACTTTGGGCAAACCTAAAGCTTGTTCTATACCTCCCTTGCCCTATTCTGAACTTGTCTTTAAAACAGTAGTAAATGAATAACATGGTACAGGGGATTAGAATTGTACATAAAAAAGGTAACACTGGATTTCACCTTTAAGCCTGGCAGTGAAGTCCTCTTCATGCAGCTACCTGTGATGATGTGGTAATGATACTGCCTTGCTCCTACTTTTAGACCAGCATTGTTACCCCCAAGTATGCTTTGCACAGTAGCATAAAATCAGCAAAATTATCAAAATCAGCAATTATTTACAAGCATGTAGCTTGTCAGGCAGTACCTGACCACACCTAGTCTTGCCCACTGAATGGATAGCATTATCATGGTGCTGAAAGTCCCCTATTGTGATCTGGACTGTCAAGAAAGGAGAAAATGTGATTTGACATATGGGAAGGTAGAGTTTGTGTTCACTTTATCAGGCTTGCACATAAACTATTACATGCCACACTTAACATTACATAACATGCTTTAAAAGCCTTGTTTTTAAAACTTTATGAGTATCTTTGAGAAAAAACTGTGTGGTCCTTTGGAAAGGTGTGATGTGATAAACAGAAAAGGTAATATCTCTACAATAAGGTCCAAAATGTTCTGGCTTGTTAGGATTTTATGAAAATGAATCAGATAACTGTTGAGTCTTTTTAAATGACATACATGTCAGTCTTATTACAATTTATGAGATTTGGAACACTAACATACATTATATTGGCAGCCTAAAGAATTGGAATTTCAGTAGAAAAGGTCATATTACATTTTTTGCTGTGATTTATCAAACTTCACTTTGACAAGTGATCTGCCATGCTAGTTTTTTTAATTCATTTTATGGAGCATAAGTAAATATATTAAAAAAACACCAATTAATGTAGTTAAGTGTTTATTTGATCAATCATAACATGTATAATGCAATGTAATAATGTAAATATCTGAATTTTATATATCTCTTGTAATTTATATACTCTTGTGATCCTGGCAGCATACTGACTAGGAGAACCAGTACTTGTAATAGGGGAGTTGAACTTTATTTCCACTTTAAGCTTAAATGTAATGTTAGTGGATATGCATGGTTTACTCCTGAGCTAGGTTGCCTGCATGCTCACAGGTACATATGGATTTATTCTGGTGCTGGACAATTGCCATTAGGAAATTGAAACAATGCTTATGTGTCATCTTCAGTATCTTGGACACCATGCTTATAGGTAATTGTGGACTATAAAAAATACATTTTCTATAGCAGGTCGAAGTGAGTGAGATTAGTTTTCCATTATACAAAAGGGAAATAATGGTTTAATTTAACATTTTTACACATTTTTTTAGATTGATTGGTAAAACAGCAAAAGACCTTTACCCCCTGTCTGAACACATAAGACAGGGAAAGGAAGGTTGGCAAGGGGGTGAGTCACTCTTCTTACTCATTGGTGTTGATAAACTGAATAACTGAAGACTGTTAACTGTACAAAATGCACATCCATTAACCATTTTTAACATATTGGAGCTGTGTTAGCTTCAAATACCCAATCACATTCAAACAAAAATGTTAAAAAGAAGACATTTTTTTGTTGTATATTGGATGTTTGTAAATAAAACAGCTTCAAAGAATCTGTACCTTGTCTGTACTTCATTTTTAAGTCAATGCCATTAAGTTATCTGAGTATTTTTTTTAGCTTGAGCTACTGCGTTTTGTAAACATAGGGCTTTTAGTAAAACAGCCAAGTATAGCCTGGTAAAAATGTGAAATGAGCCACTTGCTGGTTTAATATGTAAATATAAAAGTTACATTTATTATATTGTTATATTCACCTGACAAAACTATTTTTACATTTCTAGTTCTGTTTATATTCAATGAAGACAATTTATATATAAAGATAAAGGTAATGTATTCTAAGTATAATGAAACCATTAACAACAAGTTAAAGTTGTAAAGTCTATTTTATCTACTATCAACCAGCTGGATAATACATATTCTCATTAGAGAACTACATTGAAGTACCTAAGGCATTAAATATATCTTGTGTTACATTGAAAGGGTAGTGTCAAGTTAAATTTTCCATGCTTTCATAAGGGTGCTATAGCTAAATATATCTAAGATAAAATGATGTGCAAAGTTATAATGAGACATGTCTTTCATATCCATCTAGTCAACAGTAATATTTTATCATAGCCCTATACAATACAGGTAATGGAGTACATGTTGAAATCCAGTCTCATAATCATGAAATAAATAGTGGTCAGTAAAAAATAAATGTATGTCATGGCAACAAGAGAAACCTGTCATTTGTATGCAAGCAACACATTAGATAATGTATGAGAATTAGAATCTGGCAAAGTCTGCCAGTGCTACTACATTACTTATGTTATTACTTGTTGGCAAATATTATCTAAAACCTACAACATGTTGTACTTGCTTTTTAAATAATTGCAGTAAAAACAGCTAATAATAAAATGTGAGTTTGGATGATGAGTTATTTAGAGTTGTTCCATGAACATTTACACTGTAATATTTTGATTATTTCTGCCGTACAAAAGCGAGAAATGACTCGGAATACAGAATACCAAATTTATAATGTCACTGTTATTTTCCTGAATACTGTTTAAAAAAGAAAAAATGAGCTGACGTTATATTTTAATAGCAATGATGAGTCTACCAGTTGGATAACCTGAAACATTATGGTACTCGTAGATAAGGATAGGGTGTGAGTGTGTACTTACCTTGGGTTTTTGTCAAATCCTGGGTGTTTGCTGGAATTACCAATACAAACTTTTTAATACCATAATGCGCTGAACAGGCTTTGAACATTGTCAGCTGAGTTAAAGGGCAATGGCATATTCTCTGCCCTGCAGAACTACAGCCACAGATTCTAGGTGACTTTATTGACCAAATTTGATCAATGACAGCACTTAGTATGTTCTGTGCTGTCATCATAGTGCAAGAAAACTGTCATATTGTAGGAGTAATATGACAGTAAAGCTTGGTGGTTTGTTTAATCCTTAACGGGGGTATGTAAGGGTTACTTAGGTACCCCCTGTACTCACTGCCCGGGGTAAAATAATAAACCCCATATTTAAAGGGTTTCTAACATTAAGGCCTCATGCCTTCCCTCAACAATGGGGGTCCCACAGTTTAGGGACAGGGATGTTAGTATTTGCCAGGGAAGCCCCTTTAAATAACAGCACAACCCCAAAATATTCATTGCCCCATCCAGTATGAATTCAGGGGTACATAATACCCCTTACCCATTTCCCGAAAATCATCAAATACGATATATATGAAGACATCCTTACAGTTATTTTTAAAACAACACATGCTTAACAATTTTTTAATTTCAAGAAGTGCTCGTCAATCACGTTGACCAGCGATGTAAATCTTTGCATCAATCACAACGAAAGATGACTGACAATGTTAGTGTGTCGCATTCCTGAATGACAGATCCTTAGGGGTTCGCTAATAACGCAAGGAATCCAAGAGCTATTTCAGTGGCCAGCAGAAGAAGATTCCATGGACACAACACGTGTGTAAAGTTTTTTAAATAATGGATCTCCTCTAGAGAGGGAATATGATCTTTAAAATATTAGTTATCAGAAGTAAAACTCAGCTTCTCGTTTTTTAAAGACAACAGTTTGTTACAAGTCTCACTTTCTAAGGGTATGAAGTTGTCAATTTTGCGCGCTAATGAAACATTATGAGTTACATGGTAAAGTATACAAACATATCCATACTATATTTAATAATATATAATCATAGTACTTCTTTTGCTGTCTGTGGAATGTCAGATTTATTATAATGTTTGTAAACAGACATATTCTTGAGTAACATAAGATATATTCAATTGTAGATAGGAATAGACACATCCACAGGCGAACAGAGATATACAAGTAGAGAGCTTTTTACATGCTGGGGATTTTAAAATGTAAATAGATTTATTTGTTTCCCCATATGCTGAAGAAGCTGTCTCTCTGTATGATTTGTCTTGCATTTCTGGAAAATTTGATCAATAATACACAAAGTGTTTTCCTGAACAAGGTCAACCTTACCTTAACCACTTCAGCTCCTGAGGGGCATAAAAGCTTCTCCACCACTATTAAGGCAGATAAATTACATTTTCCCTTATGCAATTACTGATGAACTGTCTACTGGCAAGTTACAATGTCTGATTAGAATTGTATGACTAGAGCTGTGTATAAATCACTTTAAACTTTAAATTAAAATACTCTACAGCCCAGCAACAGGGAGTATTGTGAGTCACTGGTGAAGGAAAGTATAATAAAGACAAGACACATAAACAATTAAATCTGATTTATACTAACAAAGTTGTCTGAGGCCCCACAACTTAAGAAGTCTTTGATTAAATTACACATGAACGCAAGTACATTCATTTAGGAAGTTTGCATGCAGTAAAGTGAAACTCTATAACACCAGTCTATTTATTAACAAGGAATGAATATACTCAATGAAGCATGAGCATTTTAATGTCATGCTGAGTAGTTTACATCCAAGTATATTGGAACAGAACAGGATGTAAAAATGGAGTTCTTGCATTCATTTCAGTGAATCGAGCTTTAATTCCCAGCCATAGCAGATTTTCTTATACAGAACATTCAAACATATAGAACACAATTTATTATATCTGCTGGTACTATGTGGACCGCTGCTAAACAATATTTTAAGAAGTAAGATTCCAAAAAGAGGTGGAATAAGCAAGCAGCCAGTTTTAAAATGTAAGTTAATACATATTTAGAAGCAGCGCTCCCAGCTACAGAAAGATTACTTATCTAAAAAGCCCTTGGACTCAAACCGTCTAGATAATAGATTACCTAATGTAAGTGGTTCCTGAATAATAAATTATATTATAATTAATACATGAAAGACAAAATACGCTATTCACTTAGACAATGTCAAATGAAATATTGGGACTGGCTTGATGAGATGGTTCAGTTCAAATCAGAAGGCTAATGCACTTTACTAGCGTCTTCATACATCTTTAGTATAAGGATACCTAATTAGTGCACAATTTTATTAAAAAGTATAATTTGAATTATAATATACGCAAATATCACTTCTACGCATCACACACACAGATCATTGCCAAAGCCAATGCTAAGCTATAGTCTGATTTACTTTTGATAAACTCTCAGCAAGTTGAACTTGCTGGCACAGATGTGACAACAGTGTTACACACTTGCTGTCCAACTGATTTATTGGTTTGGCTGGAAACAAAGAAAATACACTTCAGTTTTTAAACAACATATGATGAGGCTCGGTGACAAATAACAGCAGCCAGCATCGCTCTATACACATATAAAGCTCAATCCTTAATTAGAAGACTGATTGGCAAGAGGTGCTTTAATGATAAATCTGCTGTTATCACACTAGCATCTCTAATGAGAAAAGAATCTAAGGAACAAATGCACAAATAAAGTAAGCAATGCATATATATGCTGGAGAATGATTCTTGTAATTGCCAAAAATGGTTTCTAATTATTCTTCATTAAGTTCCATGAAAGTATTAGCATCAGTAAAAGGACTGGAGAAAAGAAAAGTGCCCCTGTTGTCAGATGATATGTTTAAGTATCAGAATACAATTCTACAGCAGCAGGAAACAAAGAATTTATTGTTTTAGGGATGGATTAGATGACATGTTAAACAACACATGCAAATGCAGTGGTGACACGTGGAAACTAGCATGACTTACCTTGGTACTTTTCAGTTCAAGGCAGCATTTAGTAACCTTTAGTCTTTAGATCCTGTAGAGTTAGATCCTGTAGAGTTACCTGTCTGTTCTCAGCAGCAGCTTATTCAGTGACAAAGCCAGCAAGATACTAAACTGCTTCCAGCATAGCCTCTTCTGCAAGGATAGACACAAGGTACAGTCATTGCAAGCATGCAGCCAGCTGGAATGATCCACACCTCTGTGCAACACACTGTTCTAATGTACCAGGAGGATTCCAGCAGGAAGATACAGGGAGCACCAAGAAATGATGGCAAAACTATTTCATTGCACGATCTCCAGCTGCTGATGGCATCTCTCTTGCTGCATCTTGGAGGCTTGCAGTCATTTGTTTCCTTGCCTGCTTTGACTTCTCTGCCTCTTATCACTATCACTGCATCCTTTGCAGCATTAGGATTGGCAGGAGCAGCCAATTCCTTCAGCTGATCACCCCCAGGACTCTCAAGGACTACAAGCTGTTGTGATGTCATCCGGATAGTGGGATGTAACACATGGATCCTTTCCAACACAAAGCTAATTCAGAGATCAGCTGCATTGCTTTCACACCACACTGCCTGATTAGAAACTCCTGAAGGATTTGCAGAAATCTGTCACTATACAGTTGGGACAGTTCTTTACACACCAGCATGTGTCATCTAGCACCCAGCTCCTGACACCTTCAATCAGCAGTCAGAGAAATTCACATGGAGAGAAAAAAACTGACAGGCTACAGATTTCTTCTTCTTGTCTAGCAATCAATTCATGCAAGACAATGCAAGATTTCTAAAGTAGGAAGGTTTAATAATTAGGTCACAGATTTTAAATGAATGCAGAATGATCTGATTGTAATCAAATGGGTAGAGCAAACTTGGATGACAGGTTGAAAGCAGCTGTGAGCTGTTTAATTATACTTTGATGTATTCAAACTGGATTAATAGGAATGATTAAAAAATAAAAGCATATTATTATTACTGATTGAAGATGTATTTACATTATAGGGGTAGATCTTTAAAACAGAGCATATTTGCACCAAACCTTGACTGCAGGTGGATCTTCTGGTTGCATGTGCTTTAGAATACAGAGAATGAATATCACATTCATTGTTTTATCAGTAATTGTGAAAAGCTATGCACGTGTATATATATATATATATATATATATATATATATATATATATATATATATATATATACACAATTGTCTGGCAATTCTTTAGCATGCATACAGTGATCCCCTGAAGTCATTTAAGCTATGTACACACTTTCAATGGTTCTCACCCAATAATTGGCTCAGGGCTGATATCGGATGAAAATCTCAGCGTGTACAGCGTGCGTCGTTCATCGTCCGAACGGCTGTCCTGGCGGATCCACGGACGATAAACAACGAACGATCCTAATGTAAGTGAAGGGGGAGAGCGCACAGCTGGGTGCCACTCCGTCGCTCTCCCCCTCCCCTCTGCATAGAGCAGAACGGTGCTGTATGTACAGCATTGTTCATGCATCGTGGAGTGCTTAGTCGTTGGAAAGGATAGTGAAAGATTGCAAGTGTGTATGCAGCTTTAGTCATCTGTTGTAGCCAATCACTAAATGACTAACCAGGCATGCTCACTGTTGTTTCCTATGGAGGAGCACAAAACGGCAGGCCTTCTGTTTGTTCTACAGAACTGAACAAAGATGTGTGTACAGTGCTTAAATATTCAACTGTCACTGGTAATGATCAAGTGCCACCAATTTGACATGTGTGCATAGCTTTATAAAAAAGGCTGTGTATTTGGGGTATATATAGGGAACCCAGAAATACATTTAGGGTGCATCTCTAAAGGGACCACCAGCAGGAGAAAGGTCATAATTTTAGAATGTTTAGCTTTACTATGACCCCATTTAGAATACTGTGTCCAGTTCTGAACGGTATAGAAAGAAAGAAAGATATTGATCAATTGGCATAAGTCCATAGACAGGCAATGAAAAATGTTCAAGGTCTAAGTAATAAAATGAATCAGGAGAAATAGAGGAATTCAAAGCTGCACTCTGGGCAAACTGCTAAGTATATATTTATGCCACACAGCATGGTCTTTTCTGGCAAGGAAGGCAAGGTTCTCTCCTGCAGCTGACTTCCAGGTTACCCCTGCAACCCCGCAATGTGGTGGAATTAACTCCTTTCTTTGTCACTTTGGTCTCTTTTCCTTGTAATGATACACAACCAATAACTCCTTGTGCTGCTTTTATTCCAATAATCTGAGCTCTCCTGTTCACGGACTGCAAGATGCTATCAAGTCATATTTGGGTGTTTACACTGCTTGCGTTACAATTGTTAAATATATATATATAATTTTTTTAAGAAACAACTAACAAATGATGGTGTGTTGCAGTGTTAGAAGCATGCTGATAATAAAAAACTGGAAAGATGAAATCATCAATTTGCTGGGTATCCTTTCACTGTCCAGTCACTGGGTGGTGGAGGGGACAGATAAGTTAAAACTCAGTATAGAAAGATTAATTTCTCATCCCCTGCTTGTCAAGGCTGTGTGCTGTATTGGAGCTGTGTAGATCTTAAGAATGGATGGACAGAAATACAAACCTTTTGGGAGGAAAAACAGCTCCCGCATATATTGAATCTGTGTTTTTAGCTGTTTAACATTAGTGCATTAATGTTTACAGCTTTAATAATGTATTATCTGTGCCCTTTATATCTGTCTGAAATACAGTTTCATCATATTTAAACTAGAAAAGAAGGGGAAAGGTGGCGGTGTTGGGAAACACAAAAGTATGTATCTGATACCCAGGGAATATCTGATTGCCTTAGAGAAATACATTTTTGGTGGAATTTTTCTTGAAGTAAAATGGCCCATGTTTTACGGAAGTTTTTTTGCTTCCCTCTGGATTACCTCTGAATCAACCATGCATATAGGTTTCTATCTAGAATATGCAGGTTTCTGCTATATTTATTTCCCTAGTGGCTGAACTTGATGGACTTGTGTCTTTCTTTACCTGACTAACCATGTATCTTAAACAAAAAACTAAAATGAATATGTTACAGCTTATCAGTCCTTGGGTGTAGTTGCTGTATTATCTTTTTCAGGCTTTGTTTACCTTTATTTTCAAGTGCTGACCCGGAAAACACCATACTTCATGTCCCTAGGCGACTATACTAATTTCTTATCTATGAATGGATTCATGGCTCTCACAGGGCCTGGATGAAGCAATTAGTAATATTTGTCTTTATTTAATGTACAGCGCTGCATAATATGTTGGCGCTATATAAATCCTGTTTTTTTTTTTATTAATAGTAAAAAAAATAGTAAAAATAATAATAATAATAATATATTCCATCATATGCTGGAATAATTGGATTAGTGTTTATTGCAATAGGCAGAATATTATACTGAATGCTTTATTTTATTCATACAGTAGAAAACACGAACATTTATGAAAAGATCCACAAGTATTTTCTGCAGTTCCTGAAAATATTCTTACCCTGTAAAATGAAAATGTCTGGTAACCTGCAATATATGATATTTTTGTATATGGGTTTAGATATACAGGTAGTCCTTAAGTTAAGGACATCTGAGATACAGACGACTCCTAGATATGAACGAGACTTCCCTGCTTGTTTGTGTGCTGGACGGAAGCTTGATGGGGGGGGGAGGGACAGCTTGCATGACTTGCAGAAGAAATCTTTTGCTTAACACAGCTGAGCCTGAGCTCTTCTGCAACCTCTAGTAACTCTTTAATGACCAAGACAAACTCTGCAGTTGTTTCTTGTACCTGTTCCAACTTATATACAAATTCAATTTAAGAACAAACCTACAGTCCCTATCTCATATGTAACGCGGGGACTACCTGTACATTAAACATGGGAATAAGGTGAGCACCCTAGATCAAGAACATGGAGAATGATCCCAAACTAGCAGGAGGAAAGTGTAACATTAGAAAGTATTGTTTTACTGAAGGAATAATGGGTGCTTGGAAGACACTTGTAGCAGAGAAAGTCAATTAATAGTAAATATGTGTGAATATATTTGGGATTTGTGCTGTCTTTTAGCACCGTGCATATTTTAATGTGGCAAAGCGAGCATGATAAAAGTAGCAAAGCACAGAAACATGTAGAAAGCCTCTCTAAAATGCAGTCAAGCACAACTGAACATGGCAAAATGTACATTAAAGATGCGCTCTACATGCAGCATTTTTATAACACTATAGTGTGCATTCAACCTTATTACAATTGAAATAAACTTATGAGCTGAGAGAAAAATGACCCATTCAGTTATATACAGGAAATAAATGATTAATAGCATGCCTTTAATATGTGGTTTTTTGGTTCACGCAGCAGTGGCTTGTAAGCTTTAAGTGTTTCTTACATATAGTTTTTAGAGAATAGCTATAACATAGCCACAAAATACATGGCAGTTTCACGACAGTAAGGAGCCACCAAAGGCAGATATTTATGACAAAACAGCATATTTACAACATTGTTTTGCTAGATGATCCTCATCTTAGAATTATTAGCTTTGGCTTTCTTTGTCTTTACATAAATCAGTAATTAGATTTGTTACAGGGGAACTTCTTTACAAATGTCAAAGAGTGTGTGTTTGGCTCCACAGATGGTAACTAGCATAGAGGTATGCCCTGGTGAGGGAATGCACAACAAATTAGAGTGAAGAAAATCTATGCTTCTTGCTTATTAGAGGGTTAAATAGCAGCTCCAGGCAGCTAGGAGTACAGTCATTCAGTGTATTGCTATTGTTCTCCAGGAAACATGTGCTGTGGCAGGGAACAGTCTGTTTAGGCTGTCAGTCTGAGTTTTATGTAATGCACTGCCACTAGGTTTCATGAAAATCCTAACACCTATTCCTCGATAAAGCTACTCTATTGCTATTTTAGCTGTTAAAAGAAAATATGTCATAAGAAACATATGTCTGCTGCAATTGCTGACCTCCGTTGGAAAATGCAGGATGCATGGCCATCTTATAGTCAATCTTTAAGTGGCTGATACAGAAAATATTTCTGAGTTCATTTTGACATCAATAACTTTATATTTGCTCGGGGTTTGTGGGATAGCTGTGTCTAAACTTGAAACATTAAATAGCCTTATTTTATCTTTCTACAGATGACCAGCATAAGTTTGGCCATTGACCGAAGGCTCTGGATGTTGGAAATGTTAGAGAAATGCTGAAAGCGTGATGCTTAGCACAAGGAGAGTTTATAGAAAAAGACAACTTAGGTGAACTGATTTTATTCAGACAGGTAAAATATCCACTTTACAATTAGGACTGCTCAGCTCATCAACAAAAGATGCCAAACCCTAAAGCTTTATGCCATTATTTTGTTTTAAACAAAGCCAAGCTACAACACAAGCAACGTGAGAACCGTAGCAGTGCTGACATATGGCAATGGCTTTGTTAATAATCAACAGTGTTGATTTATAGGGGCAGAACTGCTTTTGTTGGACCCATAAAAAATTATGTGATAGACAATAGGCTTGATCCAAATTTTGATCCAAATTTGAATCCCATTTTGACTATTTCATTGCAGTAATACATTACATTAATATATAGTGGAATTTCTCGTTTTACAGTAGAATTTAGAATGACTACATGTGTCCACCCCATTTACAGCCCAGACCTTCTATATGCAATACAATAAATAATACAGTACATATTTTAAGTTGAATTCTGTTGGAAAGGAGCAAGGCCAGAATTCATCCAGAACTGTACAGTAGAATATCTCCTTTTCATGCTGAGTTCCAGCAAAATCAAGGAAACATGCATCAAGAGGGAACCTTATTACAACAAAGATATGCTTCATCCAGTAGAAATTCCTTTTTTTTTCAAATTGAGATTTGGTAGCATTAAGGCATGCATCTGCCTAGCCATAGAACCAGGTTACAGAAAGGCCAGGCTTCATCCATTAGAATTAGACAGTGGAGTTTCTAATTTGTTTTGTAGAACTTTGCAAGACATGAGCCACAGGTTATAGCTGGGCCCAATATTATCCAGTTCTGTTACAAGATTTCATCTTACAAGATACAAGAACCAAGACATGGGTCTGAACAGACCCAGATTGCATAGGGGCCAGCTTCAACCATTACAACAGTGAAATTTATTTTTTTTTAGAAAAAGTCATGGCAGACCCAATACATAAAGCAGGGACCACTTTTTTACACAAAATATTAACATACATGTAAACTTGTTATGCTAACACACTTGGTAATGCACTTGGTTGTAGGACCTATGAAGAACCCAGGCACACTTCACTAAGCAAATCAATATTGAATATTAAGCACTGGCAGGGTCCAGTTTTCTGAGCCAAGTCCTACTTCAGACCACAGGAGGAATAATAAATTTAGCAGGAAGATTTTTTTTTTTTTTTTGAAACATTGTTGGCAAGGCCCATTTTTTAAAAAAAGGCCCCATTTCATCTAGTAGAAAAACACAGTACAAAATGTTGTTTTTTTAAAAAAGAAAAACTGCATAGGCAAGGCAACAAAATGAAGACAATTCACACAAATGCATAAACACTACAAATGTTTGTGTGAATTTTAATTTTTGAGTCAAATTCATTATGGTTGAATTTTTGACACTCATCCCTAAAAGGAAACCGTGCCTTTTTACATTTTGTTTCTGGATTCAAATTGTAATTATATTTGCTGGTTTCCAAACCTCTGAATATTATTAAAAACAGCAGCTGGAAAACCACTCTAGGTATCCTATTTCTTCAAGGACTATTCTTGATAACACATAAAAACAAGGACCAGGGCTACCCCACTGATGTCTATCAGTGATTATTGATCTGGCGCTATCTACAATAAAAAAAACTCTGGTATCTATCTCTGAATTGGATCAAGTACCTCTAAATAGCTGCTCCACAGAAAAATGTTGGGTGATACAGAACAACTGACATCCTTCCCCCAGGTCTATCCTTGGTTTAACTAATGAGTTCTATGGGTACACTTCTTACCAATGTCCCCTGAAGAAGCAGGTATTGTAAAATGCTTCAGAAGCTCTAGGACGCAAAAGCAACTTGTGTATCATTGAAACTCACAATAAACTGTTGTCTATGGACTAATGCTTTAACCTATGTAGACCCAATATTATGTTGGAACAGTTGTACGTCAATGTATGTGTGATGAAATCAAACGTGTCATTTGTTATTGTATTTTGTGAACCAAAAATTTTTTTTTATTGGAATAGACTTTTGTGAACCAAAAATTTTTTTATTGGAATAGACTAATCTATGTACATTCTCTGTATTTATATTTAGGATTGGTTCAAATTTTCTGTAACTATGTAAGTATAAAGGAATGTTTTCTTTAGCTTTCTCCTTAATAGTGTTCAACAATTAATATCTTGGTAGACTAATCTCACTTTAAGCCTGCTACACATACTATAGTATAAAGTTGAATAAAAACCCGAATTTTTTCTTGCCTAAATTTGACATTGGAAAGAGAACCTCGGTTTATACCCGGACCTCGGAATGGTACTGTGCACTCACGTAAAGTGTTCACAAAAGATTATTCGAACAGGAGAAAGTGATCCAAAATAACTAACTGAAAAGTACACAATACTTTAACCTGTAAAAAGGGGGAAAAGGTAAACAGACTGAGCCCATGTGCTGTCATTTTTTCCACCTTTAAAAAAAAAGTTTTTTTTTTTAAAATCAAAACACCATAGATGTATTTATTCACAATATTGTTTTTGACATTTTTTTTTATTACAATTTTGAATATTAGCAATGACAGCCAAATTTTGTGCCTCAGGTTTATACTTGAGTCAATGTAGTTTACTGCTTTATTCAGGTAATAGTAGTTACCTCGGTCTATATTCAGATCAGAATAAATTTGAGTATATACAGTAGCTTGTGTCATAGAAACAATACACTCTTTACTGGTAGCTACAACCTTGAACTACATTGCCCAAGCTTGGGGTCACACGAGGGAACAACCTTTTTTTTTAAATCATGGACAACAGTAATGAGTGACTGGCATTTACTCTGGCAAATCTCTGTTGGAATCAATGCTTTATTTAAGCTCATAAATCAATGCAAGCAACCATTTGAGAATAATGTGAAATGCTTTAGCAAATTTCAAATACACTGGATCCACAGCTACCCCTTTTACCTAAAATTCTGCTTAATTTACTTTACTTATCTATTGCTTGTTTTACTTAGAAAGCCACAAATAGCTGATGAAGCTCCCTTAATGAATAATAATAGTTAGAAATTCACCGACTGCTTTTTTTGTATACTGCACAAGTAATACAGTCAACTGACAAGTTAAATAATATTTGAAAGGTGCCACTGGGCTGCAAATTTTGCAAGGAGATTTTTTCAAAAAAAAGTGTTGACAGGGCCTTATTTTTCAAGAAAGGCTGCACATTATTTAGTAGAAATGTTTATATTTGCAGGAAATCTGTTTGGTATAAGTGTAGCACTAGGATAATTTAGAATATAAAGACAATTTACACTCATGCACGAACACTACAAATGCGTAAACAGACTGTAAAAACTAATAACGAGTAAGAATTAACTCTTTATGCTATTTTCTACCGCCCAGGTAATACAATCATAGACTTGTTTCAATAGGATTTAGAAGAGTCACTAGGATTGCAAATATGTAAACTGTATTTAGTTACTTGGCTTTAATGGTGTAGGCTCTGTAGCTTATCCTGGTTCTGTGACCTTGTCGGCCACCCGTCTAAATCAAGTATGCAGGAGGAAAGTGCAAACTTTTAAAGGGTTGCATGTTTGCCTAGCATCGGTGAATTATTAGATGCTGAGTAAGTGATGTCAGGATTAGGATGACAGCCCCCCAAAACAAGACAGCAATGCCAGCTCCCATATTTCTTTTCTTAAAGGTTGTCTTTTTAGGGACAGGTTGTTATGAAAAGCCTTAATAAACCATTTTATCTTTGCAACCTCATGACAACCAATCTGTGTGAACACACATTTATAATATATGTGTAAAACAAACATACCTTGAAAACACCTCCAGAATCCAGCTTTGCTCACATCCTGTAACATGGGGACTACATTTCCTCTACTTTGTCTGATGCCCCAAATTATGTACTGTATGTCTGCTGCAATGTTATATTATTAAAGGGAAATAACTCAGCGTATACTTACCTTTTCCTGTTTGGATTTTCCTCTTCTTCCGCTTGTTCAGGTCTTTGGCCATCTTAATTGGCTGGGCCAGGGTGTCAAAACTTTTCTGCAGGAGAGTCCTGTCTGATCCCAATTTTTGAAAGTGGAACTTTAAAAGTTTATTATTTTATTTATTTCAGCTGACTGACTAGTACATCTTTAGCTAATTGGCTGTCAATAATCATTAGCAAATATATGAAAAATGTATTATTGTTTCACGCAACTGCTGTGGCATTATTTTTTGAACAAGAGCGTATCACACAATTACTTTTGTTTTAATTGTGCCAGTTCTTGATTCCTAAACTGATTGCAAATGCAGTACGAATAACAAATATTTTAATTAATGAGGCTGAAGGTCTTGCCAGGAAACTAATAGGGAACCATTTATAGTTTTTCCAAGATGTTCAGGTAGGCCTGGAGCCACATCTTTCCTTTAGCCAAAAAGAGAGGGCTGGAAACTTAGTATATAACAAGAAAATACATCTCTTGTTTGGATGTCAAGATTTTGTAAATAAAGCAGTAGCTAGGCTTTTGTTTCTGTGGTGTTAAACTGCATCATTGTTTGCTCACAGGCACACAACAAGCTGCTGCTATGCAGTCAGGAGAGTAAACTGCACTGGGGGTAACCACATTGGCACATGGCTGTCACACAGGGCAAATCCTAATGTGCACGGCCAAAAGAGACCTATCACTAGCATGGCCGTATGCAAAAAATGGCCAATTCACTGGGAGCTGCTGGGACCATAGTTGAGCCCATGGCAGAATGCTGCGACTCACTGTGGGTCTGAAATTATCCTAAATTAGAGACAATCAGTTTTCAACCAGATACGTTTAGCCAGCATAGTATATTCATTCTACTCACTGATCAATGACAGAGTCTGCAAAGGTAGCTGGTGTAAGGACTTCAGTAGCTTCTGATAAAGCTCCAAAAATGTTAAATAGTAGAAAATAGAAGATCTTAGTTTGATTTAATATTATGTCAGGTAGAAGGTTGCATCTACAGTAACTACACCCACTATAGAGTGTCATGATATCATGAATTTTAGTCAAGACCTACTATGTCACCTAAATTATTGCCATTTTAAACATAGCTGCTAGTGTCTTCAAATACTTACCAATCTTTTTGAAGCAGGATCACTGGATTTGTGACTATCTGCTGCTTTATTTACGCTTGTCTCCGTTTTGAGAAATAGAAAAGTATTTGAAGAATCTGCAAAAAAAAGCATGATGTAGCAGAGAACCTCGGGTCATTTTTTGACTTTAGGTCCACTTTAAGTTTTTGAATTGCCATGTTAATTGCCATTTAGCAATGTGCTTTAGGATATTTTCCAATTATTCTGAATCCTTAGTAAATCATTTTAGCTCCTTATAGAGCAGTGCTATGAAGTTTAGCTTCCTGATCCACTTGGATTTAACATGCCTGGAATAAAAAATGAACTGTGTCTTTTTCTTTATGATTTGGTAAGTATAACCATGATTAAATATTGACTGCATAATATTGTGCATTCTTTTACATCTGTTGTGAATGAATATTTTATTTGATGTTAAAGATTTCTACTCCTAATCCTACTTAGGTTATACAGCATTATTGAATAAAGAGTTGTTATCACTTAGCATTTCTAGTGGTCTGACTTAAGAAGAGACAATATTGTGGGTTCTGCTATAAACGCCCAAATGAACTTTAAATTTACACATATTTTAGGTACAACAAAACAAAAGATGCAGACAGTTTGTTTTCTTTAAAAGCAGCCACAAAAAAAAAGATGCAGCAGGGAAGGACCGGTATTTTTATTGATTATTTAGTGGTCACACTGCAGCGATCCAATATGCTTCATGCTGAGTCAGATCTACAATTTTCCAATCTGAAACCTATATACTCTCTACTGATTTGAGAACTCTGACTCAGCAGACAGACCACTGCTTTTATAATCTGAGCAAGAACCCTCCTTTACAGTATGCAGGGTTAATTAGGGGTTTCTGTAGCATGCAGGGTTTACGGGTTTTAAGTATAACAATTTATTTAAATACCAATGATAACAGCTTCATGTGAATAAAGCAAACATTTTAATCTAATTGGGTAACACTGTCACATTCTTTAATGAAAATAAACTAATATTTTTTGCTATATTTTAAATAAAAAGGAAATATTTTCTTATGTTTCCAAGAAATGTTCTGTTCCTGATGACATTAAATATGTAAAACTGTATATCATCTTTACATCTTTATCCATCAAAAAAAAAAACTCACTTGCAAACCGTCTCCGACCTCTTGATTGTAGAGGACTTATTAATAATGAAATAATCAGAGAGCGAGTAAAAGTGCATGAATAGACTGCGTAAATGATCATGATTGCTATAGCTGTAATGCCCTTGAGAAGATGATCACATACAAATATGTACACAACAGTATTCAACACATCCAAGATAGAATTATTCAGGAAATTTATAGCTCCTTTTTCTTTCATCTTTCCTGAAAAAGCAAGATGAAAGTAATACATATATGGCTATATTGCTTATGTTACACATATAAACCCTTCTGTGTGCTTTGGGGAATTACAAACCATCTGCTGTAAAAAAAAAAAACAAGAATATAAGAGGTCACGGAAGAGTATAAAAGCCCAATGCCACAAGGCAAATCAACCCACAGAACATCAAGGTGTTTTCTATCTTATTGTGTACTATGCAGTAAAAGAATATACTTTACATTATGCAACTTTCAGTTGGAAGAAAGTAGTATTTTTTCACTAAACCCAATAAATAATTGAAACTAAAAGTCTTTTATGAAAGAGTATATATGAAGCATACAAAAATGTAAAATACAATGACATGCTCTCTATCTACATGGCTTTTAGTGTTTCAAATTCATTTTCACACCAATCATTGAAAGGACTTATAAAAAAAATTATTGTAATTACAAATACCCACAAACTAGAACCCATGCCTTGTGGGACATTCTGTACTCTGTTGAGTCCATCACCTGAGTCCCTGTCCAGCCTTGTCCCTTGTTGTAGGGGACCAGCAATCCAGCTCTGTAGATGTGCCCATGCCAGCCAGTCCCTGAAGTCCCCTTTGCACTGATGCTATAGTCTACAGACTCTCTACTGGTTCCTGAGAGGACCCCGGCACTGGACAGCCAATAGGAAGTGCCCACTCACCACCTGCATTAGGAGCAGAACTAAAAAATTCCCAGTTACTTTATACAGAACAAAAGAGAGAACTCAAATAGGGGTTACACTACACTACACTACACAGGAAAAATATGAGATTACAGCACACAAAATTAAGGATAATGTCATTGGTTTGCTAAAGTATTATAGGCTGTATACATAGCAAAGTGAATTCTCCCCTTCCAAGTAATAATTCACTTTGCTTCGCCAATGGGATAAAGCTCTGCTGGCTTCAGCCATCCAGTCATGTATACATAATCATAATTTTATTTTAAGTTTGAAAAAGTTTTAGAAAAATACAGAGGACACAAATTCTAAATGAGAACACACAACAAACAGAACAGGCGCGTGTTTGTGTGTGGGGGGGGATACAGAAAAGAAATAAAGTACAACAACCATTAAAGCCCTACCTTATGATATAAAGAAAAGCATTTCATGAAAGTTCCATAAACCACCAATAAAAAAGTGTAGAAGTTGAGGGGGGGGAAACCACACCACAAAACAAAGGCATCCAGGTTCCCTGACAAATAAAAAAGGTTACATTCTGCACAAGTGGAACATTATTGGAGGTGATGAGTCCAAAGTGGTGTAGATGTGCTGTGTTTAAGGCAGGACTAATGGGGTAGACATGGGTAAAAAAAAAACAAATGGGAAGGATACAACTTGCTCTGTTAATGACAAAGGGGATAAAGAGGGGGAGAGTAGGGGGGTGAAAAGAGGGGGACATAAGAGAGGGCAAAAAAGAGGATAACAGAAGGATGGGTTACTGCCATGTCTGTGAGTATACTTGTGAGATGGTAAAACTAGGGTTTGGTTGAATCAGCCGATCAGTCTCCAAAGGGCATCCAACTGGACCAGGTATAACTATATTGCTCCACACGTTCAGCTTTGTCTTTGCCACCAACTGTAGAATGTTCAACTCCGAAAGCCATTCATGTAGTGAGGGGGATTGGGGGTGAGACATTGGACCTGATTTAATAAAGCTCTCCAAGGCTGGTGAGGATACACTTTCATCAGTGAACATTAGTGATACAGAAAACCTGGAATGGATCTGGTCCAGGATTGAAAAAAATTTCTAATTTCTAAATTTCAAATAAAAGAGTACCAATACAAGGCATTTAACATCCATTCATCAAGTCTTATTGTTGAATCCGCATTAGGAAAATAAAAGCTGAAATTAGTTAATATTCTTTATTGCATATTTCCCATTAAATCTTTGTACCTAATATAAAAGAAAAAAAGTGCTATGAATATAAAGAGAAGAGGAGCATACATATATTTGGCTGGACCCAAAGGCTCAATGCATCCAATCGATAAAAACTAGATGCATCCCTAAGCTGAGCAGGTAAACTTAGCAACTGACGAACCTGAATTATCAATTAGTTGTTAAAGCTGAAATTTAATCTGCTTATATTTGATCTTCACTGGTTGATCCTTCCCCATTCATTAACATTCTCAGGAAATTATTAAATAAGACCTTATTTTAGACCTTCATTACATACTTTATTATCCATCCATCTTTACCAGGTTTCATAATGCCCACCACATGTGATGCTCAGGCTCCATGATTAAAAAAACTGAAATCCCGTAAATGAAAGAGATGGGCCAGGTACAGCAAGCCTGATGTTGTTGCATGTTATCCGGCCATGTATTTCGGCAGGCTCTGTCTAATTTGATGAGACTTCTGATGTACACTGTAACAAGCAATTTCAGTACAGAGAAGAAGTTATACAGTACAGCTTTGTTGTTAAAGGACTATGTAATGTTTCATAACTGTATTACATAGATGTATTCTATTAGCCAAATCATCATATGCAACATAGTAGATATTAGAATACTATGTTAGGTACACTGTACAGTTTATTGGAATATAAAAACATCCTTCGGCTTTATGTACTAAGCAAAGCAATCACCATATGCTACAGCAACAGAAAAGCATGTTCTGAAGGTTTAATGAGACAATTATACATTTTACTATTTCACATCTGCTCTACCCAATATGTACTGTGTCATTGTGGGAATTGGGTGATAAGATTTCCTGGCCTTACATTTCTTCCAGGAAGTCTTGGGATTATCTATCCCTGATGTAAAATTTAAGAACATGAAACTTAGGAGTGGTGTTCTAGCGGTATATAAAAAAATAGTGTACATAACTTATAGAGCCATGAAAATATAGCCTTTTATTTGTGCATAATATTACCCAAAAGGGTTAGCTTTGAAAATTTGAGTTTGAATTTTTTTTTTTTTTTTTAATATTGGCCTTACATGATGTGTTTTAATGAAATTTCTACCAATTTTGAAAAAATAGGGAAAGTGGAGTTTTCACATTTACAATGTAGGTTTTAGCACATGCCTTCCCTTTGGCTACACCAGCTCAATATTTGTGCTTTGTTGGTCTGATTCCTTAGTAATAAACAAGATTAAGAATGTAGTTCTATCTATGCTCCTTTATTGTACAATTCCCCTAAAATGTAATTAATAGATACAAGTATTGCTTTTTTTTAATAGGATGAAAGCAAAAAATCAAAGACATTGTTTGGTATGTACGTGTTTATAAATATTACTTTAGGCAGTTACGTTAAACATATAGTATACATTATTGAATGAAGCATAAATATAAAGAAGAATGAATGTATGTAACAATCAGCCTTTTCTTGAGACTGCACTATATTCTCCAGTGGAGGGCAAACTTGCATTAAATTTATAACTGCTCTTGTAGCATATTCAGTTTTTGAGTCAATTTATTTTCATTTACATCTGAGAGATTGTCTTTGCAACAAATGTGATGCGATTTGCTGCCAAAAAGAGCAGTTGAGATATATGTAAGAACAAATGCAATGCAACATCGGTACATCAAATAAATATGATTTTGTTTGAAAATTCTAAATTATTAAATGCATACCTGTCTTGTTATTAGGGAAACTCTGTGGAACAATTAGAATCTAAATGGATAAAACACTAAGGTATATCTTTTTACTTCTAATATTACCGTTTGATCTTTAGTAAGGTTTCATAAATAAATTATATCAATCAATCAGGAATGGACTAGCTCAGCTTTTATTATCCTGACTATAATAAATATTGGAAAGTTAACACTGGATATATTAGAAAAAAAATTTAAAATTTGCTTTAAATTGTAGAATAACACAGACTTGTTGTGCAGTCCCCAATTCTATGGCTGCATATTAGGCCACTAAGACCAAATATATCTAGTTGGGTATCCTACTGGCCAGCATTAAAGATCACAATGAGATCACGTACAATTGAGCCAGGAAAATTGATATTTATACTTTAAGGAAATGATTGGGGCTTGCCAAAGAAACCTGTTGTTTATATTATTATTATTATTATTATAGTGGCCATGTCTGCACTGCCCAGTAGATTTCCACACATTTTCTGTTCCAGAGCCCAAAGGAAGAAGGGATCTTTCCAAAGCAAGTGAACAATTTGCCCTGTTTAAAGAGTTACTCTGAACTTCTGTTCCTGTTGCAGCTCAAATGTTTGCCATTACACTCCGTATTGAAGACAATGGACCTGATTTATTAAACATCTCCAAGAATCGATAACAGAATATTATTGAGGCTTGCCAAAAAAACCTGTTGTTTATATTATTATTATTATTATTATAGTGGCCATGTCTGCACTGCCCAGTAGATTTCCACACATTTTCTGTTCCAGAGCCCAAAGGAAGAAGGGATCTTTCCAAAGCAAGTGAACAATTTGCCCTGTTTAAAGAGTTACTCTGAACTTCTGTTCCTGTTGCAGCTCAAATGTTTGCCATTACACTGCGTATTGAAGACAATGGACCTGATTTATTAAACATCTCCAAGAATCGATAACATAGAATATTATTGAGGACCTAGGTGATCCAGCAAACTTGGATTGGATCTGGTCAAAGATTAAAAATATAGGCCAACAAATCACAAATGATTGTTAAGAAATCCATTCTAGGTTTGCTGGATCACCTTAGTTCTCCCACCAAAGAAAATATTCTCTAATCTTAAAAACCTTCATTAAATCATGGCCAACAAACCAAAACTTTAATTTCCCTATATTTAATTATGTCTAGGCAAATCAAGTTTACTGAAACAACCTTTTCACATTTCCACTTTTCTCCTTTGTTACTTTAAGTATTACATTTTTAACTTCTAAGTTATAAACGTATAAATATTTAATTAGCTCCTATCTTCCAAAAAAGGGTTCTGTGGATGGGGTATTTTAAAAAATGTACATTACCAAAGTCTTAGATGCCTACTACACTACACTAGCTAAATGTGCTTCTGCATTCAGCAGTTGTTTGCACCTTTTTATATATAAGCCAGTGTTAATGCATTTGTTTGAAGTGGATTTACAGATATGAGGAACTTCATACTGTGGGATATGGTGTTCTGATTTACTGATATGAGAATATTAGTCTAAATACCAACAAAATTAAGATTGTTTTTATAATTATATTAAGTCTTACTATAATTCTTATAGTATATTATTATTATAGGCCATATATGGACACTTGAATACATTTTGTTGTATATGAGGAGCACTAATACTCACATAAAATCCAAATATATAATTTTTCTGTTTTAGAATACTATCTTTTGACAATAACCTTTTTAGGTATTATATCCTTCTGCCCCAGCCCGTGCTAATCCCTAAACCTAACAAGGATTTCTTCCCCAGCTCCCTTGTACAGACATCCTATATTACAAGGTTATGTGACTTATGAATATGAGGTAGATAAAGAAAGTGTACAGTAACAGTGATAAAAAGTAAACTGCTTTATTAAAATTAATCAACCACTTTGCAGATTAAATTTTGTAAGACACCCAGCCACATTCACATATTTTTCTGGGTTATAAAGGCAACTAGGTGAATATTTCAGCAGCGGTACACTTTGCCGCCTCATATAAGCCATGCTGAATTGTGATTCCTGTTTAGGAGCTTTTTCACTTTTGCTATTTTTTGAGCATTATACTGCTTGCGTAAGTGTGTTCCCAGTCCATGAACCTCCAGTTTAGGAACATTTTGCCAAAGGCTGGTGTGTTCTCTTACAAAACTTAATCACTGAAACTGGATCTATTTTACTCATGGTTTCAATGCACAATAGACACAAGGTCTTCCAAAATATTTCTTTAGAATTTCTATTCATTTTTCTGTGTGCTACTTTGTTATTTGCAAATAATCAGACAGCATTTAACATACACATAACTAGATTTTACTTAGGAGAGAATTTGCCAAAGCTTTGTGTGTGTTTGAATCCTTTGTGCTTGTAATCCTGAACAGCCAATTTAACAATTCTATGAAGCGGTTACACACTTAAAATACACACACACGTCAAAGTGGTCAGGTCCAGGGCATGTTTTATATTGCTACTGGGCTAGTTTTGAATAACAAACATGTCACATAGAAAATATGTCACATTGCATGTTCAGCAAAGTTGATCATTTTCTCCATTTTTATGTTCACAGTTTTATTATGGTTAACATAAGGCACACTATGCAATCAGAAATCTGAATATACATTTTTAAAACTTGAATAGGCATATATTATATTAAAAAAGAATAAGCATACCAATAAAAAGACATTTTTTTCTTATAATATGAAAAACATTCTCTTCTACTTTTTTATTGTAATTGTATAAAAAACATGAAGTGTGCAAAGTCTATTGAAAATAGCACATCTCTATTGTATATTGTATATGTTCCTTCTATGTTCTGCACATTTAACATTATACTTTATATAGCTGTATTTCTCCAAATATAGTAGAGATATATATATATATGTAGTGTTTTTCCAGCTATAAATGCATATCCATATTTATCAACATTTATAGTTTCACCATTTAGTTTCACCGTTTAGTATCTCTTTAGAATTATGACAGACAATGGAATGTCCATTGTAAGAATTAGTAAATATGCCAAAATTAAGCATTTTTATTTACAAGCACAGACATTAATCAGCTGTAAATCTTTAGGAATTATTAATGTAATTGACAAATCACTTGACATGTTGAAATAGCCGCAAGGCAGGAAAACCTATGTTGTATTGAACTATCAGCATTTGTATCGCATAATTGCCCACTTAACGGCATATTAATTTTAATGCGTTGGAAAGATTATATTGGATTAAAGACAATATCATAGGATATTTTACACACAAATGTACCAGGTGTACAAAAATAGACAACTATTTCTAAAACATAGAAAATTTAAAAATTGTCTTGCTTCGATGTACAACACAGTATTTTGTTGCTTTACAAAGCATATTTAATCCTAAAAACGAACATATAAACAGACATATATTTCAGTTTGCAAGTCCTTAGATATGGTGGCTGCATTAGTTTCGAGTTATCTGGTGACTCTGCTAGTAGTGGAATCCTAGGGGGGCAATGCTTACTCATCTTTCTGAATAGGGACAAGAGAAATGGGGACCAAGGAATGTTGCCCCTCCATTTTCTCTAGTTCTCAGAGTTGAAAACATAATTAACTTCCCTAGCGTTTCATTTCTTTCTGGTTTTATATGTCAAAAAGCAGTACATTGTTTTTCATGAAATTTTATTTTACAGTATAATATATTAGTATGAGTATTATAAAATTTGAAACACAAAATCATGTAAAAATATTAAATTGAATAAATAAAAAAAACTATATATTTAAAAAAAAAGTTTAAAATGTTATACTCATACTAATATATATACTGTAAAATAAATGTTCTTGAAAACAATGTACTACTTTTACACATATAAATCCAATGTATTGCATTCAATACAGTTATTTTGTATTGAATGCAATACAAATGGATTTTGAATTTCCCGCCCCGCCGGCAACGTACACATGCACCAACATCATCTGGAACTCCCCGGTGACTCATCAGGTGCAGAAGCCGGCCAGAGGAAGAATACGGAGATTGCGGCGATGGACGGCGCGGGACGCCGGCGGATCAGGTAAAGCTGTATTTACTCTTACTTCCCATAGGTTTACCTACCCAGAGTGTGATGTTATTAAATACATATATTATAGATAGATACTATTTGTGAATACAATGACTGTAAAAAAGCCAATAAGTAGTCAGGACCTGTTTTATGGGCTAAATGTTTTTTCATGCAGCACTACATCTTATTTCTTCAAATCTCTAAATTCAACTAATGGGAGGGTCAATCATATATAACTATGTAACATCCAAAGTAAGGATAACAACAGATGTCACATTACCATCATGCCTGGATTAAAGTAGAAATTATAGGTTGATGGGGAGGTGGGATTTGTAGTCATTTGAGACCCAGTAGATTACACACATACCTACCTCATAAAGGCATGTTGGCTGGTGACTGCATGGATGTGCTGAAATATCACCATGTCACTAGTCCAAGTGCTTCAAAAGTTTTCAGGGGAATTTGGCCCATACTTTAAAACACAATACCAGCACTGGTTTATTATAGTGTTTTATACATTCTCGGACGTACACCAGAAAGTATGGGAATTGGGATTTCATGTGCAATGTACCTGCTCCCAGGTTAGGCCAGCTGCTTTAAAAAGTTTATGTTGGATTTCGTTCTTGTGATGCCACCAATCCCAAAACTAATGTAAGCACACAGTGGAAAATTTTATGTTATAACACATTTACCATTCCTTAAAAGAGCTCTAGCTGAATCCTGCAACCCAATTACTACTAAAAATGTGTACAAATATTTGGATAAGGGTTCCAGAATAAAGAGCTTGTTACTGAAACTCTAATCCTTCACTCCTCAGGTTTTCATTAAGGGAGGCCTACTGTTGGATAAATAAAGCAAGAAAACCACCCACGTTTTTGTGTGTATATGACAGGACAAGAAAAAGTGACAGGCTTATTGTGAACACTTTTGTGCGAAATAGTGAATGTCCTTGGGCTGTGATGAATAGTAAAACACTGATCGAGAATTAGAGGAATGAGAGACAGTTGCAGTGAACATAGTACGCTATCAAATGTACAATGAATATTGCAAATGTTTATATTAATAAGTTGTAGCAATGTCAATGAGCCACATTGGCTGCTGTTGCTATGGAACCTGAGAGTCAGCTTTAAGAAGACCAGCTTAAGGAAATACATGCAAAATTTTAGATTACAAGCTAAAAATTTGTATTAAAAAGCTTATTTGTTATTTACCTGCACTCATAAGTCTCTCTTTCATTCTGAAAAAAAAAAGAAAATTAAAACTCCATTTTAGGTACTGGTGAGCAAAGAAATCTACATCAGGTTAATTTTGAGGTCAACATAATTAAACTGAAATGAGACAGTATAAAATTCAGCCTTTTGAGAATAATGTGACTTTTGCAACATTTGCAAGTGTTACAAAGCCTTTGAACATAGAATTGTCACCGGAGTTGTCCCAAAAGATATAAAAAAACAATTTATTCAACAAACAATTTATTTTTAACAATTTATGTTAAGGTAGAGTTGGGAATATCTGTTTCTTAATGCTGTTTGCGGATCCTCTGGAACCTGGCTTGCCAGGAAAACAAAGTACAGGTATCCTTCCTTTTGCTGACCATGCCGACTTTATTTCTGCCTCCAACAATAGGGAGACCCATATTTGGAGCAGGGGGTCTCATCCCCACAATGTGGCTCTGATATTGTGAAGGTTTTTGGACCAGGAGCTTTAATAAAGGGGTCCCTAGAAATCTAACCCTCACTCTGGGGAATGAGTACATTCCCCAGAAAAATTTGTTTGCAAAAATTGTTTGGTATCCCCTATTGAAGCAAATTGGACTATGTTTTATAACGGTTACTTTTTTGCTTTCTGCCAATTTAGGTTTCTGAATTCAGTTTTTTAGCTATGTATTTATTTTTCTTCCTGTTGGTTCAAGTTTTTTTTCAACCTGGCTAACTATGTAAATAAGTAAAGTAAGAGTGCTGAAAATACTCCTGGATGGTACCTGTAACCCCACAATAGGACTGGAGTACTGGCTGCTGCTCTTATTAAAGTAGAACTCAACACCTGCCTTCTCACTTTTCCCTGTTCTATCGCAGGGCAGTGGCAACTTCCCTTTTCTTTATTTCTCTATTTCTATTTTTCTCAAAATCTGACAGCAGAAAACAATTTGTATTCTGTATTATATTCACAAAAAAACAAGGCATTTTTGTTGCCCTTAACCAATTGTGTAAATGCTAATTTATTCACATAGATAAAATATTTATGCACGTTTGTTGAAAAAAATCAATACACAAATTGGCAATAAACATACTTTAAAGGGTTAATAAACCTCTTGGTTTCTCTGCAATTTAAAATATATCTATTTTACAGAAAAAGCCAGATGGAAGAATGTGTTATCTAGATACAACACTACAGACAGGTTGTGATTAGTGCTAATAATATTGCCTTCAAATTAATAGATGCAATGAAGCTCAAAAGTATAATTTTCTTACAAAAGGAAAGTGTTATTCAGCACCAATTAAGTAACGTCAAATATGTTGAAAACTTGAGAACATTTGTTCTTGTAAAATCAGATTAAGTTTCACACTACCTCAAATCAAGATACTCTTTTATCTTTTATCAAAAGATATATCAACTACTGACACTGGGGACAAAAAAAATACATTAAAAATTAAAAAAAAAACTTCACATACATATACTTATATATTCAATAATATTCAGACACTAAAAAGTGAAAATCCAAAATCCACAATCTCAACACAATGGTGTTCTTAACCCCAACAATTGCTGAAATTATGAGAGCTTTTAATGCAGGGTTTCTCAGTTTCTCAACCAGGTTCCCTTGGATTCTGCTGCTAGATATCCTAGATGGGGTTTAGGATAAGCCACAATGCTCTCTTCTCATGCAGCAAGTCCTAAAAACAAGAATTCTTGCACGTGTACATGCTTTCATGACCTACACTTGTCCATGAGCAAAGGCCATCTACTATTTGGCATGGGGAGTCATGGGCACCTGCACACTAAGCTTTGCTGGAGCTGTGCTGTCTTGTCTTGGAGATTTGGAGAATAAGATACTACTCCCTCCTGGCTAATAGGTACCTGGTGCTCCTTTAAAGCAGACTCTCTGTTACTGTGTTTACTATCTCAATGCTCTTCGGTGCGAGACCACTTTCTTTTGTCGTGGAGCATAGGTGTTCAGTAAAAGAAACAGGACCAGTTTCTTTTGGCATTGGTCCCAATATTCAGGTAAAAGTCTTATATTGTCACAACACACTGCTTTCTTCATTCTCATGTCAAATACTTTGGGGGCTGAAACGAAAAAAGGTTTTGGATGATGCTACAAAACGTAGTTAATTTATTAGGCAAAGACCACTTCTTACAAAAATTATTAAAAAGTGTTGTAAAAACATTAAAAAGCACATAATTCTGCTACATAGAAATCAAATAGCTTAGTAGAGGATGAAACCATAACATAGTATTTGAATTGAAAGTGCTTTGTAAAAGAAGTCTGGTAGAAGAAACTAGCTTATTTGGCTGACATTTCATCTCATGAACCAGATTAATAGGACCATGCAGGGCCATAAATAATTATTTTTTTGAAAAACAATGTTGCAAAATGATGGATGTTAAGATGTTTTTTCTGTTGCTTGGGTTGGAAGTGAGGAAGCATATCAACTACAGGTAGTCCCCGGGTTAAGGACATCCGACATACGGACGCCTCCTAGATATGAACGGAGCTTCCCTGCTCGCTCGTGTGCAAGATGGATTCTGGGGGGGGGGAGGGGGCGGTTTGCATGACTTCTTTCGAAATCTTTTGCTAAACACAGCTGAGGTTGTGAGCGATCTTAAGGACTGAGCTCTATCTGCAGCCTCTTGTAACTCTTTAATGACCAAGAGAAACTCTGCATTTGTTCCTTTTTGCATATCAAAGCACAGCTTGCTCCAGAGGTTGAGTTGAATGAATGTATAGACTCCATAAAGATTTTGTTTTTTGGCTTTGTTTGTGATTAACTCACAGTGAGGATTTTATACAGTAACTGACACTACGCTGCCTAATAATATGTTGAGACAAGCATCTGTGCAAATGTACCTGTTCCAACTTACATACAAATTCAACTTAAGAACAAACCTACAGTCCCTATCTCGTATGTAACCCGGGTGTATTACAGAACAAAACGTATCATTATTTTCTTTCCCTTTCAATACAAATGTATGGCTGGGGGAGATACCCTTTCTATCACTTTACTGTTCATTGTAAATTTGACTTTAAAAGGAGCTTTTGGAGCTACAATGTGATCTTACATTCAATATAAGGTTTACTGACCTGTCTCTGGACAAATTCTGGATTTGGAGTATGTTACTCTTTCTAAAAAGGCAGGGACCCTTTTCAAAAGCAGTCATTTCAGACCATTTCAAAATAATAATAATAATTATTCAAAAGCACAATATTTAAAAGCATTGGTATCCTTGTAAAATAAGACTCTTTTTTGTATGCTAAATTTTCCTGTTTATTAAAAATAGCTTTGAACATCATTGAAACATATTGAAACCAGTTCATTACATAACATTACAGTTTAGCAATGACTATGCAACTACAGTCACTTTATCCTACTATGAAGACTATATTTAATTATCATACTTTTTGAATGTACTGCTCGCTGCCCTTGAGTACATTAAGTACACTTTAAAAGTAATGACCTCTTGTAGTGAATATAATCTACACAACATTATGATCAAATTCATTTGCAAATTGGACAAGGGACTATCATCTAGAATACTGAGAGCTTGACAAAAAGAAAAACTTACGTGAAAGCTATTAAAAAAGAATAATAATTATATGTTAGCAATATCTAAAACTCTTTTTTTCTATTTCACTAAAGCAAAAGTATTGTTCAAAATGTGAGTTTTAAATTAGGTGAATAAAAGTATATAACAATAGCATAAAGCCACCAGAGTGCTGCTAATATAGTTAATGATATTAAACCTTTATGCTGCAAGGATAAGGACTATCCAAACTGCAGTAGCTTGTACCTGAAATAATAATAAAAAAAAGCTAAAAGGCTCTAGAATTCTGTAGCGGCATTCTTGTACTTTGCATCCATTAAAACAATTATCAAAAGTAGAACAGAGACTTTGGCTGACCTCTGTGCTTTAAAAAAAATACAATTACACTTATTATACTTTAAAATATGTGTATTAGGGCTTAGCCAGTATGTCAATTTTCTTTTTTTTTTCACATAGTAAACAAAAGCAGACATTTGTAGTAATTTGTTCAGCAATCCAGTATAGTGGATTGATATGTAACCTTGTGGGAGGCTAGCTATACTAATTCATATTATCCATCCATCCATCCATTATTCTATCTATCTATCCCGTGTTTTTTTGTAAGAAAAAAAGTGCTGGAACTCAGACACTGTCCGCCCCCCCCTCCGGATGCTGTGCCATACCTTACCCCCAGAGAGCACTCCCTACAGAGGTATGTGAGGAAAAGAGAGGAAAATTTATAAATCTACATATCTATATGTGTCTTTTTTGGATTCTTTAGGAGAAGAAATTGATACCTTCAATGAAAAAAACTCCCTTAATTTCAGGATGGGAGCAAACAACTTGCATACATATCCCATTGACTTAAATATTTGATGAAGGTCAGATCTGATGTCAGGAAGAAAATGTTTACTACTAAAACTATCTTGTGCATTCTATCCATGTTCTTGTTTGACAAAGCTGTTCCTTATTCTTTAATTTTGTGGTAATATTCATGTTATCTGTTAGGACTGTAACTACTGAAAGCAAAGAAGTCCATTTTTTTCAGTTGGAGCCCTGGTGTCAGGAGCAGCAATATTCATAGAAACTTGATTGTAAGATTTTACCTCTTTAAAACTTTGCAAGTCTTTTACCCAGAATTTGGAGTATTAGGAGTGTCTCTAAAAAGAAGTACTAGAATGTGCTCCATTTCTCAGTTTTATTCTTCTGTCTCCTAAACCTTCACTTAGTCCCGCCACTCCATATCTCCACTCATATTGGGCCTGATTTATTAAAGCTCTCCAAGACTGGAGAGAATACACTTTCATCAGTGAACATGGGGGATTCAGCAAACCTGGAATGGATCTGATCCAAAATTGAAAACATTTGATAACAAATAGCAAATGACTTTTAAGGAATCCATTCCAGGTCTGTTGGATCACCCAGCTTCACTGATGAAAGTGTAATCTCTCCAGCCTAGAGGAGCTTAATTAAATCATGTCCACAGTGTGGTACTTCCCCCACCTCTTAGATTATAAGCTCTTGGGAGCAAAGTCCTCTTCTCCTCCTGTGCCTCTATCTGTATCTGTCTGTCATTTGCAACCCCTATTTAATGTACAACGCTGCAGCTACAGTTTTGGAGCCATATAAATCCTGTTTATTATTATTAATAATAGTAATAATAAAAAATAATGAGATGAGCAGTGGTAGGATGATATACTTTATTCTACAATTATATCAATTTGTGGAAGGTTTTAATTTCCTTGGTGAACGTACATTATTATTGTAATTTCCCATGCTGTTCTTTCCTTTTACTACTGTGCATTTTCATTTCTTGAGTTCTATTGTTAATGTTTATACCTTTCTCCTTTAAAAAATAAAAATGTTAAAAAAATGTGTCTGCTTCAATATCTTAATCAGGATAATGACATTCAAATATTAGACTACAAAAAATTAAATGTTAGTTGATTTGTATTGCATTACTTTCACAAAAGGTTTAAACGCTTAAACTGCTCCTTCATTCTTTGTTGATTTCAAGGACATTGTAATAAGTTCTGTTGTGTGGCTTAGGAGCTGTCCTGCTGCATTGTGGCATTTTATTGTAGTGGAGAGATTAGAAGTAACAGTTTAGTAGCAGGTATGAACTGCAAAAGATTGAACTAAAATGCACAGTTTTTGTAGATAATATTTTTAAACAACATGTTAATTTACAACTGAAAAAGTACCAATAATCTCAAAGTTTTTATGGGTTGTTATTAACACAAGAATGTTCTTTCTATGAAATGATTTAAAAAAATAAAAAATATGTAGAGTACTGAGTAAATAAAATTAATATTACATTAATATTTACTAACTAATAAAATATATGGCAAGTGTTCTCTGGAATTCATGTAACCTGTGTCCCATCCAATTAATAACTGTTTTAAAGCATACCTAAACATTAAAACAGTAAAAATGTTTTTTTCTTTAGTTCAACACACTTTTTTTTAGTGGCAGCACCACCCCTTTTTTAGTGGCAGCCACAGCAATCAAATCCTAATGAAAGCGCAGAGCCTCCTGGGATACCTACGTCGTGCATTCCGGGAGGCTCTGGCTGCTCCTTCTGCGCATGCCCGAGATCAGGGCATTTTTTCCACCAAGGGGAAAGAGATGCCAATCTCACCCATGCGTAATGAGATTGGCTCTCTTTTTTTTTACCTTCACAGCTTTTACATCACCCAATACAGCACCTGCACAGTGTGAAATCGGGTGACATGGCAAGAAGACTGAAGAAGACGGAAGATGGCGAAGCCAGAATGAAGAGAAACTCCAGGACAACACTGGACAGGATCATGGGAAGGACCAGTGCCATCAATGGATCTAAAGGGTTAAAGAGAAGTGTAATTTTTTATTTTTAGTTTAGCTTTGCTTGAAATATACACTACAGTTATCAAATCAGTTAAATTACATCAGTAAATAGTGATTCATAGTGAAAAGTGAATGTCGTTCTATATATTCATATATATATTTAGTAAATTCATTACTAGTAATAAAAGTTACAAATTCTAGTGTCTTTTTGTCTCTTGTGCCTTCAAGTGTATTTTAATTTATTTTCTATTACTATTTCTCACAAACAAAAACAACAGAAACAAATAGTTTTCCAATCATACCGATAACAAAACAATAAAATGAACAAAAACAACTCAATTTACATGTTTTATTGTATAAAATTATTTATTTTTTATATTTTACAAACTATTTATTGTACTATTTAATTTTCATATCTAAAAAAAAGCATTAAGTCTTTTGAAAAAACCAGGTCCGACTCCATTTTGTTGTATAGTATCCAAATAATAGATCGATTTAGTATTAATATTAGATATCACCCTGCTCAGGTTCAACTTCCCCTAGCAATTCCTAATGCTACCTATCCCTAAAAATCTCAAAACCCTGGGGTCCTTGTATGAAATTCTTTAAAATGCCCCAACACAATGGTTGTGTTTTTTCTTTGATTGTACTACATGCTAAACAATATCCTACAATAGTAAAAATGCACACCGCTAAATAGGGTAACCGTATTTTTTCCTGGAGGGTCCAATACATTAAGTACCAGTCTAGTGTGTAATGATGGCACTTTCTTATATATCACATGTGACTTACGTGCCATTACTGATCCCAAGACCCTGTCTCATAGGCCAGTATAATCACATGCAAAATATGCCAGGTATAATGTTTTATACCTCTTAATATGCCACACAGTAATCAGTAATAAATGCAAGTACTCTAACTTTTGTTTTGGTTCTAGTGTTGCTTCCTTTGTAGCCTTCAATCTCTGTATTTTGTTTCCAGTACCTTATTTTTGTATCCCCTTTCTTTAAACCTTTTTATAACATGTTATACTGAGACAGAAATTCCTCTTTAAAGTGGAACTAAACCTGCGCTACTCATCTATCCCTGTTTCATCACAGGGAGAAGCCATCTTCCTTCATTTCTTTTCCCTCCGCACGATCTTCTGCCATCTTGATTGGCCGTTCCTGGATGAAGTAATTCCAGCTCAGGTGCACAGGAATTCATTCATTCCAGGTACACAGAAGGGAAGCCGGGATTGATGAGTTTTTCTGGCAACCACCGCACAGCTCAGCAAAATTTAACAGCTGAGAGGTACTCAAGCAGGTAAAATCAATTACTGCAGACATAGCTTGTCCCTTTCTGCAATAGCCCCCTGACTGATCATGTATCTTTCAAAACTTTAGTTCCACTTTGAGTGTGCAGTTCACTTTGGTGCTTTCTCTATCATGCTGGACAATGTATTTCCATGTTTATTTCTATTAGGGTATCTACTGATCCAGTGATTCTTTATATCCTTGGCAGATCACAATAATATCATCTACATATGCACTTCTCACTTGGCCATGAGCATATTTGTCAAACTGGCATACCTGGACAGGTAGTTTTTCTCCATTGGAAATTGTTTAACTTTGTTAACTGATGATGCACCCTGAGGAATGACTATAATTATTGTTCCTCCCAAAATGAACCAGAGGTGTGGAGATGGTAACTTTTCATTTTTGTTAATAAAATACAAGTGGGGTATGATTAGAACAAGTACAAAAACACTAAATTAAGTTAATAGGAATATCAGATACATTATTACCAGTTGAGCCCCAGTCTTAAGTGTTATGTTTTAAACAAAATAATTAATTTTATTTTATCTGGGAGAAACAGTTTTAAAGTAGTTAATATATATGAACTAATACTACTCTGCAGCTGTTTATACCAAGAACAAAGTTCACAAGGACACATTTAAATGTGCTGATTCTGACAATGAAACACTTCTACTGCTGAATTGCCTTGCCTTGTTCTCTTTGCAATTTCTAAAACACCTCTAGTCTTATTAAGGTGATAGGGTGTTGTGATTCTGTTTAAATTAACCATGTTAAATAAAAACAAATAGTTACAATATCAGCTAAAATGTTAAAAACAAGTCACTCTTCATAATGAATACAGCAATTAAGTCAAATTTACAACTTTTATATTCAAACAATACTTAGCAAGTAGTTTTCTATTTCTCTTTTGATACTAGATTCATTTAGTAGAATCGTAAATATTTTTTTTTTGTTTTTGTGTATTTTTGTTAGATTTCCCTTAGTGGTTTTAATTTAATAAATTAATAAAATTTACAGAAAACAACCCCCCAAAAACATCTAAAAGAAGAGTTTGTATTGAAAATCTGTAATTTATTGAGTAACCTAAGAGTAAGGACTAATGAAGTTGAAAGCAGTCACAAAAAAGGCTTTGGAGTGTTTTCTCCTTACCTTCATTAGGTCTCCATATTACTGTACTTGATTATGTATTTTTGTGCCATTCCCTAAAGCACATAACAAGTTCAAGGAGTTTCAACTCAATTTAATTATATTAATGAGTACATATCAGGAAAAGATGGTTTTTATAGCAACAAAAGTATGTTTACTTGTTAATGAGCGTAAACATCATAGGATAAAGTCAAAAAGATTCAAAACTGAGTCCATCTGCTAAAAATTGAAAAATAATTTTAATCATGAGATACAATTCTTGCTTTAAAGGGGGAAAGAAAATAGTCTACAAGAAATACAATAAAGTGAGTTTTAGCTCCCAATGTATTGCACTGCTTGGCTGCTTTAGGGGAAGTCATTATATTTCCAATTGAGTATTTTATTAATAATGTTTGGAAACTTATCATGATACAAAAGAGGTTGGTAAACTTACATGTATCTGAAAATTTCAAAGGGCTTTGACTTCAAAGTCAAATAATTACAGTGATCTTAGTTCTGAGAAAAAAAGTTATAGGGGATAGTCCTATATAACGGAGATATGTAAGAAAATTTATTATAAAAGGGAAATGAACGGAAAGACTTTGGAGAATTTAAAATATTAAGATGGTTACTCTCCTGTAATGGAATTCTATTTCATATAGAGAATGGTATTGATATAATCTCAGTTTTAAAGTGATTTTTAGTATTGCTAATAATAATAATATAATTGTTATGGATACTGGTATTCATATAATCACATTCTTAAAATTATTAATATTGGGGTTAATGGTATATAATTTAGCCATCACATAACCTAAATGTTTATTATCAATTACATTTTTTTTATTTTCCCTTATCATAGATTTCCGACAGAACAATTAAATACATGTTACTCCACCACTGCTAACTAACATTGATTTAAAATGCTGATATAATTTACAAAGCACTTTTCACCTGCAATGCCAGCTATTTATTAGTTCAACTGTCAATGTAGTTGCATTATCAAAACTAATATATACATTTAAAACAAAAAAATATATCATTCAAAATAGTTTTACCAAATAAAATGTTTTTACATCCTTAAAAATGTTTAAAATTGATTTAGGTATGGAAGTTTGATGAAGGTAATGGACACATGCTATCTCTATAAAAAGTGGCCTGGGAACCTAAGTAACTATAAATGATGCTCTTGAGATTGTTAGGTTAATCAAAAAAAACCTTCACTGAATCATAAATGTTTTTTTTTTCTGGTTTAGACCTTTGAACTGCTGAGAATGCATTTCTACATAGTGAAACAAAATATTCCATTGTGTTGTCATGGGCCTGGGGTAAAAGCATAGAATAACATGAAATAAATGTTCTACATTTAAATTCTTGCTTCAAAAGATATTATAGCTAGTTTTCTTATAATGGCTGATGTCCAGAACATTCCTATAAAATTAGATAATCCATATTGTGATGTCACAGATACATAAAAACATTATATACAATTTTATTTACTTAAAATAAAAAAATATATGGGGCTGCCATCTTCCTGAAAATAGAGGTGCCTGTTAAGTGTGACTGACTGTTATGATGATCCTCTGGGTTTGAAACTTAGTTAAACTTTTGAACATATATATATTATATACCGGTATTCATATACTTATGAATATATAAAAGTTATGAATCTAGAGCAAAATCAGAGGTTCCTCATCCCATACTTGTTCCTGGTTAGCTTCTCAGGCTACTGAATAAAGAATAGTAGAATAACAGCCAGAAAATGATCATTCTAGAAGCAGCATTTCATGGCAGCAATCACATTCTCCATATTCTTTCTTTCTTAAAACTGAAAAAAAAATACAACCAAACAGATATTTATTCATTTCAATTTCCAGATCTTCAGGCATCCTAATTGGCCAGGTATAATTCATACCTGGAATTGTACATGTACACTTTAAATACAAGATTGTGACAGGTAAGTATGTTTTCTTGCACTTTTGCACTTTTTTTGCAGAAGAGATTTGTTGTCGATTTGTTGGTATTTATTCGCTTTTCACCATTAAAAAACCTGCCTGCTCCCTTTTTTTTCCCACAGGTTTAGTTCAACTTTAAGATGCACTTAATCTTGAAAATCCTAACTTTCCTTGAAAGTCCTAACACAGAAAAGCATGTCTATTTATAACAGGGCATAATAAAAGCCAATATAATTTTTATTTGCATTTGAATGCATTTGGCATAACATAATAATGTTTTATTTATGAAAACATATTTAATCACATAACCATTGATTAGTTTGGCTGGCCCCTATGAAATATGGCTATAAAATTTAGGCAATGCTTTAGAGGTCTTTATATAATTACATTTGCATCATTGATCAATCCTACATCTCTGAGTTAGGTTTAATTTTTCTTTTAGATAGCCAGAGGTCATTCACAAGATAATTTATATTAAATCAGAATGTAGCTTTATAAATCAGTAAATGATAGTTACTTAAATCTGTCAAAGTACAGAGTTCATTGCAAGATACCAAAAACTGAAAAGACCTATTTATGAGCAAAATTTGTGTGCCATTTTCCCCTAGACCAGGGGTCAGCAACCTTTTGAGTCGAAAGAGCCAAAAATTACAATTTACAAAATTTCAAAGTTTTTAAAGAGCCGCAAAATTTTTTCTTGCCAACAATAAATAGTGCTCGCATAAATAAAGTTTTTTGATAAAAAAACTATTTATTCATAGGAAAAAATATCTATTTATTCATATATAAGTAGTGTTTTTCACAACAAATTAGATAATATATATATGGCATTATTAGATAATTACCTATTATTTAAGTAAAAAATTAAAACAAGTAAACATTTACTTACAACACTAACTTGTACTTCAATAACAAACAATTGAGCAAACAAATTCAATGGGAGCGTTGGCTTTGCATGGTTTTAGAAAGTTTGGATAACATTAGATGACATTTCATTTTCCTCAGAATTCTGTAATGGTGAAACAGGTACAAACATTTTGATTCTCCATGTATTGTTGCTAAACTGCCCACTTTTGTATTTTATTGTAGAAATATAGATACCTTTAGGCACCGATTCTATCTCTCAGCCTGGCTTTTTGTGAAGCTGCGGCTCTTTAATTCAGTCTGTCGGAAGCTATTCTATCTCTCAGCCTGGCTTTCCACCACTTCCCTCCCCCGTGACACGGGTCCTCACTGTCTTCAGTTCGTCGGAAGCTCTCGAGTGTCACGGGGGGAGGGGTGTGGTGAAAAGCCAGGCTGAGAGATAGAATAGCTTCCGACAGACTGAATTAAAGAGCCGCAGCTTCACATCTAAAGAGCCGCATGTGGCTCGCGAGCCGCAGGTTGCCGACCCCTGCCCTAGGCCACCAAGGCAAGGTGACTGTATAACAAATATTACACTGCACAACAATGATTTTGCTACTGGTAATAACACATGTGATTTACACGATATTGAGTGTGCTGATTCCAAATTTGAACTAAAAATTTGCCTATCACTTACAGATTTTCAGTTATGGGCGTGCTATAGATGTTCAAATGGTCGGTAATTGGGTAATGTATTTTTACATGGGAACATTATAACAGTTGCAGCTACCACTATGCATGCTGCCACCTGTATCACGCCCCCTGGTGGCATGCATGTTCCATGTCTGGGCAAGTCAGTGAGCTGATGTCAGAAATAGGTATATAAGGTGAGATGGACCAAGGGCTTGTCTCTAGTGCAAAACCATCTTATGGGATAGTACAGCTAGACCATAATGAGTCTGTTTTGAGCTAAAGATGAGTAGGGGCAGCTGTGTTAATAAACCGGACAATTTATGCTACTTTTGTGGCAAATATACCCCGTGTGATCAACGTAAGAACCTAACCAAGAGGTCGAGATTTGCTTACAAGTATTACTTTGGATGTGAAATTGGAGATCAGGATAAAAGCTGGGCACCTCATATCTGCTGTCAGGTTACCTTGGCCTAACACAATGGTTGAATGGGAAAAGGAATAAAATGCCTTTTGCTGTGCCTATGGTTTGGTGTGAGCCAAAAGACCATTACTCGGACTGCTACTTCTGTATGAGTAAAATTGCTGGATTTTTGAAGAAGTCAAAAATCGTCTATCCTGATTGTGAATCTGCTCTGAAGCCAGTGCCACATGATGCAGAGAACCCAGTGCCAGTCCCCCCTACATCTGTTGGTATTGACTGTCACATGTCGGATGAGGAACAGGAGGATGATGTCGATGGTAATGAATGTTTTGAACCCCAATTTGAAGAGGGTGAGCCACATTTTTAAGGCAAACAGATTTAGATGATCAAGTAAGGGACTTGTCTTTGTCAAAAGAGAAGTCTGAACTGTTAACCTCCAGAATAAAGGAGTAGAATTTGCTACAAAAAGGAACGACAACTTCACACTTTTGTGATCGTCACACACACAAAGTTTGCAGGTTATTACAAGCTGGAAAATGACATTTGCTTCTGTACCGACGTGAGTGGTCTGATGATCTAGTTAGGTTGCGAATACATACCAGAACAGTGGAAATTGTTCATAGATTTGAGCAAAGCAAGTTTGAAAGCTGTATTGCTGCATAAAGGTATCAAAAAACATTCTATTGCTCTTGCTCATGCCGAGGGAATGAAAGAGACATATGAATCCATGGAGGTCATTTTGAAATTGATTAACTATTCAGAACACAAGTGGAATGGTTGTGGTGACCTGAAGGTGGTGGCACTCCTCCTTGGCCTGCAATTGGGATATACAAAATATATGTGCTTTCTGTGCTAGTGGAACAGTCGTGATGACAGCAACCATTACAAAGTGAAAGAATGGCCACCCACACCTGAACACGCTGTTGGCCAGTACAATGTGAAGCATAAATCACTCATTAATCCACAGAAAGTTTACCTTCTGCCACTTCATATTAAACTTAGATTAATGCTAAACGTTTTTGTTTTCGTTGCAGTAGATCGTGATGGTATGGGTTTTCAGTATCTGAAATCCTAAGTTTAGAAAAGGTATAACAGATGCTAAACTGAAAGCAGGAATCTTTGTTGGTCCCCAAATCTGCAATTTGATGGGTGATGCCACATTCAGAACAAACTCAACCCACTTGAACTTGATGCTTGGGATTCATTTGTGCTTGTTGCACAAAACTTTCTGGGCAACCAGCGGGCTGAAAACCATGCTGAACCTGTGAACAACATGCTAACAGCATTACATCAACTTGGCTGCCAAATGTCACTTAACCTCCCTAGCGGTAATCCTGAGTGTGACTCGTGGTAGATTTTACTTGCAAAAAGCGGTAATTCAGAGACACACTGGGGAACGCATTAAACTAAAAAAAAAAAAACACTTACCTTGTTCTGTCGCTGTCCCCAGGTGTCCTGCTGGTCCCCGCAGGTCCTGGGGACACGTCCTCTGATCTCCAGCGGCGAAGTGTCAATTCGATCTATGGGGTTTCCTGGTGACGTCGGTACATGCTTCGGTGTGGCCAGGACTTAGTAGCAGGGAATTTAAATAATTTTGCATTGGCTTAAATACAAAATAGCTGTATTGAGTCCAATACAAAGAAATACTCATATGATATGTATATAATTATATTATATATATTATATATGTTACTGTACACTTATATTACATGTTTTAATGTTTTTTTTACAGGTTTTTGTGTTTTTTTATTTATGTTTATTTAAGTTTATTATTGAATTTATTAAATTTACACAGAAAAAACTTACTTGGGCAGAGAAAAATATTGAATTGAAAAAATACCATATTTTAAAAAATGCTGCATCTTTGAGGCATCTTAAAAGAAAACAAAAATAACAAGATTGTACTACAAGTACAAACATCTGTTACTGCCATAGTGCCACACTAAATATGCAAAAGTTTTTAATTTAAAAAATATTATAATTTATTAAAAGTATAATTTTATAAACTTATTCAACTGATAAACTTATTAAAATAAACGTGTTTGATTCTTCTTATTAATAAAAAAAAGGGCTAGTTACAGATGGAAAATGGTGACCAAAAAGTAAACTAAAAAGTGGGAAACTCTAAAATGCCCTTGGAAAAATAAGAATGAAGCATACATTTTTAAACACTGCTAAAAATGTTTATTGAAGAATTACAATTACTACACAATTACTATTACGTATAGTAATTAATATTACTATTAAATCATTTTCATGAAACCATCATTTAGGTCCCATTTAGGACTGCAGCTGTGAATAATAATGATAATTGTGCTATATCATGCATGCTAGTAAATATTTTAATGTGTATACTACACACATACTAGACTGTACTATGTATTTTATTTTTTTATTTTTTTTGCTTGTCTTGTACAAAGTTATTGTACCCAACCTATTAAATGGTTCACATATGTTACTTTGAAGCTAGCCAGTTATTAGAAGTGCTGTTTTCTTTTACATATGTTGTGTACCTTATATACACACAATAAGGGACTAGTACAGGGGATGTAGAAATATAGCATGGGTATGAGTCTTTATCACAGCACAGCGAAAATAAAGCAGAACCATGGTGGAAAACAGTAAATATATTTAAACATTCCCAAATTTACTTCTTGAGCAAACTAGCCCAATCTTGGTGGTGCATTTGGTGGATAACTTTCCTTGCCTCTACATGAAAGGGTTATGCAAAACACCTTGGAAAAAAAAATTTGTATCTATCAATATACAAGAGAGAATTCTATAAAATACTTTATCTAATTGCCCATTGTGTCTTTCAGACAATGAAGCACATTTGTGTTTATTATTCATTTAAAATCAAATGTGGCATTTTCAATTTTGCAAACTCAATTCCCAAAATTCAAGACATCAGCCATAAACCTATAAAAGGGATGTAGAGGTTCTGCATGGATACTTTTTAATGAGATTGAAACAGAGAAAGGCAGCAGTGGAATATTAGGTTACTAGTAATATAGAAATTCTTTAAACATCATAAACACAAGTAGTGAATCTTTAAATGTTTTGTAACAGGACAAATAAATTACCTTCCAAGGTATTGATTACCAATTCTACCTTACAAATTAAACGTTTAAATGTATTTTTTGCTCTTTTCTGAATATGCATGCTTTCTGAGCAGGATCACAGGACACTACTCACTAACATTTAAATACATAGCTACATTGTAAACGTAATTATTTAAGGATCGCAGTCATTTAAAGAAATGTGTATATCAGGTAAGATTGGGAAAGCTGTCTTGAAAGGGATGGCAGAAGTGTTAGACCCATTGCTTCTGATTTGCAATAATTAACTTTAAAGGTGTATAGAGCACCATATTCCCCCAGTTCCTTAAAGAGTTTAGGGACAGAGACTACCATGTTGGAGATTACAAACACCCAATGGTGGGGTGGGGTCTAATAGAGCACAGGAGAGGCTCAAGGATCAGTATAAAGAAGAGGGAAGGCAATGGGCAGCCCTGAAGGGATTGGTAAGGACTCTGAATTAAAACCATTGACCTTTACACTAGCTGAGGCATTACTGTTTACTGATTTGATCCAGGGCAATAACTTATTGTTTAGACCAACATGTTGAAGTGTTAGTTGCATAAATGATCAGTCTATTGGTCAACTGCTTTCTTCACATCTCTTCAGAGTAGTGGCACATGCAATTTATGTAATGTAAATGAGCCTCCTAAATCCATTTATTACCTTGATCCTATTGTTCCTAGCCTCCCTGAAGGGCATACATCTGGATTGGTCAAAATTAAATATTTTATCTTATAGAGATTGTAACCTTAAGGATAAAATCTTAGTAAAAATTTGAGATCTTGGTTAGGTACAGAAATTGGCCTATAATTGGCTAAATAAATATAATTCCCTTCTCAACCTTTTGGCTAAGATCAAGTGTAGTACCTAATCCTTCCAGTGATCAGGGTGGAACGGCACTGTAGTTCCTGGCAAGAATGCAGTGCACAAGTACCTCTGTTAAGGACGGTCTGCTTGATGGTGTTGCTCTGTAAGGGGCTGCCCTATGCTAATTCTGCCGGCTTGGTCCACCGGAGAAGGCGTGGGGCCTGCCTTGAGAAGGAGCACCCAGATAGCAGACTGACCCGCTGGTTGGTGCAGGGAAAGCTTGGTCTAGTCACTCGGTCTTGAGAAGCTTTCGAATCTCGCTTTTAGAGTCTCTTTTTTGCCACTTGGTTGATGGAGGGTGCTATTCCCTTATGGGCTAGCCCTAACGTCTTGGAGAGTGCTTTGGCCTAACAGCCAGGCGCTCTCCCTCAGTGGGAGCGTCTCTTCAGGAGAGCTCCCAGCTTAGTATTTGTTGGGACCTGCTTAGCCAGTCCCATGGAGAAAAGGCCCCCTTCTGGCTTTGGCCAGCGGGGCAAGTAAGTCTTTCCCAGTTTCGGCTGGGTAGGCTGAGTACCCAGCCCTCGTCTGGAGCCTTACTTCGGAGGGTCTGGGGATAAAGGGTGGCCCTTCCTCTTTAGAGGAGGGATCACAAATAGTACCCCAGTGCATGTTTTTTGTGAGGTGTTTTCGCACTCACGCTTTTTAACCGAGCACGGGGTGTGTTTTTAGAGCATGGATCGCGAGATTTGAAAAAAATAGAAAAACAAAAAATTGGCCTATAATTGGCACATGAAGCTGGATTCTTGCCTTCTTTTGAGATGACTAATATATGGGCCCCTAAGGGAGTCCCCTGGAAAGACTTCCCCCCCAGGTATGGTATTTATCGCCTGTCTGATCGCGTGTGGTTTAAAGTAGAAGACTCTGCTGTGATCTGCTAACAGGTATTGTGGATATTTATTATCGTTTACCTGTAAGTTGTATTTCAGCTTGCTAAACTTGCAAAAACCAAACCAGAATTTGACACAAAGTAAATATTACAGAACTTTTAGCAGTTCCAGCTGAAAAGTTTGGTTTTCTGTGTTGCACTGCAGGGAAAGCAAGGGAAGACGTCAATAGCTACAATCCCTGTGTATGAACATTACATATACACTACCATTGAGGTTTTGCCTGGGACTTCAAGCATAGAGAATACTAGCAAGATACCTGCAAGATACTAAAAATCTGTCTGCACCCCCCATACACTGTTGTATTGGTTTTTGTAGAGTGACATTTCTAGCTATATATAATAAAATTTTTTGAGATTTTACAGGTTTTGTAACAAGCTTCAGAAACCATCTAACAGCAGTGTCATTTCTTCGTTATATGGCCTCCAATGTGGAGAGGCCAACAGGAGCAACCTTAGACCTACAATGTGGTTTCATGACCCCAAATGCAAGGAGTTTTATATAACGTTGCCGTAACCATGTTCGTAATACATTGAAGAAATTTGGCCTGATTTATTACATTTCCCCAAGGCAGGAGAGAATGCACTTTCATCAGTTAAGCTGGGTGAAACAGAAAACCTGGAATGGATCTGATCCTGGATTGAAAACATTTGCAAACTAATAATAAATGACTTTTAGGAATTCTGTTCCAGGTTTGCTGGATCATCTAGCTTCAGCGATGAAAGCGTATTCTCTCCAGCCTTGGAGAGCTTTAATAAATCATTTACCATTTAGTGAGTTACTGTGCATTTTCAAACACAAATAAAAACAAAGTTTGATATTTATATGCAAGGGGTTGAATATTGTTTTAAGCACAGATAATAAATGGAATGTTTTTTTCACGGGATAGTCTTTTGGACAGTACACAGTTTAAAAATAAATCTTTGGTACAAGGTATCAGCTATATTCAGACTAAGTAACTAATAACATTAAATTAATATTCAGTTTCCTGCATAAACAGAATCTTGATAGATTCTCTTGACTGCATATTAAAGGACTTAGTACCATTTTGTTCTCATTCATATAATATTTCCTGTATGATGACAAAAATTAATTAAATCAAGAGCAAAATCTTATAACAACCTGTCCTAAATAATCTTTCTTTAGTTAAACTGATAAAAGGCTAAACTTATTGTTATTGTATTACTGCATTACTCTTTGTGCTCTCCTATTAAATAGGCCTGCAGCATATTACAAACAATAAACCACAGACCACATTTGCAGCATTGTAAATGACCCTTTTCTGTTTTGAACTGAATGAATTTCCCCTTAGAAGGTAAAGTTTGATCTGTGTTGTTTTTCCTCTATACTCTGGCTGCCTGAGTGCAATTTATCACTTTTAACAGGAAAAAAACTAGTATCTATACACTTCAATTATTTAGTAGTTTTGAAGTAAGCTCCCAAAATGAAAGTGCTGCGGGAATGTTTCTTACAGAATTGTATACAGTCAAATGCTCTAACTGGACTTCTCACATTTATCACTAAATTTGTAAAGATTTTATAATTGACCATTTCTGTTGGAGAGTTCCTTTGGTAACCTTTATCATTAGGAAAATTGAGGTAAAAAAAACCACATACATCAACATCATTGTAAGTGCTGTAATAAATAAAAATCTGCTTGTGTGTTGTAACACAGTGACTAAATTGTATTTATTACATTTGTAAATAATAAAAACTCTGTTAGTGTTGTTTATGATCATTTCAGTTATATTGGTAAAAATACGGATAGTACCAGCTGTATATGATAGTAATACAATGTAATCATCCTGTTGTAAATAAAATATATTAAATATTCACAGGACCTGTGGGTTGTAATAATGAGTTGAATGTTTATTTTATTCTAGTGTTATCGAAACCTTCACTTTTATGTGAAATAGACTTACTGTGTGATCATTAGACTTTTTTCAGCTGTGCTCCAAGCAGTCCAATCATTGCCATGCACGTTCCATGAAAAAACTCAATGACGTTGATTTTTCCTAAGTAGTAGAAAATATACACTTTGTTCATTGCATATAATGAAGACTTTTACTTTAAAAACACTAGTTATTTAGAATAGATTCCGTTTTTCTTTATGCATTATTCTTTTCCTAAGCAGAAATGTATGATCCCTAGATGCCAGGAAAACTTTAGCAGCATAACCATGTCTCAGCTAACTTTATGACTAGTGTGCATACTTAAATATTTTTGATGTCATTTTTAAAGCATACATGGTTTTTATTTGGTACCCTGTTTTAGCACCCTTCCTTTGTTTTTAAATACAATTTCCTATATAATTAATAGTGTTAATATTTTTATTAATGCAACTGTATCTGCCAATTACCCTATAAAGAAGGTGAACACTGATGCACAATGGTAGCAGTGTTTTTCCAGGAGTCTCTCTCTGGAGGCTAAAGTTTTTATTAGTCCCCAGCCTATTTTATCATTATTTTGGAGCTAACACATTGATCACACTTTGGTTCCTCATCATTGGTGGAGACTCATTCTGTCAGTGGAAAGCAAGCATTATACTCTTAAAAAAAAGGAAATGTATTATTATATCCATTGCTAGTGTTGACGGGTTGTCGACTCGAATATGGAAAAAAAAAAAAAAATTAATCTTAAATTAATTTATTTGTATGTGTTTTTATTTTACCTTGTTCTTTTTTTATTTTTTACAGGTTATCCGACAATGACATTATGAATCATCACGGTGGATCTGATTGGCCGACGATCTTTGACTATCTATCGTGTGTACGGTCGTTCAGTGATGGTGCATGTTTCTGTGGTACACTTTCTCCTTTACATGTCTCTCCCTGCATCGTTCAAACGATTGTATCTAGCGTGTGGACACTGTTGGTGGATTATATATAAACGATCATATTGTTACAGCATGCACAGAATTGTGCACAATATGATTGTTCAAGTATAATCATGCATCGCTGACCGGTCGTAATCGTTCATTTTCTAACAATAATTATTGGAAGTGTGTACTAGCTTTAGCCTAAAATTGATGTGACAGGTGCTCTTTAATCTTCATGTGAAGTACAGGGGTATGTAATAGTGTTATGTATCTTTTTATAATGTTATATATCTTTTTATGTATCTTTTTACAATGTATCTTTTTATGTATCCTTTTTATAATGTATCTTTTTACATCTGTTTGGAGGCTGTAGAAGCTCTACACAGTGCTGAAAAAAACCCAAATTTTTCCTCCCATTGACTTTATTAGTGTTCGGCTTTGACATTCGACCACCCAAATTTTTTTGCTGTATTCGAGCGAATAGCTGCCAAATCGAATAGTGAGCTATTCGACCAACACTATCTATTGCATGGGGCATTGTGCTTGCAAAGATTACTAAATATGTGGGATAATATATCGTGCATGGAAGTCATTAAAGTATATGTATACTCTAACACTGATCTGTTAGGTGTCATGCTTGGAGAGACAGAGCCTCCAGGGGGTTCTATGGTTAAGAAAAGCTTGGTCTTCTCCAGAGCCTTTTCAGAAAGGGTGTTACAGTGCAGGCTGCTGCCAGGTTGTGTTCCTTGCAGACACAGTGGTGGGAACAACATTGTTTAATACCGAATCATCAGGCAGGAAAATAGTCAAAGTAGGCCAGGGTCGAAGCAGCCAGCAAACAATAGAGGTCAGGAACAAAGCCAGGGGTCAATAACCACCCAGAGGTCACCGAAGACACAGGGGAACATAGGGGACAAAGGAAGAGACAGAAGGCAAGGGTAACATGGAGGTCAAGAAGACACAGGGGAAGGCAGGAGACACAGAAAGAAACAGGAGGCACAGGTGATACAGGAGTCAACGCAGGAGACACACAAAGAGACAAGAGGCACGGGTGACACGGGGGTCACCGAAGACAAAGGGAACACTGAAGGAGCACAAGGGAATAGATAAGGAAACAACAGACTGTGCAACAGCAGGTAAACACAGGAGATAAATGGAGAAACACCCCAAATTAACAGGCAGGTGAATAGGAAATGCTCAGCAGAGCTAGGGGGGCTTGGCAATAGTGGAGATCCATTGCAGGAATGCTGAGCAAGGTGTCTGAGCCAGCTTAATAGCCAGGGGGTATTAGGAGGCTATGTCCTGATTGGCCGTGGGAAGGGCAATGTGGATAAAATCTGGAACAGAAGGCACACCCATGGTCAGAACTGTCCACATGTGCAGGAGAGAGGCGTTGGCACTTTAGCAAGGGGGAGGTAAGTGTGAAATTTAGTATACTGCTTATCTTGCACAAATTTAGTAAAGACCATGTACCTGTGCACCCTTCAGCGCTATTAAGCAGCTATATAAGCCCTACCCAGGGCTCTACCTACCCTTGCAAAGTATAGAACACATTATGGTTCTATGATATAGAGAAAGGTGGTGAAGGTATTCTGTAGACTTAACACACTTCCTGTCCTGTAATCCTTTTTATTTATTAATTTATTGAGGTTTAAATTTGGAATTTAAATTATACCCTTTATTAGTTAACATAAATTATTAAAGATACAAACGTTCACAATGCCTTTTTTCAGTCTGCTATCATGGGTTTAATGTGACTCCTGCAAAATTCAAGAGTTGCAGTCCAAGTAAGTTTATGTGTTGATTTGCCCTGAAGATGTTCTTGTAAAGCAAAATCCACTGCATTGGTTTTTAAACCATAGCCAATAGGCTTTGAAGGGCCAACTAATAAAGGAACAGCACAGGGTAACCATAGTGTTGCTCTATTGCAAACATAAACTTATTTTTGTTTGGTTCTTATGAATTTCCACATTACTAAACTACTGTTTGAAGTTAATAAATTTGGTAGAAATTAGTGAGTTTAACAAATTATTTTTAGCACCAGGTGCCATTATTCGAATTTTTGTATCTCAGTAATCAAACTACAAAAAGAAAAGTCTATCTAGTTGGCTCCTTGAGTTATATATACTAACTTTTTCTAATTTGCTGCCTGCAGTTTTTTAAATCATATAAATTGTAAAACTGTGATAGCATCTTGTAATTACAAAACAAATAAATATCCAGTAAACATGATGTGCGTGCTCTAACTTCAGTTTCTGTGTTGGAATGATTTCCCAATTGTATTTAAAAAGTGTGTAAAATAAAGATCAGATTTAATATATCTGGCTGAAATTACCCAAATTAATTAATGTATAAAATGTGTGTGTGATCTGAAATTCACTTAGTTTATTTAGTTAATGTCCTTAGATAGTGTTGTAAAACTTTAGGAGTACAGTACAGGTTAGTTAAATGACGTCTAAAGGGACCAAAACAGCAAGAATTTACCTAAGTTTCAACCCATGACTGCTATATAAATGCCTTTACTTTCATGAAAAGAGCATAAAACTGAACCTGCTTACTAGAAATATTACATATAAAAATAAATGTATATTTATTTATATACAGTACATATATGGGAGGCAAGCTATGAAACTTGAGTTAGTTTATCCCTAAACTTTAGGTAGCACTTTACTAGCTCTAAATTATTATCACTTTAAACTCATTCTGACCCCATCCTCCTTGGATGTCATACCTCCCACCTTTTTCAAGGAGTCTAATTGTATATTGTCCATTGTATGTATTGGTCCAGTTACTCTGTCTCTCCCTTCACCTCCTTCCATAACCTTTTAAGAAAAATGGTGGAGGAATTAATGGTAATACAATAGATCAGCATTTCTCAGCCTTTTAATTATGGGGGAATTATTGAAATAATTTTAATGTCTTTAGGGAACCCCTACTATAATTGCTTTGACCACAACTCACAGTATATTAGTGTTGTGGTCAGTGAGAAGAATGCTTTTTACATTGCTGGCCAGGGGGAAGAATGTTACCCATACAGATAGCCAAATAAGATCAGTTAAACTGAGCTGATAGGCACAAATGTTTAATTGCACAATGAACCCCTAGCAACTTCTGGAGAAAGGGGCCCAAAAGATCCAATCTGTCCTGACCATAGGACATCATTTGCAGGCTACACTCCTTCCCCCTCAAGGATGAATTAATGCAAACATCTTGCAGCAATGATACTTTAAAGCGTACCTAGAATTTTTAAAAGGGTAGTCAACCCTTTTATGTAAGGTTAAATTTTTGCTTATTTGTTTTTTTTAAGTGCACCATCCCCTTAATTTTCAAACTCCTAGGCGATTGAGTATGAATAGAAGTGCAGAGCCTCACGGGATATGTACGTCACGCAGGTGGGCACGGGAGAGAAGCTAAGACAGTGCAGGACTCTCTGGACCTGGTTTGTATATAGATTGGGGGATTTTAAAGCTAAAGTAAAGCTAAATTAATCTTTTAAAATAAAAGTTCCACTTTAAGGTAATATTATTTAAATAAAAATCTGTGATCTGTGATCCTTTGTAAATATTGCAGCAAATTAAACTATATTTTGACATTGTGTATATCATCAAACCATGAGTCTAAAGCTACGTACACACTTCCAATTATTATCGTTGGTAAACGAACGACGAACGATCCTGCACGATATCTGCGAACGATCGTATAGCACCGATCCTGTACATACAGATAACGACACGATCGTTCGTAGATATTGTACACACAATAGATGCGATCGTTTGAGCGATACAGGAAGTGACGTGCACGACAGGAAGTGAACAAACGTTCGTTCATCACGCATGCTCAGACCATGGACGATCAATGAACGATCGTACACACGAACGATGGTCAACGATCGTCGTCCAATCCGATCCGCCGGCCTGGTCGTTCATTTCCAACTACTTTCCTCGTTCGTCGGCGTCGTTGGTTACTTTTTTTACGAACGATTTTTGCCCAATCGATCGTTCGTCGTTCGTTCGTCGTTCATTTTGAACGATAAAAATTGGAAGTGTGTACGCAGCTTAACACTTCCAGAATGGTCCTAATTATATGTGTTTTGAATCTTTTATCACCTTTAAGGAGATTAAATAGGTGAGAACTGAACATTCAGAAAATAGATGTAATCTAAATCAAAATATTTAAAGCGAATATATTACTATGTAAAAACAATACATTTCTAAATTTGGCCACTGCTAACTCATCCACAAGTTCATTCAATAGGCCTGATTTACTAAAGCTCTCCAAGGCTGGAGAGGATACACTTTCATCAGTGAAGCTGGGTGATCCAGCAAACCTGGAATGGATCTGGTCCAGGACTGAAAACATTTCCTAACAAATATCAAATGACTTTTAAGAAATCCATTCCATGTTTGCTGGATCACCCAGCTTCACTGAACATGTATTCTTTCCAGTTCTGGAGAGCTTTATCCAATAAGGCTCAATGAGTCTACAAAAGGTGTACAGTACATGGAAAGAAAACAATATTAAAATGAGGGAAACATAAATAATGTGATCCTGTTTTATGTTGTACATAACTAAGTATTCTTTAGTAAAATATCTGTTAAATATTTGAGAACATAGAGGGCATAGAAAAAAAAATATATTATAAGAATTGCATTAGATCTAGAGTTAGAAGAATTTGAATGCTTTTCATAGTATCTAGATCTAAACAAGGAGTCAGGGACTTTTTATTGAACACAGGAATGTCTTGAATTCTGAGCCATCTTCAAAAATGTGACAATAAGGTTTAGTTATTCAAACAAATGTAAAGAACATGCATTTGCTTTGCTTTAACAAAACTTTCCAAATGCTTTGCAAATCAAATATATCAAAGTAAATTCATTGTACTATCACAGGATGAAATTGATTGTATTACCTTTTGTAAAACAGTTTGTTTTTGTTGTCCTTTATTTAATGTGTGATTGCCATTGTTTCCATGGGGTGTAGTAAGAATGGTGCAGAATTTTAGCAACAACACTGGTAAAGGATTGTGTCCTCTATGAAGATGAAAATTTAACAGAATTATGTTCCTCACCCAAATTATTTTCATGCCTGTAAATATGAAAAAATGTCCTAGAAGAATGATGATCTGCACTGTGATAGCTTATGCATGTCCATAAATATTAGAATTCTGCCTCCTGTATAATTCCAGGCCTGGTTTAAAAAAGCTACTTTAACATAGAAATGCTATTCCACAACTGAACTGGTAATATTTTGCAGGAAGCAGGACATAGCTTTAATATAAAAATAGCGTAAGTTATTGTTGCCTTTGTTTAGGGTCTGTCATTGCCATTTGAATAATTCATAAATATATAATTATCACTTTGTATAAATAGATTCCACTAATGAGCAAATCAATTTTGCTTTCAGATGTTTGCCTGATGAGATCATAATGGTAATTAACCCAGATTTTTACCATAGCATTTGCCGTACGAAATAGAGTAGGACACACAATGTCAATGAAGCAACACATACATAATAAAGGGTTTGAAATTAATATTGTGTAGTTCTTCAAGAGACAAATGCTACGGAGAAGATAAAAGACAGTGAAAACCGTTGTGAGCATAAGTTTTGTATTATGCAAATGCTTCAGTTAAAATTCTATTACAAATGGTATAGCATGCAGTATTTTCAAATTGCATGGTTTAAAACACAGGCATAAAATATGATTCGCCTGATCTGGAGATGATGGGATTCTAATATTTGCCTTGCTCTACCTCCCAGTATGAATTGTTCATGTTTAACATAAATGATATAAAAATGCCTAATCTATTCTTCATCTGTTTTCCGTGAACAGCTAAACCAAAGTGGATCTTGAGTCCATAGACAATTGTTGGATATGGCTAGCACACTTTATTTGTCCCTTCATCAATCACCACACATGTCTATCAGTCAGCTGATACAATGGAAGTAATATACTCTCCGCATGGCTCCCATCCTGTCTCAGTTGGAAAATGATTAGGAAGAGTCATTGTAGAAGTCAATCAATCCTGCCTCTGGCGGTCCATCTACCCCCATTCAATATTAAATGGTGAAACAAACCGGAAAAAAAACGGGGGTTGCACAAACTGATAGAATATTAGGAAGATAAAATTAAACTGCATGTACACAAACACAAGTAACATGACGGCAACATGTTTGTGATTACTACAATTGTGAATTATTTTGGGCATGCTTATATAAGCGTTTGACATTCATACAGTAAGCACAATTGTCATTCAGAACATCCAACATTTGTGATTATGGATAGAGGGGAAACCTGATTCATAGCCCTCTTTCATGTAACTCTGTAGAATTAGACCGGTCTTAGTAGTGATTCATTGCTCTCTGTTTTCAGCATGCAGCAACAGAACTGTTAGATGAACAAATTTTACAAATCCATTGGCTGGTAATCATCTCATACAGTAAATGCATTCACCTGTGTATTTAGCTGCTTGCATTGAGTTCAGCTTTAATATGTTCGTCTGAAATTTATATCAGTTCAACTTAAATTTGATTTAAGCTTGTAGTCAACAGCTTCAAGCTATGCCATTGCACTATGACTTCATTTTGGACTATCTTGATAATAGTCTGGTAAAACTATCAGCACATAATTTAATTGTGGTGACAGAAAACCTTTATTCCCTATGAGTAATTGTAGAGAAATATATTTTTGTGTATGCTAGACATAGGCTATATTTTCTTGACAAGGAAATACAAATGCAGTACCTGACATAAGGTTATAAAATCTAATCTAAAAAATAGTGTTGAGGTCAACACATAGATGCATTTAAAGAACATCTCAATTTCTACCACTTGTATTTAGATGATTGATTCTCTGGTTTAACAGCACATGACACATTCTTCCTGTTATTAGGCAGTTTTATTGAGGCATGAAGTTAAACTTTATTAGGACTGCAATGGCAAATCAATAAGGATGCATTCCATGAATATGGGGTTTAATGAGATTCTGTGCAATGTCCTCTAGTTATTACAGTTGTAACCTGACCTATAATACTACTCCTGAGTATTTATTGTTGTTTGCTCTTTTTAGACAGCCAAGGAACTACTTCAATAAGGCAAAAAATGTGCTTATCGTCATATTCCAAAATTACAGTGATTTATTTGTTGAGTCATGTGTTTGTACTGGTGCCACTGTGTCAGCTTGCGTACTAACCCTTATCCAAGTCATACAATCTAGTATATGTAATTGGATGCTATTTGCTTACAGCATCATATATACACTGTATAAACTTGAAAGATACTACATATTGTGGATTGATTACTTGAACAGTGTTTCTCAACAAAGGTCCCTCCAGAGGTCACTAGGGGATCCTTGAACAATAAGCAGTTTACAGGTCAGTTTACCTTACACCAATGATCTTTTCGGCTATCTGTAATGGTGACATTTTTCCAACAGACTGATGTAGGAAGTATTCTTCCTAGAGATCACCACACTAATATTCTGTAAACTTTAGATATAGTAATTATAGCAGGGGTTCCTTAAGACCTGAAGGGTATTTTATGGGTTCCCCCATGTTAAAATGATCAAGAAAGGCAGATTGAGAATAGGCATAAAAATATTCATTCAAAACATTATTCTAGTAGGACAGTGAAGAATACAACTGTTACTGTTTCCACATTTTAAATATTTTAGTATTTTATAATTTGTACTAAAATAAAACCAATCTTGCCAATTTTTGTTGGAATATAAGTGTTGAATTGTCCTCACTATAGACAGTTTATCCTAAAATTCCAAGGGAAAACCCAAAAGATATTTTTATACGCATTTACTTGTTTTAATTGGAGTTCGTGTAAAAATAAATTCCTCGTGTACAAATATCATGGCAAACTATACATCAAAGCAATGAGGCCGATTTAATAAAGGAAGGTAGGCTATTTTCTTAGAAAATAGAATTAAGAAGATAGAGGGTGTAGACACCTCTCTCAATTGTATGTGTAAGATTGCTACACCCTGCTCACTAACAAGTGAGTAATATTAGAACACATGAAAGACAAGGAGAAAAGAGGGGTGTTTGAATGTAAATGTGGTTTATATGTTCCAATTGTGCAATGAGTAAATATAGTCTATAGAAACCCATTTCAATACATAAAATAAATCCAACATTGTAAACAGATAAGGGTATTCCCCGATTTGACATTCAGGGTATATTTGACCATCATATACTATACATGGTTCTCTATATACCAGCAGTCGCCAACTGGTGGTTGGGTCTAGAAAATTTTGGTGGTCAGCGGCTCTAGATGGTGCACCTCCGAGCGGGGTCAGGAGAAGGACCTGTACGGAAATCAACCCACCCACTATCCCATTGCAGATCTGACCCTGCGATGGGATAGTGGGTGGGTTGTGTTCCATAAGTATAACTTTAATCAGTTCAATAGACTAAAATTAAATTCGATTTTTAGGTTTGCCACCATCAGTGAAATACACATGCTTCCTTATTCAGATAGATATTTTGTTTCAAGAAATTTAAACATTAGTTTGCAGAACACATATCCATCACAACTCAAAAAATGTAAAAAATGATTTACCTAATTGTTTATTGTATATCAACTCCTATCTGTATAGGTGAAGATGTAGGGTCATGTCATAATATCTATGGTAATGCAAACAAAGCTGGGTCGTACAAGACACAATGAAGACACAAAAAATTAGAAAAAATGAAAAAAGTACAAAATGTATTTTTTTCATCTATCCATACTACATCCTGTTCTTTAAAGGAAGGATTCAATCACAACTGAAAAATGATTTTAAGTTCTATATCATACCTATCATAGCTTAACAGTATAAATGAAAACTTAATTCAAGTTGCTGCAAAAGCAGTCTGTCATTCATTTAAATATTTAACTTGAAGATGTAATTGCCTGTGACAATATACTTGATAAGTTAGTAGTCATCCATCAAGACCAATGTTCCAATGCTATGTCTGAATCTTGAATTGATGTGTACCATTCTTTTTACCTTGGTAAGTGTAATAATTAATCTCTTGTGGTTTGCTGTCACTTGGTCAGACTCACAAGTAGGTTTACAGCGAAAAGCAGACACCACTGTATACCGCTGGCATATTAGTTTCCACAGTAGGGAAACAGTATAAAAGCTCAACCAAATACCTTCAGAGCTATTAGTTGAGTAGTTGTAGTTGTTTTAAAATAAAATGGACCCCCATCCCACCCATAGAAAAAACAAATTAGAAAATTTTTTTTTTACACCCCACCACTGGGGTGAGGTTCCAGGTGCCTCTAGGCATGGGGGATATCATGAGCTTCTTGATACGGTACTGAGGATCATAGGAGAAGCTTAGGAGCATCTTCCTGCAAAATTTGACTTTCTCGGGCTAGTGATATCACCCTTGCGGGATATCACCCTTGAAAATTTCTTAATGGTAATTAGTAAATCAACAAATAAATTATGTTAATTATTCAATACATCTACTGATAACACTGCAGTAAATAAATAGATACCGCACATTTAATTGGACTTGTAATGTTTAGGACATGTCATTGCTTTCCTTACTACATCATCTCGTCATGAAAGAGCACTGGGCACATGATAAATTGTAGATCATAAAATAGGAACACCACCCAGTGCCTCTGAATGTGAAAAAATATTTCTAATAATCTCCCCCATCCAATTCCAACATGTTTCATTATGGTGAGGATGTTGTGCTGCAGAGTAGTACCAGGTTGCAGAAATTCAGTGCACAGAAAATCAGGGCTAGAAGACTTTAAAGTCAAGACATCAGTAATTTAGGCAGATCTAGGGAGATAAGGGACAAGACAAAGGCATGCAAAAAGAAGACCGTCCAACAAGAAGTGTTGGAAGCTGCAGTACCAGGGCTACCATAAGGTGTGTGTGTGGGGGGTGTGGGGGTGGGAGGGATACGTATGTATTGGACCCTGATCAAAAGAACTTGACTTTTGCAATGTTAGAACTTTTGTACAGAAATTTTTGATGGCTGCACTGAGAAACAATAACTACACAGACAACTGCTAAAACCTGTATGTGTCCCATCTATCTAAGCTCTGAGACAATACCCTTCCAGTTGTGGCTGGCTTATTGCAGGCTGCAAATAACTGATTCACAGCCAATACCCTGGAGAGCTTTGAAGGGAGCTGGTGTGCATTTCATGTGGCTTTGAGAAGTTGGATTGGGCTGAAAAGCATTTTAGGTGACTGTGAAGAAGGATGAAGTGCACTGCTAGTAGCTGAAGACATGTGGGGAAGGGCTAAAGGAATTTGAGGGAGCTGTGGGACTATGAATGGGTCTGATGGGCATTTTAAATGGCTTTGGAGTCCTAAAATGGCCTAGGGAAACTTTAGTGGTTGGAGGGCATTTTAGGTGGCTGGGAAATGTGGCTAGGTGCCCTGCAAGGGGCAAGGAGTGGGGCACTTCAGTAGCAATGTAAAATAAAAAAAATGGAATTTTATCTTTAGGTATTAGGTACCTAAAGGTATTACCTGCAAATATGTACCCATATTTATATAGTGATCTATTAAAATGCAAGCAGGTATGTTTTATGAAATATTTTAAATAACTAATGACCTTTAATACCTGTCCAGAATTCAACACATAAAGTAAACAAATGGTTAATTACAAATTTCATGTTATTATACTTTATTTATTTTGTTACTGTTAAGAAAAAGAAATGTTAAAATTTGATGCTTGAGCAGCAAACTAGATTTGTGATATATACATGACTGAATATATTGATCTTAAAATAAACCAATGGGACATAAAGTAGAATCCATTTCAAGGAAAAGTGAACCCATTAGACTCCTAAGGCATTCAATTAAACTATTATTTTATCTACCTTAATTGATGCGCCTAACACTATCATGCATAATTGAACAGTAATTGCATGTTAATGAATGTTAGTTAATTTACGGAATAAAACTTGAGAAATTACAGAAGACCTGTACATTAGTACACAATTATCCAGTTAGTGAGAGCACTAAGTCGGTGTATAGGTTACTACTATATGAGCCTAAAAAAGAATAAATCCATAATTATTTATTATGTATGTGTATTTTACACCACCTTAAAGAGAAAATGTATACTGATATATTTATATAAATATGTAAATCAATCACACACTTACAAATGTAAGCTTTGTAGCCGGCTCCATCTAGATAGTACACAAAGGAAAACTAGAAGACACATTAACACTGCTGAATACTCTTCTGATAATAAAGCTAAATTGCTACAGGAAAATGTTTAGGTATATATACAGGCTATTTCTTAATGATTTTAATAGAGCAGGGATTGATTAGAACTCTGGCCTCCTTTTTCTTACTTACTGCTTTAAAGGGTGAAATCAGCATTGTATTCCCTAATCGTAAAGAAAATACAAATTTACCCTTAAATGCAGCACAACAAGTCTAAACCTATAAAGGCAACTTCATAGAAAAAAAGTTCTCTTCTTCATGCACATGTGTTCCCTGTGTCCTGTGCCCCATTATTTCCTATAGAAGAGATATAATTTTGGCGCCCACACGTAACAAAAGGCTGATCAGCTACAAGCAGAGCAGAGTGAATATTGCTTAAAGAAGGCTAAAGAATTTTGCTTTTTTTGGTGGGCTGCATTAGAGAGCAATGCACAAGTATTTAAAGATGTGTTTATGCAATTTATAGCTTTTTTTTAATAACCTAATATTCACATGTACATGGTAATACATTCTTATTCAAGATGCCTATTAATAAGTTATTTATTTTGCTATTGCCTGTCTAGAAAAGTCATATGTAAACAAAGTATTGTTAAATTTGCTTTTCAATGACCTTTGAATGATAAATACCATAATAAAAGGAAAACATAGTCTGGTTTTGAATAATTAATAGTCTCAAATTTTTCTTTCTTACTGAAGCCTGCCCATCAAACAAGTTACTGTAAATTCCTATTGCCACCTTCCTGGTCTATCCACTAATATCTATCCAAACTGGAGCATTTGGTATAATGAGAAAAATATTGTACCATGTTTTACAGTAATAAATTACAGTAATGGAAGGAAATGTTCTAAAAATTGCAGTTTGGTATAAATAAGTAATGATGTGATTTTCCATTGTCAGTTATATTTTTTCCCTTGAGAAAGATATAGATATCTAGTAAGTGATTTTTTATTGCAAAACCTCAGATGCAGTTATTTCAATCAGTTAAATGCCATTGTAGGAATAGTGCTCATCTGTTAAACTTTAGGAAACCTGACGAATCAGTTGACCATAGAGGTTATTATTATTATTTTTTTTTACACAAAAACGAATTGCAAGGATAACAGGCATGTGTAATATCGACTTTAACAATAAATAGGGAAATGGATATTTGTGATATATTTATATAGACCTATTTTTTTGCTGCTCAGATAACTGCAGGTCTGTGCTTTGTGTCAAAGCTATGCATATATATATATATATATATATATATATATATATATATATAATATACACCTGAAACTTTAAAAAACTGTGTGAAAATTTTAATATCATATTGAAGTCCTTGGTGTATGCAATAATGGTGGTTTCCATCTCTCTGTGCAAGAAGTCAGCAGCAACACTGAAAAGCTACTAACAAGGATGCTACTGTTAGGAGACAATCATCTAGGCAGCCATCCCATACTGTTAGCCGCTGCAGGACAATGCATCCTCTTATTTCCCTTTGTCAGGGTCGCTTGCAGCAGCGGGGAAGGTCAGGCAAATAGTCTTCTGCTCTGCAGCCTATGCATCCTCGGCTTCCCTTTAGTTGTGAATGGTCCCTCTGCATCCCCTGCTCTGAGACTGTGCAGCTGAAGGCATTTATGCTGGGACTAAGGAGCAGAGTAGTTCCTGATTTAGTCCTGCACTGCCATTGGCTGCTGGAGCTTAATAGCCTCCCTGCTCCCAATGCTCTATGCTTGTTGTAGCGTTAGCATCGAAGGCTTTAGTTCTTCCTGAAACCTACAGGTTTAGCGCCATAGCTTGTTTGAAATGGGTCATCTCATATAACCTCCAAAACAGGGCTACACATTTAACCTCCCTGGTGGTATTCCTGAGTAAGGCTCGGGGTAAAAAAACACGCAAAAAGCGGTAACCCCGAGTCACACTCGGGGTAGCTAAAAGCAGTAAAAAAAACACACTTACTTTGTTCCATTGCATTCCCCTACGTCCTGCCCAATAGATCTCATCCTCGGGCGGCAGCCTCTTCCTCCGATCTTCAGCTTCTTCGGCTAATGCAGTAACGTACCCAAAGGTTCGTCCGGTGACGTCGGTGACATCTAATAGTTTTGTATTGGATTCAATACAAAATAGCTGTATTGAATCCAATACAAAGAAATCTTTACATTATTTATATATTATACATGCTACAGTTATATTACAGTTTTCAGTATTTTTATGCACCCTTGTTTTATTAGATTTTTTTTTAATTTAAAGTTTAATAATAAATTTAATAAATATTGGACATATTTCGGTGAGTTATATCTAAGAATTTTAAGCCTACAATGTAAAATAAATTTCCATGCAAAACAATGTAACGCTTTTTGAGTAAAAAAACAGACAGAATTAGAACGCCAGGGGGGTAGTTACTTGCAAGTCCCTTGTGCTTCCTATGTGTTCTGTTTTAAAGGGAGAAGGTTTTACCCTATAACTAAAGCTCACTTAGTTTCTTTATTGGTTAACTACCCTAAATGTCCAGTCCTATGTTGCAAATAAATACTAAACTGGAGGCAAAGTTCAGTGTTCAGGGACATATGAGTAAAGCACTTCTCGGAAATTATATTTTAAAAAGTAAGTTCCACATTATCTGTGTCTTCTGAACAGAACCGTCATCATTGCTCACAGAGCACCTTTAAATGCCTTTTAAAATGCAAGCCTCTAATGCCCTGTATGCTATGTTCAGTTCATACAGCCAGGGCATGCCTGCCATAAAAGAAAGCAAGACTCTAGCCTCAGGGATACCTTCTGGGTTGCACAGTCCACACATTATTCATTGCTCTCCTGTATATTCAGTACTTGCAGAAAAGAAAATGAGTTCAATGCCCTCTCAAACATAGATTGGAAGAACTGCTGTGACCAAGACGTTACTGTGATTATTGTCAACTGTGTAAATATAAAAATGAAAAACTTGTTACTCTTCATTTATTTGCAGGATCATGGCAAAGGGGAAAGCAACTGCAACCTTAGCAAGTGGCAATTAAAGGTAAAATGTCTCCATGGAGAAAGTGAAAGGATCTGGCTCTGAGGATGATAAGATGTGTTTATGTTTTACTCTGTTTAATATGATTTACTGATAATAAAAAATGTAAATAATACATTTTCAGCTAACCAGATCCCTGGAAAGAACACGGCAATACCTTCTGTGCAATATGTTCCATTATAGGCTTTTGTCTTTTTTTGCATTTTTTTACAGTATAGATATTCCATTTTATTTAATATAACACAGAAATATTTGTTTTCTATTTATACCACATTATAGGTCCATAAAATGGTATTAAAATATTAGAAATACCTACTGCAAGTACATTAATAATGTTTAGCTGTCATCAAATTGATTCTACCATTGTTATTTAATAAAATACATTTTGTACCTTTTAAAGCTGCAATTTCAAAAAGACTAAGGTTTTCTCTTTTTTTTGAAGCTGATGATCCTTAAGTAAAGATACTTCGAATTAATTTATGCAGTTTCTAATGAAAGACAGCGTGTATCTAGTGCACACAATTTCAAAGCTTCACATACACTTGAAAATGCCAACACACTGTAGATTGCCTGCTGTTCATTGTCTACCAAATTAAAATGTTTTCCTGTCTTGAGCTTTCTATGCAATTTGTCTGTCAATGAACAAATGGCTTCACACTGAAAAAAAATGTCAAATCTTTCCCATCAGCATGCAGGGAATAAAGGATTAAGTCTTTTGGTGCCATCTTCTGGAATAAACTAATACAGAACAAATTATCTATATATATATAATGATGTACTAAAATAATAAACACATTTTATTAAGAAAGTCTATCAAATATATTTATCTGTATTTCTCTGTTTGACTTGTTTTTTAGATGCACTATATAACACACCAACCTGCAGCTGTGCAGTTTAAAAAAAAGCAACTTGAAAAGTGTGGCTAAGAGGTGAGGATGTATACTGGTGGGGTCTTTGGGGTTACCTAGAACCCAACCTGTTCTGACTTTTTAGCACAAAAGGTCAATGCTGGGACATAGGAGGAGGCAGTTCTTTGTAATTGTCATGGTGGGAGGTTCAAGTATTTTATTTGTAACTTTTAGTCTCACTGTGCTTTTATGTACCTACCAGGGACTTCTATGGCTACAGCAATGTGAAAAAGAAAGCACACCCTCTTTAAATATTAGGGTATTAAAAACAATTTTATGCATGTGTTTGCTCATTGCTACAGTTGCAAGGTGGATGCGAGAAAGAACTACACCACAAATGCAATGTACACAAAGTGTACTGGGTTTCCTGGGTGCATAGCAGCAGTTTGAAATGCACCAAGGAGCAGCTTATCGCACAGTTTGCAACCACAAATGTAAAAGTATCCTTAATATGCTTCCTTACTTACTGGGGCTTTAGCATTTTCATATTGAGAGGCCAACAATGGTAGCGCACACATATTTCTGAGCAGTGATTTCTTATATCATACAATATTTACACTCAGTACAAATTCATGCAACTAGGAGAATCATTTTGCTATTGTATGGCACCATTACATGTCATTTCATTAGATATGATTGTCATTGTTGGCTCATTAAAAAATAATCTGGAGAGCAATTACACATGTCTATGGGGAACAGAAGAAAACACCCTGAAACATTTACTCTGTTTAAAAAGGTACAACAGTGATTATGAACATACATTTTTTCTATAATAACTTTATCCGTTAGGGAAATAATTCCTTAGATTAGATAATGTAAACATTAGTTTAGCAGATCATCAGCAACTTGTCTCTGAGAAAAAGTACTGCCATGAAATTACCTACTTGACCTACTCACAGAAATAAGAAATTACAACCCAGGCATGCTACAGTATATTTGTGACATCACGACACTGTACCTAAATCAGCTTACAAGTCTCACTTCAACCCTTACTACAGCTAACCTCTATCGACAACCTTCTACAGCTCTGAACTTTCTGGCTCTCACTGAAACTTAGCTTTCCTCCTCAGACTCTGCTGCTGTGCTCTTCTATGGAGGCCTGCATTTCACACATACCCCTAAACTTTGCAACAAAGTAAGTGGTGGTGCGTGTCTCATTCTCTCCCCTAACCGCATATTCCGTGTCCTTCCTACCCCGCCCTCTCTTATTTTCACCTAATTTGAAGTGCATCCATCCTTTTTCTTCTACCCCCAACCACTGTTGTTGTCTACTGCCCCACTGTCCCAGTTTCCCAATTTTTGACAACTTTGCATCTTGTCCCCCAGATCTTTCCCGTGACTTGCCCACCCTCATCCTTGGGGATTTTAATGTTGCAGTGGATAATTCCAAACATCCATTCTCAACTGAACTGCTCCATTACCTACTCATTTGGACTTAAACAGAACATAATCGGCCCCACACACTAGATCTTGCATTCTCCAAACTCTGCAAACTCTCCCACCTAGACAACTCACCATTTCCTCTTTCTGACCACAACCTCCTCATCTTCAAACTATCTAATTCTTGCCCCACTTTGCCACTTCCAAAACCTTGTCAATGGCAGATAGATGTCCAAAGCCTCAGCCACAACCATTTCTCAAACTTCCTTACATCCCTAACCCCCACTTTTTCTAAAATAACATCTCCAGAGAAAGCCACCACTCATTTTACCCACACTCTTTCTTTGGCTCTGGATAAAGTTGCCTCTGCCACCTTCCACTACCCTCATCCTGATAACCCCCAACCCAGTCACACCAGATGTCTACAAAAAAGTACTTGTGCAGCATAGCACAAGTGGAGAAAAACTGGCCTCAGCAGTGACTTTATGGACTACAAAGCTGAATTACACTACTTTAACACCGCACTCACTTTAACCAAGCAAAATTATTTCTTAATTGTAATTTCCTCCCAAGCTTCCAACCCATGCAGCCTCCTCTCAACAATTGATTCCCTTTTAAACCCGATACTTGCTCCCTCTACAACTATTTTCTCTGCCCAAGACATAGCCACCTAATTTAAAGGTAAAATAGTCCAAATCAGAAGTGATGTCTCTGCTCACTATGCCACTCCAACCATATCCTCCCACCTGTAAATTATCACTATCCTCCTTCAGACCTGTCTTTATAAATACTGTTACTTTGAAGGTGTCACATTAACAGAAAAAGCTAGTGTATGTGCAAGCCATGAGATGCTAATAAATTACATTAAATGGTAGGATCCATAAAGCCAATCCTGCTGTCTCTCCTCTTTGTTTTCGAGGATGTGGTCAGACTGGCACTTTACTCCATGCTTGGTGGAGATGTCCCATGGTTCAGAAATTTTGAACTCACATTTTCAACCTAATAGGCTCTGTCACCCAAGTCAACATTTTGAGGAAAATAGAGAGTGCTCTTTTTCCCAAATAGAGGCCCAAAACAGTTAACTAGACTAAATAAATATATCCTGTTAGCTGTTTAAATTACCATTGCTTGTTATTCAAAAGGTTCCATTATTCCCCTTGAGTTCACCAAAAACAAACTTAACTGGGTAATGGTCAATGACAAATTAACCTGTACAAGTTCTACAACACAACGGACCAGTGGTTAGAATATAATCATGTAAAATTTAAGCAGGGAACCCTGTCCCTTCCTTCCCCACCCCCTTGTATAACCCTTAACTAACTAATTAACTAACCCCCCCTATTTTTCTTAATTTTTTCATCAATTTAAATTTTAAATGTTTACAAAGGGGGTGAATCATCAAAAGGTACCTCTACCTGCCAACTTTGATGATCTCACTCTAAACTTGATATGCCTATATAGCTCAAATCTGTGAATAATGCTATTTGTGTACTATTGCACTTATTGTATTATATTTTTATGGTCTACATTGGAAAACGACTTTATCACCTGCTTTATTTAGACATCATAACCTAAGAGGTGTTGAACTATGTTTTACTTCATATGTTTATTCTACTAATGTCTGGTTACTAGTTGGTGCTCTTTTTCTTCTGTTTTGAACCAATTCGCCCCTCCCTCTCTTTTTATTTTTATCTTTTTTATCTTACTGTTGTTCTTTGCAAATTTAAAAACCCCTTGGTTGTTATATAATTTTTTTGTCCCCTATACCTAAAAAAAATTAAGAAGTGCTCTATTGAGTCCTCCATGTTCAGGGGCTGTCCAATTACCAAAAAATGTTGGCAGCTGGCAATAGCCTACATTAAAAAAAGTATATGTGCTCATTTAATTATTAAAGCATTGCTATGGTGAAAATCACATTTTTTTCCTAAATTTCTTAACTTTTGGGACATGGTCCAATGGTGCTATGCTGATAGTGTATCCCAAAACAACCACAAATGTCTTACTTTCTTATTGACTGCAAAGCAAAAAGTCACTCTAAAAATTCACGAAGAACAAATTTAAGCAATTGTGGTTTAAAGAGTTTCAATGGGCAAATTTGGAGGGCAAAAATAAACAAAGGAACCAGGAAGCATGGGGGAAAGTGAGTCTGACATGGAAAACAAATAAATTGAGTAAAACAAATAAACCTATTAAAACAGGATTTAATCCAGGAAAGAAAAATGTACAATGACCCCTATGTGTATATATATATATATATATATATATATATATATATATTATAAATATATATCTTGTGTACTTCAAATACCAAATAATTGCATGTACTCCAAATTGCAGGGTTTTTGCTTCACTTTTTAAATCTTGTACAAGAAACACAGTTACAGAAAAAGTGACAGATGTTACAATGGCTTTTGCTAATTACAAAAGCTGACACCTAGTACTGGTTGATTGCAGAGTTGTCCTTTTACATTTGATATGCAACATTTATATGCTGATGAGAAATGTTTAAACATGAAAGTGTTTGAAAATTAGTTCTCTGCACTGATCATTGGGTTTCACCCAAAAGCGAACCTCTAAAAAAGATAAAATGTCTTTTAGTAGCCAAATAAGTTTTACAAAACATGAAATTTTAAACTTTTTAGGTCTTTACAGAGACAGTCAAATATATGATACAAAACTACAAGCTAATGAATGAAATGATTTTCTAATTTATTTTGACACTGACTTCTCACTGATTTTCTATTTTTATATATCATAATTTTTTATTTCTGTTTATTTATGTTTATTGGTGTTTTATTAGTCAGTCACTGGAACAGAAGGTAAGGGAAATCCTTTGTAGTATGAATAAGGAGAATGAGGAAGAATAATAGAATGAGGAAAGATTCTAACCATATTCTGTTTCTGTGCTCAGATAATCCAGTTTTTTGTACGCTGCGAAAAAGGAAGACTAGCAGACGTGAGGACCTACGGAGTGGGTGGATGAGCTTTCAACTCAATCAGGTAACATCTTTTTATTCTATAAAAGGACTATCATGGGGGAACCTGGGTGACCCAGCACATATGGGATAGATCTAGCCAGGTTTAAAAACATTTGACAACTAAAAGCAAATTTTTTTTAAAGAAATTAATCAGATCACCCAGGTGCTTCCATGAGTCTATCTTCTCCAGTCTTGGAGAGCTTTATTAAATAATGCCCAATGTTTATGGGTGAATGTCTGGGTCCTCTAGTGGTAAGAGGTAAACTCTCTCGGATGTCACAGAAGGAACTGTTTAAAGATGGGTTTGCCCTATTTTTCTAAATAGCATTACATAATAGTCTGAGAGGTCTGTTACTCCCCAGAGTGCCTATAAAGCTTTCTACAGCTTGGCTCTAGTATTAACTTCTGATCTGTGACGCTGTTCTGATCATGCCTCTATGGGTAGGAATAGGGTTTTTTAACAGGAGTATCCAATAGTATATACAAATATATCTGCCTATCCTGAGTGTAAATATTATTTGAAGAAGAAGGAGAAAATACAGGCTTTTGTAGGCAACGTTTGTAAAAGTAATAAATAAACATATTATTTGCTTAGCATTATCACCTAGATTAACAGAAATCCACTTTGCTGTCACCTTATGCTGACCTATAGATCCTGTACTATGTACATAAGATGGTACACCCTTGTTTTACAGTTCTTCACAAAGGTTTTTCAGTCATTCAAAGAAAATTAACAATAAGGATTGTTGGTCTCACTACCTGACACGTTTCGCCTATTGGCTTCCTCAGGGGATTTTTGAGACCTGGCTGTGAGTTATAAATGTAGAAAGAACATTCCATCAAAATAAGGTTTACAAATCAACTATCTAATTATACATCATAATTACTGGCAATGCAAGGTATCCAATGTAGGTAAAATTTACTGAATGTCAACTTATAGTCACGGTAGTCATGCTAAACATAATATTGTAGTGTGTAATATTAGTATTAACCCAATAATAGTAGAAAAGGTAGTATTATATAAATTAATTGATTGGTAAGAATACTGGTAGAGTAATGTTATATTACTTATTTTTACAGTATTTGTGTCACGCTAGGGATACAGGGCCACTAGGGGGCACTACGACTTGCACAAAAGTGGTGTGAGCCGTAAGAAGGGCCAAGGCGCAGAGTCTAAGCAGCAACCTGGTCTTCTTCAGAGCCTCTAGTGGTGAGGATGTTCAGCTGCCAGGTTGCAGTCTTTGGGCACACCAGGGTGGGTAAGAAGGTACAGCGTACCAAATCACTAAGCAGAAGAACCTTCAAAGAAGGCCCGGGTCAGGGCAGGCAGCAAGGAAGAGAGGCCAGGTCACGAGCTAGGGGCCAGGAAATAGGCACAGTGACGCAGGGGCCACTGCAGACACAGGGAACACAGGACACACTGGAAGCAAAAGGAGGCACAGGTGACACAGAAAAATACACAGACAGAGAGGAACATTGGAACAGCACAAGGGAAAAGTCTGGAAACAACAGACAGGGCAACAAGGGGTTAACGCAGGAGCTGGACAGAGGAAACACTGCATTAAGCAACAGGTGTACAGGAACTAGTTTAGCAAGCTAAGGGCTCGGCCCTTAAGGAGACACGTTGCACGAATGCTGAATGCTGTGTCTGAGCTAGCTAAATAGCCAGGGATGATTAAGAGGCTATTTTCTTATTGGGCAGCGAGTTGGCTGAAACTGATAAAGCTTGGTAGTGTAGGCATGCACAGAGTCAGAACTGCCCACATGCGCAGAAGTGAGGCAAGTGCTTTAGTGAGGAAGAGTTACGTGTGACAATCTGTTGGGTTTGTTTTTTTGTCTGGGAGTTCATGTACTGTGAAAAATAGTTATCCTATTAAAAATTGAAATGGTGTATACTATATTCATCTATTAAAATTGTTGATTTGAACATCAAAATTAGATTTCATTAGTTGAAAAATTTGCGAATAGGTTGGTAAAGAATGGGGGACAACATTTTTTAACAGTAGTGTAATAGAAAGTGGTGAGACTGGGGATGTTCTGAGACATACAGCTAAAGAATTTGTGATGTTAAAAGGTATATGCAGGGTTACTTGACGGAGACACAATTCATGATGTCTATCCTAAAATTTTGAATTTTTGGCAACAGACATTACAACTTATATATAGGTTTTAAATTTGGGGTGAACCCAGGTTGACAACCATATCTAGAGCTAAACAAGGCTGGATTAATATTTGTCTCCTAGCACCTAGGAGGGTGATAATGTTGAGCTGGATCCCCCCTCTACTCCCTCTATTGAACAAGTCATAACATCCCTGAAAGTTATTTTTCATAGAGAAATGGTAGAGACTCAACAAAGGAACGATGACTTTACAACCCAATTTCTTTAAAAACGGTTGCAATTTATTACCAAAATATTCAAAGATCCTGATAAGGCTACTATTATTGATCGATATAAATATTCATCCTGGTATATTATTAATATATCCACCAATTGATAGGTGATTTATGACATTGTAATTCTGTTAAAATGTTTCTCTTTCCGAATTAAAATTCACTCATATATATGAGCTATTTAGATTCTATAGCAATCTTTGTATAATATGGTATGTTATTTTTTGTCATCCCAATTGTTATAGGCTGTTTACTGAAAACATTTACATGGTGTCCCCCCTTGTGATAATTTTTATTTTATTTCCTCCAATTTCTGTAGCCCATTATTGTTTCCCTTCTCCCTAGATGTTGTAAGTGTTGTATATGTGAAAAAATTGAAAACCCAATTTTGAGGATGTTTTGCTTGGAACAATTAAAAAAAGTTTTCCAAAAATACCTTTTAATGAAACATATACAGGCACAAGATATATCCCCCATGTCTGTTATCATTTAAGAACCATTGGAGTGATCCAGTAAACTTGGAATGGATTTGGTCCAGAATAGAAAATATTTGCAAACTAATGGCAAATGCTTTTTATGGAATTCATGTCTGGACCTTTCATAAGATGATATTTTAATCCATATAAAAAAATTGAATTTGCCTGAATTCCTCTACATGTTCATCAAACCATGTTAAATACTGTCTGCCGGTGTTCCCAGGGGCAATATTACCCTGGAATATGAAATCCTTATAGGGGAAAATGGCCATGAAGAACAATAGACAGCACCCCACCACCATTGTGTTTAAATGCTGGTAATAGAAATTGTTAAAGACAGAACACAATTTTTTTTTATAGGGCCCAGATTTGTGCTTCTTTCAACAGCTGATATATCTTTGTGTATGGGTCTTTGTTCAGGAAGTTCTAAAATTGTAGCTCTGAAATTCACAGCATGCAGTATTTGTTGTGATTGCTCAAATAAAGTGATAATTAATTCTTAGGTTATTTTAAGGGTCTTTCTTGTAAGTCATGAGAAATTGTTTGGCTTATTTTGCCATTTACTTTTGACTAATCCTCCTGACGCAATAAATAATTTGCTAACATTTTGACCAATGCACCTGCAACTCAGCACTGACAATGTATTCTCTTTGGATTCCTGCTAATTACTTCATGTTGCTTTGGAATGTTTACAGTACATATGGAAGCAGTAATTGACAAACCTTTTTTTTATTGTTTTCACATTTTGCAAATTAGCAATAAACCTCAAAAGAGCAAGGTTTACAACTTTCTTTGCAATTTTTTATTTAGTTCCTTGAAATGTAAGTTCATTTGTGGGTTTTTTTGTTCACCTCTGCACACATAAAAACAACCATATATTCCATCCATCTATACACACTGCATTATATTCGCTTCACATGTCTTTATTTGTTCATTTTATATTTTATATTATATTATATTATATTATATTGTTATATTACATATTTTATATTTCATTTTATATTTATCATGCACAATATTTCATAGTGCTTGGTACGCATTAGCCGAGATTGGTGAACTGAACACTGATTAAATATGTAATTGGAAATAATAATAATGTTTACTGTTGGTATCATTTATGTAGTGTCATCATTATTTTCACTGTATACATTGAAAGTGATACACACAATAGTAAATGAAACATATAAATAAATATATATATATATATATATATATATATATATATATATATATATTATTAAAGATTGCATTGCTCAGTTATATTTCAAGCTCTTACAGATAAACGAATACAAGAGTCTGGTGGATTCAGGTTTACAATTTAAAGCAGTAAGAAATAATATTGGTAATAATAATAATAATAATAAAATAAGGATAATCATCCCTAATTACATGTCTTAGGGATTATCAGATGTGTTTTCCAGTCATGCACGATAACAACGTATGTAAAATGGAAATGATTCTGAACATATAATATGAACAAATGCAACACAAAAAGTGAAAGTGTTCAATCATCCATAATAAGCAATTCCAATTTTCTAAATGTCAAGTACAAAGTATACATTTTACATGCAAATAACACTGGAGGGTAGCTACTAATATACTTCGGAAGTGACATTTTCTTAGTATGACCTTTCTTTTTAACAATAGCTTACAATTTAATTAAATCTATGACCATTTTTATTTTATGCCAAATATCTTAATGCCATAAATCCTAGTATTTCCTGTTTTGAATTACAGATAAAGGTCATGAACTATAATGATTATGATATTTAATTGCATTACCTCACTAGTTAAAATGCAATCATCATGGCTTAATTTACAACAGACAAACAATAAACAGGGGTAGAGAACAAATGTAATAAAACAATAATTACTGTATTTAGTGTAGACATGTCAATTAAATACTTTGTTATATTTTTTAAAACTCTGTAATTAAATTAAAACTTTTTATACATGGTATTTGCTTGGATACCAACAGGTAGAAACATGCAAATAGAGCTGATTTTTTGCATTTCTGTTGTCATTGTTTTTTTATCAGTTAAATTCAGCTGTCTTGTGTTTATAGTTTACACACATATAATAGAAGATTCATATTGATAAAAAAAAACTTATTAGTCACATATTTCTGAAAACATCTAACTCTATTTTTTAACAAACTGAAAATATGAAGCTGTTTTTCTACATACCAGCACAGTATTTTTATTTTGTTACCTTTTTGTCAAAAAAATAGATTATATTGGAACTTTATATATATATATATATATATATATATATATAATATTGGAACTTATATATATATAAGTTTCTCAGAACAACCAAATTATCTCCACTAAAAACTGGGAATATTATTGCCATTTGATTGATATTCTGATATATAATTAGGATATTTCTAATATACTAAAGATATATGCACAATTGTTTAAAAACAATCTTATATAAAATAAATGTTAAAATCTTAAGAGAGCTAGACGATTGCTAAATGTAGTCCCCAATGTAGTAGTGGTGATGACCTACTAAAGGGATATATACTATTCACCAAGCAAATTAATGCATACAGAATGTAGTAAATAGGTCAATAATAATTACATATATAAAAAATATTTACCAAATGTCTACTGCAACAAAACATGAATTATATGCCAACACACACAGATGCAATGTGCGCAATGTACAACTACAAAAAAATCATTGGTATTGCTTCCACCATATTAAAAAAAAATAATGGTGGGATTTAAAAAAAAAAAATTTGAATAGTATTGGTCTTTTAGAGCAGAGTTCCTAACATTAGAGTTATGTCTGATATCAGTAATAATAATTATCGGCAATAGTGATTGGAATTAACTTTATTAAGTTTAAAATTACCTTACACCTTCAAAAATCAAAATCTGTACTTGTTAAAGTAGAAGATAAACCATGATTCAATATATGTTAGTTATTTGTTACCAATATTAGTACCATTTTGTAATTTTTGAATTTCAACCTGTTTCCACCAAAAAATAAGACCTACCTTGAAAATAGGCCCTAGCATAATGTTTCCCTATTTTTGAGGATGCTTGAAATATAAGCCAAATTCCTAAAATAAGCTACACTATATATAAATACATAGTAAAGAGGTGCTCATTTAAGGAAAGGGCTATTGCTAGATATGAGAAATTGGCTCCAATGGTACTAAAGGAAATGGAGTCACAAGAAATTCAACATGGAGTTCAGGGTTTAGAGAGTTATGATGATGTTCCAGAATGTGATGACATGATTATATTTGAATAAATGTGGATTTTTTTGTTCAAGAATAAATGTTGATTGTTGTTCATGAAAAAATAAGACATCCCCTAAAAAATAAACCCTAGTGCATTTTTTGGAGCAAAAATTATTATAAGACACTGTCATATTTTCAGAGAAACAGGGTATGCTTTTTTAAAAATCAGATAGAAGTAATCACTTTGGAAGATCATTCATATCACTTACAGCAAAGAACCCTATCTGTTTGCAGATGAAAAATCTTTATTTTTTTCACTAATTGCAATTGCCTTGTTTCTTTGTAATTTTCCAATACATTTACAGTTTGGGGTATCTGGATTTCTCAGTAGGTCCAGGTCAACATCCTTTTTTTTGAACTGGTGCCCAAAAGAAAACTGCATATAATGTGGTTCTAATCGTTTTTGATAGGTCATTATGTTGCATATAATGGGCCAAATTTATCAAAGCTCTCCAAACTTGGAAAAGATAGACTATCATAGGTAAACCTAACTGATCTAGCAAATCTGAAATTGATCTAGTCCAGGACTGAAAAGATTTGCAAAAAAGCAAATAATTTTATGAAAAATAATCCCAGGTTTGCTGGATAACCCAAGTTGTCTCATTATAGTCTATTTTCTCCAGCATTGGAGAACTTTAAAATATAAGGACCAATACATCATGTGCTAGATGCTTCTGATACAGCACATTTTTCAGGCTAGCACAATATAAAAATGCTGTAAACCTTACCTATAAATGACATCTTGTTGCAGTTCGGGTTTTAAATGCTATCTGCAAAGGGCGCAGAAATAGTTGAATGAGAAACAAGTAGCTTTAGTTTTCATTAGATTTCAGACTCAAATAAAACACTTGACCCTCAGTTTTTGTATGTGCAAATGTATAGACAACAGTGTAAATGCAATATTCAGTTCTTTTATTTTTATTTTTTTAATTTCTTATAGCCATGTTTGCTGTGCTTTAATATATTTTAATGATTCATTTTCTAAAGTAACTTGAAAAATCTACAGGAATGTATCCCAAGGTATTTTCATTCTCCATTTTTTTCTATTTTTGACAACCAGCACAGTATGTTGCTGAGAACTTGACAAGAATAATAATATTAATATGCTGCAATGTGAATTAGTTGGGGATTTGCTAAAATACAATAGTATAGTTTTGTTTCGGTAAAAAAACAGTGGATTTTTTCACACTTCCAACTATTAATACTACCAGCAACAGAAAGATGTTCAGTGAGCTTTCACCTTGCCAAGGGCTAGAATAGATCATTTTTAAGATATGGCAAAATAAAAATAGCTTGCTATAAGGAAAAGATATGCAGTTCAACAAGCATTTTGTGCTCTGATTTAATCTGTATTGTAAAGCTAGGAATATAACAGTGAATGCTCTCCAAAGACATTATTGAAAGCTAGGAGACTTTTTGTAATGTGTGATCTGGATAGGAAAAAAAAGCTTTGAAAATAAGTTAATGGTAACTCAAAATAAATAATGTGCAAGCTAAAGTCAAAATAGTGTAAAAAAATCCAAAACAGTTTAAAAATGATAAAACCATGCTTGCATTTGAGTAAACATGCAAATCTTGTTATTTAGTATAAGGTGTACCTACAAATTGGAGGGCTGCATGGCACCCTTCTACCTCCAGCATCCACCATTCACGTGGAATCACTAGAACATTATGCATCTGTAAAAGCAGGCTCTTTTATTAGGCTAATAAACTGTACAATTATTATACTATAATAATAAAACAACTATAATATTATAACAATATCTTGACAACTATCAACACCTTAGTCCAGCTGGTGCTTCCTACTGACTTCTGCACCAATATGTAATGATCAATAGACAGCCCCCTCCACCCTAAAAAATTGTGTATACTGATGAAAAAGATAAAACACCCAGCAAAAGTCTCCTATGTAGTAGTCTAGTTTAACTATACAATAGTAATCTGAACTAATCTGCACAAATACCATCATCACAATGTTCAGTAAGTAAGTTCTCTCTTTTCACTTTAATGGAGTTAGATTTAAAATTACTCTTCCATGGTGGTAATTTGTCCAATGTAGACATTATTTAGTCTGGTGCTTGCATTGTCAGACAAAAGCCAGTCCAGTGGAGATGGCTAGGACAGCTAGGGTGGATGTTCAAAATACTGCAGAGTTTGCAATATCAAATGAGTGAGACTGATTATTTAACTGGGTAGATTTCACAACTTTGTGTAAAACTTTTTTGTGACTAATTTGCTTGTAACTCACCTATATATGTTCCTGCAAGTTTATACGGTCTGTAGGGAATCAAGCAATTTAAGGAACATATTTTATAAGAGAGCAGGTGGAATTTGGCTTTAAATCCCCAGGCCATTTTCAGATATAGAATAACTCTTTATGAATTATTTTATTATCAAATTTGCATGATAAAAAATGTTATTTCCAATGTTTATTATTAAAAAATTTAACTACTGGAAAATTATACATGCTGAAGTACATTATTGTTTTTATGACTCATGTTTGTTTCAGGAACCATATGCATTATGTACATCTGTTTGTTTACTAAATGAAGAACCCATTTTTTACCCTTATTCTCTGGATTTGTCATCTGTGGACAGCAGGTTGCTCTGCTTATCCTACCCCTGTTATCTTATCGGTATTTCAGCATGTCCTGGGGGAATTCCCAAAACCCTTTCTGGACCCTGCTACCAAACCTTGATAAACACCTTGACCTACATTCCAAGTTTTGGGGCCTGGCCAGAGTCCTTAACTCGGCTTATCCTCATATGTGCAACTCATTGTTTGAGCCCGGCATACCTGGCTGCTCAAGAATAGGATAAGGCAAGGATGAATGAGTTTAGTTTTGCTAATTTTTAAGTTGTCTCGCCTAAATGGATAAAGTAAGTGTTTGCCAGTTTGGGGAACAGTTTGTAGTACTTTTCATTTTGTGATGGGTGTTCTGGTATTCTTACTCATTATGTTATATTATGGTTTCCTGTGGAGGCATTGGGCCTGGTTTATTAAAGCTGGAGAGGATACACTTATATCACGTAAGCTGGGTGATCCAGAAAGCTTGCAATAGATTTCTTTAGTTATTTGCTACTTGATAGCAAATGTTTTGAATCCTGGACCAGATTCATTCCAGGTTTGCTGGATCACCCAGCTTCACTGATGAAAGTGTATCCTCTCCAGCCTTTGAGAGCTTTAATAAATCAGGCCCATACTGTCCAGTCACGACCCCATGTAGAATATCACCCATGTCTCTTGTCAAGACATGAGCAGTTATATATCTGATCTTCTTTTAAATAACTATACAAAAACCCTGGCTCGCCCTCTGCCTTTGCTCCCCTTTTTTACCCACACTTCTTCTATTTCCTATTGACCTCTCTTCCTACCTACTATATGATATAGTAAAAGAGATCTAGTTCATGATGTGTAATTTTTACTGTTTGTAAGGTATGAAGAATCATACTTGTGTTTACCTACATTTTCATATAATTTTATTAACTTTTTGAACAGAAGTAATTACAAAATAAATAATAACAATACAAAATAAACAAAGCTAATGAAGTAATTCTGCATACTATATATATATATATATATATATATATATATGAATTTAAAGTTTCAATAAAGTGTATAAAAAATATTTTTTTTCCTAATAATATATTCTTTCATGCTTTTATTTTAAAATATGTGTTTTATTGGTCCCCATAAATAGCTTGTAGATTTTTCATAGAGAGGAGGCTGACAATATAGCCACTTTGTCGTTCTCTAGTGCTTAACCGGAAATCGTTAAAAACACCAGCAGCCTATACACAAATTAACTTCATTATATATATTTACAGTATATATATATTTGATAATTCTTACAAACTTTATGTGTAAATGTCATTGATCTTCAATCAGTCATCCCCATATACTACACATCCCAAACCCCAAACAACTAACTTGTTTGTTTGCTTAGGTATATGAATTTAATTTTATTCAATAGTTTAACACACCTAAACAACCTATTTATTTATTTTTAATAATTACAGTAATCAAATAAATTAGTTTGCAAGTCCCACTGCTGATGATCAAAACAATGTATGCATAACTGAATAAGATGAAGCATTCATTGCTAAATTTAATTTGTGTGCCAGAACAAGCATTGAAGTCATAAGAGAGATGAAGGTAGGCTGAAAGATAATGATAAATTGTTTAATTAACTTTAAACAAAGAAGTAATAGCAATTAGTTCTATCTTAACAAGTCAGCAATTGTAAACTTAATTATGCCAAGTAATAACAGTATTTGTTATATTGCCATAAAGTGAGTTGAAAACATTTTTAAGAATTCCCTTCATATTATACTCCTAAAAAACTGCTTTATTGTAAAAGTATAGGTGTTTAAATTCATACAGCAAGTACAAGGGTTATAGGGCTTAAAGCTGGCATTACATAAATTTAATTGTAAGTGCCTCTGGAAACAAAACAACTGGGTTGATTTACTACAGGTGTAGAGACTTTCAGTTTGCAAACTGAATGTTCTTTTAGCTCAGAAATAAAAAAAAATTAACAAAAAAACCAACTGTCCAAATGCAAAGAAAATTAAAAACCAAGATTCTTGCACACATGTGATTTGTTTGCATAAATTAAATAACACAGGTAAATTAGTTATACCTCATTCACTCAGCTAAGTAAAAATGTACTTTTTGACCAAGTAATTTTGTTCAATCTTTGTTTATTAAAAGATTTTTCATTACAAGAAAACCAAACATAAATATGACAAAAAACACACAAATACAATTTTGGGAGTGGGGGTAACATAAAGGGTTACAACAGAATGGAAGTCACAGAGTACATAAAAAAAAAAAGTCCAAATTTATACCACACGGTAAAATCCTAGAGGAATACACGCAATAAAGCTGCAATTACCAGTCAGAAAACCGTGAGATAAACAACAAATTTAAAGGGGTACTCTCAATAGTCATAGGGTAGTTTGACATGGTCGAGAGGTCAAAAACACAAGGAAGAAGAAGATTCAACTAGTTGGGCTGCAGACACACATGCAATATTTACAATAAATGACTTCATGATGCATGAACAAGAGATGTACATACAGCATTGTTCTGTTGTACGGAGAGGGTAGGGGGAGAACGACGGAGCAGCCCCCTGCAGCACTATCTCCCCTTCACTTGCATTATGATTGTTTGTTGACCATCATCCGTGGATCCGCCATGGCATCGTCGTTCGGACGATTGACGACGAGCACTGTACACACACAACATTCTCGTCTGATAACCATTGCACATGTATACGTAGCCTTATTCAATCATCCGCAAGCAAAAATATTTTTTTTCCCTCTTGCACATGTTTCATATTTCTTTGAAAAATATTATTTCACTTAACTTCACCTTACTTACTAATCAAAATTAACATTTAACAAAGGGAACATTCACTACTTTTACTTTAGTAAATCAGTCTTACTGTTATGGTCCTTCAAGTCCTAGACATAATTTTTTCCCTGCGATTTTGATAATATTACCTAAATAAATGTTTATGTAGAGATCATGTGGCCCTAGCCCAATCTAAATTATGACACCTTCACATATTCCTCAATAAACTGCAGGTGAGCAGAATAGAAAAAAATGAGTACGATCAAATCCGGTCAAATCGGTTCTAAATTTGACCATATTCTGAAATTCCAAGTCAGATTTAAGATTTTTTTTTCTTGTCAAAAATTGTTGAAATTGATTATTTTTATTTAAAAAAAATCACTAGAAATTGTTTACTTAACCCATTTTAAGAACTGTAGACAGCATAGGGCTTATGACATTTTTTTTGTTTTGTTGGCCTTTTATTGTGCTGAGAAAACATGCAATTTTTTAACCACAGTGGGGAAAAGGAATGACAATGTATAACTGTAGCTTACTGTTAATTGATTTCACGATCACAAGTATTTTTTTTTACATGTTTAATAATGGTGTGACAGCCTAAATACAATTAGAGATGTAACTTGTACTCATTTATTTTTTAGTTATTTTTATGCATTGATGGCACATTTGATTTTTTTTTCAGTCTTGTCATGATATTTATGAAAACATCTAAATATTATTTTAACGTTTAATCTACATATATTTTACTTTCTTGGCCCTCATCACTCTTCTTCCTATGAACAAGTTAATTCATTATTTTTATTGAAACCTTTACATTTTTATTTCATACTTTATTTTTTTCACTATGTTTTTCTATATCAAAATGTTCTGGTAGGTGGATGTCACTCTGAAAATTCTTTGGTAGACTTCATTTCTATGACAGGGTCTTCATCAGAAATATCTGGGCCTATTAAATAAACTTCCAGGGCCCCCTTTTCTAATGTCTAAAAGTTCAAGCATTGCAAAAGTCAAGCTATTTGATTAGAGCCAGAAAAAAATGATCACCCACCCCCTCTGTTGGCAGTCCTCACCCTGGGTAATGACCAGATACTGATGAAACTGAGCTTTAGAGATTAATTGAACCAAAATGTAATACAAGAAAGAGCAACTCATGACAGCAAGGCTTGAGAAAAAAAATGTGCTGGTGGAACCACAGCAGCCTACAAGGCGGTTATGTGGCCTAGACAGGTCACAGTCACCAGAAGGCCAGAGTACTAGCATAATTTTTTGGAGTAAACACAGGAAAGGGGACTCTTAAGGGCTATTGAAGGAGATGAACACAGAAGTCTCTACAGATAATCCCTGGTAGAACATGAATTTTATGCTTGCTCTAAACATTTTGGGTATTTATGATGTTACTAAATACCATATTCACTTATCTGTTCCAAAAACATTCCTTTGGTGGAGAATAAATTACGACTAATAAAATACATGGACCCAGAAGATTCCACCAGGGTATGTTTCGGTGAATGTCAGATAGACCCTTTAAAATGTATGTAAACCTAAGAATAAATTTCTCCTTTAAGTCTGTGTTTATCTCTATCTATTCAATAAGTGAAAAATACCTGTCTTTTCTGCCAGTAAGAATCTTGTGAGTTAGCTTTGGATGAAAAGAGGGAAAAGATGAGAAGAGGGGTTGTCCTTTGCTATCCATCAGAAACAAGGGGGCAGGACTGATGCTACATGGCTTAAAAAACAATGTATTGTCAACTCAAAACTGACACTTAAACATTTGTTTTCTGTAGTTATAGTCTGTTTAAAGGGATAACACATAGGCAAATGTGCATATGATGCAAATATTTTTTCTGCTCTCACATATGTTTCAATTTCAAGCTTTGTTAATATTTTGGCCAAGTATAAAGTAGACTGCAACATCTTCTCCGCCGGAAGAAACCCTCTCTCAAGAAAATGCCATTAAAATGCTGTCAAATGTTCTCCAGACATGGGGTTGCCAGGAGAAAACAAGATGAATAAGTGCCAAAACAGCACATCCTTTAGAGTTTACAAATATTGTTCACTTTGCCACAGTGGAACATAAAGTGAAGGGAACATTTATTAAACACTTGTGCATATTAGGCTACTTGGCTCAAAACAATGTTTCAGACCCAACAGATGGCGAATGATTCATGGGTATGAGCAATGTGTGCCCATCTGAGACATAATGGAACAACCCCGGAAGCATGCACATTGGATAAAAAACAGTGTGCATATGCTAGAAAGTCCTGGTATGACTGAGAAAATAATAAAAACAATATTTATGTGTTTATAGTTGTAACTGAAAGAGAGTGAACATGAGTCAGTTTGTATTTTAATTCCTACAGTAAATGCCATTCCCATCCTTTAGATATGATTAGTCCATTATTAGTCCTTCATGATTAAAAAGTTCATCTCATTGAAAGTTGATGCACAATGATTTTATCAGTTAATTCAAAGTGGGAAAAAAACATTTTTTAAATCAGAAAAGATATTTTCTAAATCTGGCATGATCACGTCAACAGGCACCTCTACCTAAGCAGTTAACAATCTTGTTATTTATGAATAATGTCGGGTAAACGATAAGAACTAAAAAAGGAAAAATATATTTTGTTGGGATTTGTTTTGCTGTATAAATCATGTCCTGCAGGTCAATAATGAATCTGGATTTGAAAAATGGGATATTGACTAATCCTCACTGCTGAAAGGCAGTCATAATTCTCAAATGAGTCATGAGGTTTATTTTCTTGCTAGATCTACCAGGAAGTATAAATAAGAGTGATATCATATTATAAAGAATAAATTCAAATAGGTACTTAAAATGACACTTTTTTGCTTGTTGTATATCAGTTTTGAAAATCTGGTACAAGGGGAATCACTTTTTCTCAGTGAGTTGGAATTTGAAAACCATGTCTTCAAATGTATGTGTGAGTGTAAATACACTATATGTATAACAATTAATCTATATACATATTCTTTGAATTAATGGGTCATTGATAAGTCATCAATAAATAATCTGTCCCCCTTTTCCTGAGTTAATGACATATAAATATCTATATATATATATAGATATATATACACACAAACATACATATACAAATGTATTTATATTTTGGTTTAAGTGCTGTATGTAAATACTAGTACAAAAAGTTTTAATAAAAAAGGATGCCAGTAAGAGTTATTTAGGGGTTCATTGATAAGCAATTTGCATTCCAACTAAATGAGTTTGTTTATTCATTTTATATATATATATATATATATATATATATATATATATACACAAACATACATATACAAATATATTTATATTTTGGTTTAAGTGCTGTATGTAAATACTAGTACAAAGAGTTTTAATAAAAAAGGATCCCAGTAAGAGTTATTTAGGGGTTCATTGATAAGCAATTTGCACTCCAACTAAATGAGTTTGTTTATTCATTTTACAATGTGAGATTGGAAAACATACTTCAAAAGTTAAAAGGACTAGAGGTAGAAGAACATATCCAAAAAGTAGAAAAAAACTAGGAATAGAAAAATCTACTTTAAAGGTATTAACTGGAGATAGGCAAATTAACTTATGTTTATATGTATAAAATCTGTATAAATTCCAGATTTACACTTTTCTCGTGCAATCTTATTTTTTTAGCAAGTTATTTTAATACCTTGATTGAGCCTTGCCATATGGTACCACAAGCCTCTGCACTGACAAATGGATACACGGAAGCAATTGCACTTCAAATCAGATGCAGGGATGTTTATTAAAAGCAGGATTGTAATTATTTTTTTACTGATTTATGTAAAGATTTAACTATAGACAGTTAAAAAACCTATTGCTGCTTTTGCATATATATAGCCATTTTCATTCATCTTAACACTATCTGTTGCCTTAAGGTACAGAGATTGACACTTTATTGATTGACTAAAGACCTTGAATGTAATCTGAACTTTAGGTATTGTCTGTAAGGATAATCATTTGGATTTTGTAAAGTTGGTTTCACCATGAAATTTTTTTTTAGCACATAAAGAAAATTACACAAGAATTATGGGCAACAGAAAAAAACAGGTGTGTTTTTGGCAAATATAGTTTATGTTCTTATTGCAAAATCACATATATTGACAAAATACCAAACATATGGTGGATAACACAATAGTGTTGAGGTCATCCCCTGATTAAACAATCAGTATGCATCTGACCTTGTAAGCTAAAAATAGAAACTCTTCATAGTATGGCTGCTAGGAAATCATTATAGCCGATATGGAAGATAAAGTAAACATTTTATGCCTCTTATCCCTACGTGATTCGCCTTTTAGCTTTTTCAGGGGTAATATTGAGGACGCTTACGCTCTAAGTAGGTACAGACATCATCACTAATCAAAGGTTATATAGTTTTGTTCATTATTTTCTTATATGGATACGTATAGAATAATTATATTTAATAAAGATAATCAAGTGGATTGTGCATTGATATACAAGTTATTTAGTGTATAAATTGTCATATTAAAACTATTCATATGTTGTCTAAAGAGGTGAGTTAATGAATGGAAAATATACAGGACCTACTTGAAAGTCTAAGGAAAGGAGTATGTACAGGATCCAGCAATGAGATGTTTAAAGTAAAGGGTACCTATAAGGGGTATCACAGGGATGATTAAATGTGTTTATTTATTATTTGAAGGCTTTTGGTGAGTAAATAGTTTTCTATATTAGTTGAATTTAAATTTGATATGGGTATAAAACTTACATATCCCAAGATTTAAAATAACTTGCAGATCTTTCTCCAAGCACCCCTCACTACATCAACACCATCTAATTAGGCCACTGGTTTAGACCCCAAAACCAAAGGGAAAAAGAGATACAAAAGTGACCACAATGACCTTAACCAGACACCCAAAATAATTCCTATCCAAACTCCTCAATTACGTTCCACTCAAAACTTAACCATCACCACTACCACAATATTAACAATACATACCAACCCTCCCCAAGTCTCTGCATCCTCTTCACCCACTTTCAACTTCCCCAATTTGGTGGCTACTCCTGAATGACCCATCCTTGTCCATCCATGAGACCTCAGCCATTCTAGCCCACCCATCAGTATCCACATCTCTCTCCACACAACATATGTGTGATTCCCAAAACATTAAAAATTGGCCCTCTGCAACAACAACTCTCATCACCAGTTATTAGAATAATTCTATTGAACAATATTTTTCCAAGGTGGAGAAACACAGACACTTAGATATCATCAACCTCCCATCTTACCCTCTGTCCCCTACAGAATCCCAGATTCTCAGACAAGACTGTCCTTTTGTCCACCTCACAACCAAGATCAATTTGAATGAATTAAAGACATCAATCTATTTGCAAGAAATGTTACACTTAAGACTATGTTTGATAAAGAGAATAGAGATATACCCATTACAGTCCCGCCAGATTTTAAAATATATATTGCTCAAAACTCTTAAAGACCTCCTTTCTCTTCTTTTGGAGAATGAACCTCCTTCTCCCTCACAAGGATTGCTCTCCAATGCTGGGACAAAACCTACGGAGAAACTTACAGAGAAGACCCAAAGTGAATTTTACCCTTCACTTTCCACAAATCCTCATATTCAATCCTTCATGGATTTGATGACCTATGAGATACTGAAACTTATTCTACCCAAATTCTTTCATGCCTAAAAAATAGCTCCCTCTAAATTAAAATCTACTCACAATATCACCATCAAACCAGTCGACAAAGGTAGAAATGTTGTCATTATGGACACACACCTCTACAAAGAAATGTGTTTGAAAATTTTGAAGAATCATGAATGGTACCTTCCGATTTCATCCAACAAAATAGAAGAATGTAAAAAGGAATTTCAGACTATTATCTGGGAAGCATATGAAGCTAAGATCATAGACAAAAAAACCAAAGAATACTTGATTATCTAACTCCTTATCACTCCCATGTTCTACACTCTTCCCAAAGTCCACAAAAACCATTTCCACTCCTGCAAATAAATTAGTGGATTCGTACCTACACCCCCTATTAATAGAACTTTCATCCTATCATAAGGACACAATTGACCTCCTTATGGAAACCAATCACATGGATATCCCGCCAAACACTCTACTAGCTTCTATTGATGTGGAAGCCCTTTACAGCAGTATTCTGCATGATAAAGGACTCCAAATGATTTAAAATTGCCCACACCAGAATCTACCATCAGCAACCAACAAAAACTCTTTCATTCTGTTATTACTATGTTACATCCTTGAAAGGAACATACCTACAACCTACCTACAAATACAAGGAGTAGCCATGGGCACAAAGTTTGCACCATCCTACACCAACCTGTATTTAGGTGTGTGGGAAATTGACCTTTTTTCATCACCCCTGATGAGTTCTTTCCTGCCATATCATACCTGGACAGGTACAACTATATCTCTTCTGGACTTTTTTTAATGCCCTCCAGGACAATCGGTTTAACCTCACATTCACCTTGGAATACCATTAAAAATGTTTATCATTGCTAGATCTACATCTAATGATTCAACACAAAAACACAATATCCACGACTTTATTTACAAAGGACACGGCTGGCAACACCATTCTTCATGTGGCAAGTGCAGATCCTCAGTCACCTAAAAACAGTATACCCTACAGCCAATATTTAGGGCTTCACAGAAATTGTTCAGTGGACATGGATTTCTAAAACAAAGCAAAGCCATTCAAACAAGATTAATAGAGCGGGGCTACTTGAGAAAACTTTAAAAAAAAATCCTATCAATGAGCTAAGAAAAAAGGCAAGGTCTTCAATACAACAGCTCACCTAGACAAGAATCTTCTAATAACTCGACCAGAATAATAACCAGATTCAACCAGCAACATACCCTTATACGCAAACTGTACGAGAAACATGGGAATCTACTAAACTCAGATCTTCAACCAAGATGATTTGCAGGCAACAAACCATCAATAGTTTATCATAAATCTCCGTCTCTAAGAGACCAATTGGTCATTTTTGTGAGAATCCTATTCAATCTCAAACATCAGACATTAAGGGTATGTTCGAATAGGGCCATTGTTCTCATGCCCTTGGATTAGGAAGGCTCTATGTATCTCCCTTCCTAAAGGGGACACTAACGGGGATGAACACAAGACATTATGTCAACTGTTCCACCATTAGTGTGATCCTCTATCTTATCAAATTTATATGTGGTTCATTTTATGTTGGAAAGACCAAAAAAACATTTAAAAACAAATATATTAACATGTCTATTCCATTACCAGTGGAAGACTAACCACTGCCATCAATTATCACTTCTATATCAAACATAAATATGACCCATAAGTCATAAACTTTGTTGCCCTTGAAATAATACTACCCAACCCCGGGGGGGGGGGGGGACATTTTTACCAAACAATTCTACAATACGATTTGAAGTGGATTGTAAACTTCCAAGCAACAACTTGACTTATTCCTTTATACAATGGCCATTGAACAGTTTACATACCCCACTGAATAGTTTCTGTATTCAAATATTTTTGCATTGTAAACTTTTATTATTGTACTATAAAGTTGTATTTCCTAATACTGTCAGGATGTCTTAATATTGTTCTTAGATAAGCCGAGCGGCGGCAAATCCCAACAATATGATAGTAGAAGTCATGTTTAATTTCCATATACATAAATTTGGGATGATGTTATTTTGAGATATGTAACTATATACATATGTACTTGTCTATATATACCATTACCACAACCATTACTATAACAGTATTATATAGATTTTATTCACTTTTTTATATAATTTACACCTTTGAAACTTGTATCTCATGTTATGTCCCCTGAACCCCATTCACACAATTTTCTACTTCTGTATAAAAATGTGTTTTCCTCGCTACAATATATAAATTCATTGGTACAATCTTTGTACAGTTTTGTACAACCTTTTGTATCCTATGTTACATCCTTTGCATTTTACTTTTATGTGTTTCTTGATACATAACAACTACTCTACAAAATGTAAGCTGTAAGGAATCCTACTACATTCCTTACAACTCTTCTTGCTCTGTTATCACTGATCGCTGACAACCCTATTTCATATGAAACATAATGTGTACAAATCAAACACATGTCAACATCTTCAGGCCAGTTCTTTTTTCATTTTCATTTTTTTCTATGTCATTGTCCATTTGATCCATGTATTATACACAGCACTCTCCCATTCGTACCCCATACACACACACACTTCATTCCCTCTCATTTCTCTCCCCTCTTTCCCTGCCTTCTCCCCTTTCCTTCTTCCTACCCTTCCATTGACATACATTGGGTTCAGGTATTCAACAACCCCATTTACACTACCTCTCCCCTCCCCCTGCAACATCCTCTGTTCCGCCTTTGCCCCTGCTGACTAGCGGGGGAAAAAGCGCTTTGCACTATCTGATGCATCGCGCCCTTTGCCTATGCGGCGGATGGGCTCTCTCCTTTGCCCTGTTTTTTTTGCGCCTCTCTCCTAACCCCTTGTTTTCTGCGGGTCTCTCTCTGCGATACCGCAGATCCAATCTACGATTCGGAATGCGCCTTCACAGTCTGAGTCTTCTGGTTTACCTATTCCTCTCCCACATATGGGCAATGTAGTTTTTCCTGGTGCACGCACCCTAGACTGTAGCACACGCTGGCTGTGCTGCTGTATCTCTGCTCTGCATATCCTGTTCATCTATCTCCAGGTAACCTTTTTCTCCCATGTAACCTGGTCATAATACAAACTGTTTATCATACTGGATTTAATCTAACCTTCCACTTCTCTTGGAATGAGGATGAATTTAAAATATCCACGTTATGGTGTTGTAGTGTTTGGAGTTCCAGGTCAATTTGTTTGATGTTTAGATAATACATGATAGGGATCTTTATAAATTCTTCTGAACATTTGTGAAAGGCATTGTCCCAGTCTGTTTTAATGAGTTCCAGGTTCTTCACATTTAGAAATATTTGAATCTGAAGGCTGTATGGGTTACATTTCTCCATATTATATTTCTCAATGCCAATACAATAAGGATTTCTATTCAAAGAGGTGTCTAAAGTTTTGTATTAGTGTTTCCATTTGGCGTTCTGTGTGTTTCTGTGCTTGGCAGGTATTTTCTATCTTTGTCATGATCTTTTCCTCTCCCACACATACGTAATGTGGTCTCTGCTGTCGCAGGCACCATAGGCCATAGAAAAACGCTGATAGCTATTTAGGGGACGCTGATAGCCTCTGGCCATACACTGTTCATCTATTAGGAGAAAAGGAAAGAAACAAAGCACTGATGAACTCAGCAATGCCAAAAGACCTGGACGTCCACAGAAGACAACAGTGGCGGATGATCGCAGAATTATTTCCATGCTGAAGAGAAACCCCTTCACAACAGCCAACCAGGAGAACAACACTCTCCAGGAAGTAGGCATATCGATATCCAAGTCTACCATAAAGAGAAGACTGCATGAAAGTAAATACAGAGGGTGCACTGCAAGGCTAGATTGCACTTTGCTCAAAAAAAGCCAGCACAGTTCTGAAAAAACATTCTTTGGACAGATGAAACCAAGATCAACCTTTACCAGAATGATGGCAAGAAAAAAGTTTGGAGAAGGTGTGGAACAGTTCATGATCCAAAGCATACCACATCATCTGTAAAACATGGCGGAGGCAGTGTGACGGCTTGGGCATGCATGGCTGTTTATCGATGATGTGACACAGGACAGAAGCAGCCGATTCTGCGGTGTTCAGAGACAAAGGCCCCGATTTTTTAAAGCTCTCCAAGACTGGAGAGAATACACTTTCAGCAGTGAAGCTGGGTGATCCGAAAAATCTGGAATGGATTTCCAAAAAGTCATTAGCTATTTGTTAGCACATGTTTCCAATTCTGGACCAGATCCAGTCCAGGTTTGCTGGATCACCCAGCTTCACAGATGAAAGTGTATTCTCTCCAGCTTAGGAGAGCTTTAAAAAATTAGGACCATACTGTCTGCTAAAATCCAGCTAAATGCAGTCACATTGATTGGGGGGCGTTTCTTAATACAGATGGACAATGACCCAAAACATACAGCCAAAGCAATCCAGAAGTTTATTAAAGCAAAGAAGTGGAATATTCTTGAATGGCCAAGTCAGTCACCTGATCTGAACCCAATTGAGCATGCATTTCACTTGTTGAAGACTAAACTTCAGACAGAAAGGCCCACAAACAAACAGCAACTGAAAGCCGATGCAGTAAAGGCCTGGCAGAGCATTAAAAAGGAGGAAACCCATCATCTGGTGATGTCCATGAGTTCAAGACCACAGGCTGTCATTTCCAGCAAAGGGTTTTCAACCAAGTATTAGAAATGAACATTTTATTTTTAGCTTTTTAATTTGTCCAATTACTTTTGAGCCCCTGAAATGAAGTGAATATCCGCAGTTCTATACCCATATCAAATTAGATATTAGGAGAAAACTATTTGCTCACCAAAACCCTTCAAATAATATATAAACACACTTAATCATCCCTGTGATACCCCTTTTAGGTACTTTTTACTTTACCTATTTATTTACTGTAACCATCTCATTGCTGAATCCTCTATATATTCCTATACTGAAACTTTCAATAAAGTCCTATATTTTTTTTTATTCATCTAATCACCTCTTTACACAATATAAACACTTTTAATATGACAATATATGCACCAATTATCGTGTACATCAATGCACAATCCACTTGATTATCTTTATTAAATATGATATATACATATGTATCCATATATGAACATAATAAATATATGTATATAAACAACCTTTGATTTCTGATTTTTGATGATGAATTTTTCCATGTCTGTACCTACTTACTTAGAGCATAAGTGTCCTCAATATTACCCTGAAGAAGCCAAAAGGCTTACTAGCTATACTATGTTGTTGAATCAGGGGATGGCCTTAACACTATTGTGTTATCCACCATATGTAATGACATTTGTTCTTTTGTAGATATATGTAATTTTGTAAATTAAGTAACATAACATAAGTTATATTTGCCAAATGTAAAAACATCCCTTCTTTTCTTCTGTTTTCTTTTTGTTCTACCATTACTCACTTTTATGTTAGTAGGGTGTGGCAAACACATAAATCTTTAGGAGTGAAATCTATGCCCCTATTTTTTTCTGTTACATAGGAATTAAAGTAATTTAGTCAATAGCCACTAGCTTTTGGTACAAGCTGAAAACCACTGAACAGGCTATTGCAAAAACATAGAAAATCTTGTGTTTTTTCATAAATTAAGTTATATTTGGGAACAGTGTTTAATGGTGTTGCATAAAAATGCATGTGCTTTTAATTTGCAATACAATGCGACTATAATTAACATGTTTTTGTCCTAAGTCAATCAACAACAATCTTTTCAATAAGACACTTCCATTCATTCATTCATTCACAAATTCAACTCTCAAATCCTTTGCATTGTGACGGAATACTTGCTGGCTAGATCACTGGAAACATTAAGTTAATACAAAAATTATTTAGGTAATATGCTTGTATTGCTTTAAAGCTGTAGTTTTTTCTATATTAGGTAATTCAATTCTTACTGAAAAGGAGATAAACCAAAACCTTAGGTCAAGAGGCCTGAAAACATAACAATTCCCCAAAGTGAAATGCTAAATGAATTACCATGCCATTATCATCTAGAATCTTTAAAATTCTGGATCCTTTGTCACAGGACAACAACATATTTCCTACTAGCTTGCCACCAAAAAATTACTTAATTTAAAGATACATGGATGATTTATGGCCTGCTACTTTTTCCATGTGTTTCAAGGTATTGAAGAAAGTAGGTCATTGTAGTAGCCCAGCAATGGGCATTTTGAAAAAGATGTCAGCAATGGCATAAATCTTATGTTTGTCATTACAGGTTTCCTTTATGAACTAGTAAAAAAGAAAACTCATCTACTATGACTCAAACTGTAAAAATGTATTTAGTATACCATGTTTAAAAAGGAACCAAAAGAACCAAAAAAAAATATACAAAATGATTGAACTGAATGAGTGAAAATAAGTCAACCTCGATTGAGGAGTGGGGTTAAGGAAAATGACATCCTTAAGCCTTTTTTTTTTAAAAGTTTTTGATTTAGGCAGCCTTTTTTATTCCTTTCAATAAAGGTTTACCTTAACAAAAGGATCATACACAAAATGTATGCACACTACTGTATCTAATCCTTTGATATGCTAATATCACAAAAATAATTTTCAAAATATGCTGCTGCCTAACATTTAATCCTATTCAAAAAACAGATATTCTCATTCTGAATCCTTTAGAAGTGCTTTACAAGTGTTAGGAACATTCTGAGCGCAAAACCCATACATGATCCCAATAAATTGGTGGTGGTGGTGGGAAATAAAACTGCCCAGCATCCAATGTAAAGTTAATACACTGTTAATCATTTAAATCTAACCTCAAGTGTAAGACATCACACAACAGATTTCTCCATGTCATTATTTATTCAGCGATAATTAAGCCAAGATGGAGAAGTCTTGAGTGAAAAAAGTGATTCAATAGCTTGTAGCTCTAAATTTAGCAGCAATAACTTGAACTAATCATTTTTGGAAGTACTGTTTTCAGTCTCCCATCTTTTGGAGGAACTTTAACCTAATCCTCTTTACATCATTGCTTCAGTTCATTAAAGCTTGTTGGCATTTGATTAGTCGCAGCTCTCTTAATGTCCCACCACAATACTTTGATCAGTCTCATGTGCGGACTGAACCATTCCAATACCTTGATTTTTTTCAGGTAATCCGCTGTGGGTTTGCAGGTGTTGTAGGGATCACTGACCTGTTGCATGATCCAATTTAGGCCAAGCTTCAGCTGTCACACAGACAACCTCACATTTGACTTTAGAATACCTTGTTATTCAGAGGAGTTCATAGTCAACTCAATCACCATGCTTGACAGTTGGTATGAGGTGATTGTAACAATAGCTTTCTGGATTTAACCAGACATGGCAATATACACTGTGGCCAAACATCTCCATTTTGTTCTTTTGGACTTTTGGAAGTCCTGTAGTTTCCTCAGATGCAGCTTTGCAAACCTAAGCCATTCTGCCATCTTTAAGAGACGAGGCTTTCTCTTGGCAACCCATTTAAACAAGTAACACTTGTTCAGTCTTTTCTAATTGTACTATCAAGAACTTGAACATTTAACATGTTGAGGCCTGTGGAATCTGAGATGTAGCTCTTTGCTTTTTACATTCTCTCTTAGCATTGCACGGGACTGTCCTGGGCTGAGCTGGGATGCCTACTCCTGGGAGGATTGGCAACAGTCTTGCATGTATTTCACTTGTGAATAATCTTTGTCACTGTAGAATGATGACTCTTTTCCAAAATAATGGGCAGGAGGAATTGTTTTCTTTAAGGTAATTGCTGAAGTCTTTCCTCCTTGCCGTTATGTTAACACGCACGGGAATGAATGAGCGAGGTGAGCAAAACTGCTAAAACTGCTAAAACTGCTAAAACTCTCTGCTAATAGAGAGGTGGTCACACTTGCTTATGATAAGTTAATCAAGTGGATTTGCACAGCTGCACCTGCCTGCTACTTACTCTCCTAATTCCTTTAGAAGTGGAAGGTATGTAGTTTTTCACCCACTGCTTTTACAGTTTGACTATGGTGAATAAATAATGACACTTAATTTGTCATGTGTTGCTGTTCATCTGAGAATGTTTTTACGTAATTTAAAACGTACCTAAACAACACTTTTATGTTTACATGTTATATATATATATAAAAAAAAAATATATATATATATATATATATATATATATATATATTATGATATATCACAGGGGGAAAATGCTCGTGGTAACAGGACGACTATAAGGCAGATAAGAGGCAGCAGACTTAAAATGTCCAATACAACAGCAGGAGGGTTTATTTACCATGATGTTAACAGACAAGTATCCATAAGTTTACAAAAAACAAACAATAGCCCAGCTGGGCATCTGGCTATCTCACTTGGTGCCCAGTCTCTCTATTATTACTACACAGTATTTATATAGCGCCATCATATTACGCAGCGCTGTACAAAGTCCATAGTTGTGTCACTAATTGTCCTTCAAAGGGGCTCACAATCTAATGTCCCTACCATAGTCATATGTCATTACTGTAGCCTAAGGTCAATTTTAGGGGGAAGCTAATCAACCTCACTGCATGTTTTTGGGATGTGGGAGGACACCCATGCAGACACGGGGAGAACCTGCAAACTTTATGCAAATAATGTTCTGGGTGGGAATCAAACCTGGGACCCAGTGCTGCAAATGCTAATCTCTTAGCCACCATGCTGCCATATGCATATGCTCTATCACATGCACTCAACAACACTGTTAACTCACAGTTTAAAGTGTGGTTTATTGGATGCTTGTTTTCCTGGAGCTCTGCTCTCTTCTCAAGCCTGGAACACACTGCCTGCCTTCCAGCCTCTGACTGATCACATTTTCACTACACCTGACTCTAAGTAAACACATCCCAGCAGGGGATTGGCCAAGGAGCCCACCCTTCTCTTTCCTTGGCCAGCTCCAGGGCCCTAAAGAACCTGTTTTGTTTCCAAAACCTACACCACAAATGACCACTTTCTTTTCCCTGGAGCCATTATGGCAGGTAATACCCCATTAGAGGCACTACGTACCTGCCATCAACCACTTTTCCTGCCATTTTAAGGGACACTGCTATTTTTCACTCCATAAGACGCACTTTTTTCCCCCCAAAAGTGGGGGAAAAATGTCTGTGCTTCTTTTTGAGTGAGTATTGCCACACAGCCAGCCCCGGATGCAGTACCTTCAGCAGCCGCGATCAGAGGAGTTTGCACTCAGGAAGGCCAGTTGGCAGAGGTTACAGCTGCACCACATGTATATGTGTGTGAGAGGCCGGCTCTGTCCTTCCAGCGCAATTCAGCAGCAACACAGAGGTCATAGTCAGCAGGACAGAGGAGCCTGGCGTGCAGAGCAGACACACAGAACAGGTAATAACACTGGATACACAGGACTTGGTAACACAAATGTGTCATGAAGGGGAGAGGAGATATTCATGGGGGCAATGTCTACACAGGAGTGGGCTGTAATGATAGGACATGCTTCATGTAGGAGGGTAGAGAAATTCATAGTATAGTACTGGTTAAGAATATTTTTTTTCTTGTTTCTCCCCTCTAAACCTAGGTGTGTCTTATGGTCAGGTGTGAAAAATACGCAATATTTTATATATATAATATGTTTTTATTTTTCATAAGTGTGTTTTTTTAAGACATGCCTGTGTTTCTTTAAATATAAACAGAGCATTAAGACTGCCAGAAGCATCTGTTTAAAAAACAAACAAAAAAACAAAAGCAAATGGGATGTACGCATGAAGTGCAACAGTAACACTAACTACAGACTAAACAGTCTCTGGAAGAGTACAGCTTGTAATAGAATATAGCATGCAAACATATAATTACTGTCATATAAAGCCAAAAGTATGTTCTTCATGGTGTTTAAAACAATTCTTCAAGGTTAATGTGTGATAGAAATCAGTTCACAGAAAACCACTTCACCATTAAATGCTCGGCAGAATGAGTTTCTCATTTTAACATCCATCTATCAAATTGTTGTGTACTCTGAGTCACAGTAAACCAAAAAAGCCAGTGTCTTTATACTCACTTAAACAAGAGTGAGCCTTAAAGATTAGAAGCAGAAATGTCAGTTAAGCATCTCCAAAAATGTTTTGATTTTATAGGTTATTATATTTGTATTATACAAACAATGATAAGAAATATTCAGTCATTCACACACTGTTTGACTAAACTCCCAACTGTGCAAACAGAACCAATCAAGTCAAACAAAAAATTGTCAATCTGTCATTTTTTAATATAGTTTTCATCTGTCATTACCATACTGTCCATCATTAATGCCATTTTCAGAAATAACAAAGACACCAAATTTATTCTAAGGGCAATGAAATATTTAATTTTCTAAAGCAGAACTTATAATGAGTACCTAAGGATGTAAGCACATGATATTGGGATGTAACCAGTGGAATGATACTTATACATAGCCCAATAGGTAGCCAGGTAAGACTTAAAGCTGCAGATCTTTAAAAAGAAAACTGGTTGCCATCCTACAGCTTTGCAGTGTGGCAGGTTGTGTGTGAATGAAAGAGAAGCTGAATTAAAAATAAATATAAGACACAAATATGTATAATGTTGGGCAAAACACATTAATGACATTTATTTTACTAGGTGGAATTTTATCCTTCTTTTCTTTATACTTTATTTCAGTGGCTAGTGGATAAAGGTTGATAATGTAAGAACTATGTAAATGAAAATAACAGAGAAGTTTTTTGTGCTTTGTTGGGGATGATAGTGCTGTATGAATTTCTTTGCACATTCATATCAGCACAAGCAGTAACATTTTTATATTTAACAAGAAAAGAATTAGTTATTGTTTAATTCTGCAAGTTATAATTCCGTAGAATATTACATTTTTTCCCACTCAAGAAATGTTTTAAATGACTATTTTTAGTTTGCTATTGTTTCGAGCTAAAACAAATGATTGTGTTTTATTTGCTGAACTTTTACCTCTATCATAATAATAATTTATTCATATTGCTTGTTAAAAAGTATCATTAGCATTTGCTTTTATTGGAAGCAGTTGATTTAGGAGATGACAAAATGAGCCAGATAGGGCAAAAGTGCAATATGATTCAATTGAAGATGATTTATGCATCAACATGAATTATTTAAATGAATGAATTATGTTTAGTTTTATTATATTCTGAAATTCCTTTTGCTGAGTTTTATAAAAATATTTAGGCTTTTATTAGACCTGGTTTTTGTCCCAGGAAATCAATGGCAATAAAATTTCTCCTGATTCTCTAGTTCTGTCTAAATATAATGACAATGACAGAGTCTGCCACAATGCATCTAGTAAAATGGTAATATTTTGCAGCCAAACATTTTGAATCAATTTCTTTCTTACTTTTTTTATTATAAAACTTTTAAAAATATTGAAATATTGTTCTTTCTTATGCATGCACCTTTATTTGCTCATTATATCTCCATTCATCAAATTGCTCCATTGGCAAAAAGTATTGGGTTGCAATTCAAACACAGTGCACTAATGTAAATTGTACATATTACTGTGCAATTCGATTTCCACCAGTTTAAATAGGGCTTATGATTTAGGAGACCGTAGTTGATATAGTAGTATCATTGACCAAAATTTACTAGCAAAAGTGGGTACAGGCAAGTGTTTTACAACAAGAATAAGGATACTGCACATTAAGCAACAGTCTTAAACTGGCCAGCAGCAGGACAACGTTAATGGCTAGACCTAACTTTACTAGTCATTCAGATTTAGGAAAATAAAATACACCCTTTCTGGCTAAATATGTAAAATCTAGTAAATACCTGGCCCAGGGCAAACATGTAGGCAGTAAAACATTGAGACACCTGATATGGGCATTGGCTGTGGGAGAGTGAATCCACAAAAATTACATTGCTTGCATTGATTGTCTATTTGGGTCTTTACCATAGATTTTCCATCATAGTTTAGGTATATGTTTTATTTTATTTTATTTAGAGGTTTTAATGTACTCTGATTTTTTTTTTTTTTTGGGGCGGTGGTTGGTGAAAAGAAAAATAATATGAGCTATATGTATATCTTACAACAAACTCATCTGGAACAGTTGAAACTTGTATAAAATGCTTCTTCTGCAGATTAGTTTCAGTCTAACACTTAGAGGGTCCATTTTAGGAAAGAGAAATGGCATCAAGTGATATTGTATGTTTATCATTAGCAAAATGTAAAAGTGCTTTCAATATTAAGGGATTTTTTGGGTACTAACATGTTCAACATGAGTACCATGAAACATTCATATTTGACTTTAACTCTTTTAAGATGCCTTTCTCACAATAACCACCATTTTCTCAATTATTTGGAATGTGATTTTTCAATAAAAACAATAAAATTTCTGCTTCAGCCAAACATATTTATGGAGCGTTTCCCAAACTTTTTAAACACTATATAGTATTGTATAGGATTAGGAAAACAGAGCAACAAACAATTATTTTCTCAGGGGGAGGGAAATATTCATTTCTTTACACAGACCATCAAGGTGTTCAATCTCCATTCAAGAGTTGCTCTCCATCTAAAGTTCAGCAAAACATTAAACAATAATTTTTATTATTGGTATTAATAATAATATTATTAATAATAATAATAATAATAATAATAATAATAAGTAAAATTCACAATAGCATGCATCTTGGAGTTTATTGTTAAATCAATATTGTTAAATAATAAAAAACAATTATTATATTATTATAAAAGTTGTGTCTGTGTGAGAGCTTTACCATTACTTCCTGCTCTGTGTTTTAGGGAGTGACAGTCTTGTCAAAGGTAGAAAAATTAGATACCTGTCACTGGAACAATTGTCCACATTTAAGGACTTTTATTCTTTTCTGACTCTTGTTTCAGTTTTATTTCCCCAGTAATATTAAGGAAAAATAGAGAAATAAGTATCTCTACACTGCAATAAAATCCTGAGATGGATTCTAATCCTTCTCCACTCTATCAAAAACCAAAAATGTTTTGTTTAGTACACTTTAGATATACTTTGAACATTTTTTTCATACTTTACCATTTACATTTTTAGAGAACAAAATAGTAAAACTTGTGCTTTTTAAAGGTTGAAAAAATGAATAATAAAACAGAAAGTCCTTGTTTTATGACTCATTGCACTGACCAGAGAAAAAAACCTAACAATATGAACTTTGTATTCAACACATATTGCATACTGGGACTAATTCTCTCTCTAAATAGTTATTTTGTATGCCTAATTACCCTGTGTGCTATGAATATGCAATTATCTTTATATGAACAGGTGCAGACTTAAAGCCATCTTATACATAGTAAAACACAAAACAAAAAACACTTTTGTGTTTAAAGTAGAAAATATAGTGTGTGTGTATATATATATATATATATATGTGTATATATAACAGAAAGATCTATGAGGCTTTCATTGAACAAAGAGACTAAATGTGATTAATTATCATGCATTCTATCCCTTTATTGCACTGCCTTTTCTAAATTTCCAACAGCTGTGCCTCTTTTTAGAAACAGTTACAGAAAATAAAGATATCTGAATAAAATGCACAGTGCTTTGTAAACATTTTAAAAATATTTTTCTAATGAAGAAAACACAAACCAAAATGACACGTTTATATATTATACTTTAACTTGACACAAAAAGACATTGGATAATATACTCCGTGTTGAATCTGTCTAAAAAGTTACAAACAATATTTTAAATAAATAGTAGTCAAAAGAATCTAACAAAGACCATGAGCATGTCTAAATATTGGAATGATATGATGCAAGCCTTGTAGTGTAACAAAACAGAAAGAAGGACATATTTTTTTCTACATATCATGTATTTTTTCTTCTTATTTTCCTTTTTCCTTGTCTTTGTTATGTTACCTTTTTTGGTCCCTTTCCTATTTGCTCTTTGTGCCTTTGTTGAGCGCAATCAAAAGTAAGAAAAAAAAAAATACAAATATACAAAATAAAAAAAACGTCAGTCTAAATTACGTACACTTGGTAATTGATTAACAGCACTTAAATATATATAAAGTCCTAATTTGGGATCCCTGTGCTGTTGGATGAATAGAAAAAAATGAAAATATTTGGAAATATTTGACTTATTGTTAGGAGACAATTATCTGGCGGCAATCCTGTGCTGTAGGCTGCCTCAGGACAACGCACATTGCCTAATCTCTTAATCAGCGTAGCTTGTAGCACCAGGGAAGTTCGGGGAAATAACTGTCAGTCCTCTGCCCTGCAGCCTGTGGCATCCCCGGTTTCCCTGGATGTGAATGATCTCTCAGCATCCCCTGCTCTGACACTGTGCAGCTGAAGGGAACTGCTGAGACTAATGAGCAAAGTAATTACTGATTTCAATTTTGCAGTGCCATTGGCTGCTGGGGCTTTATAGCCTCTCTGCTCCCACTGAGCTGTGCCTGTTGTAGCATTTAGTTGGGCTGATTTGTGCTAGAGTGTGTTTCATGTTATTTACTGTTGCTGACCATTGTCTGTTTCTGACCTATTGATTAAACACAGTCTGGATCAACTTTTTGCTTGTGACCCGACTCTACTTGTGCTGTACTCTGTTCTGGCTACTCTTTCATCTGGTGGACTTGTCGCCCGTATATGACCTTGGCTTTATACTCTGGATTTGCCTTGCAGAACTTATACTGCCTAATCTGTGGGCCCCTGGTCTTTGCCCAGCCCATTCCCAGACACCATGTCTTGTGCATTAAGTCCTGGGGCAACCGTGTGCTGGAAGACGCAACCAGTCTTCCGAGGCCTAGCTGGGGCTTGCTAAAGGTGACGACTGCGGTGTTAGCTTGGGCGACTGGCGTGTGGTGAGTACCTTTGCTTACCAGGGCCTTACATTTATACTATATAAACAATGAAGGAACACACCTAAAACACACCTAAAAGCATTTTTTCTCACATTTTTGTCCTTTTTTTGTAGGGACGAGCATGTCCTTTTCATTGTTTTCAAGAGGTTTTCACTGGGAAATATTAATTGTTTACCATTGGAAATTTTTTTGTAAGAGATAGTTAACTGCAAATTTAACTTGCTGACTTAGTAATTTTAAAATTGCATACAATGTTTCCCTAAATTAAAATCAAAACTGTCTAAAACATTTTGCCAATGATTTAAATGAATTGTAAGGCCAATGAACATAGTTTATTGTGATCAAAATCGCTGGGGTTGTCAGGGGGACATGTAAACGCATATTGTAAAAATGTAATACATGACAATATTCTAATTTAGATTTAGGGAAAAACAACACATATTTCACTGGGAGCATGTACCCACATGTTATCCTGGAAACCCCCAAGTTTTTTGATCTGGTCATAAAGGTGATGTAAAAGAGTTAATCAAATGGTAGATAATTGAAATTATACAAGACTTAAACATATCAAGACGTATCAAGACAGCACCTGCAAGGGGAGGTTAAGTTTTTTTTTTACATAATTATTTTTTATATGTTCATGTTTATTGAAACATTGATTCCTCACTGAACATTCCTAATCTTACTGAATCTCAGTAATCAATGCAATTTAGACAACATAAAACGAGATAATTACTGATCTATCTATCTATCTATCTATCTATCTATCTATCTATCTATCTATCTAAATTTTGTCAAATTGGAGTTGACTATTTCCAATTTAGAGAAGTTTTTTTTTCAAACACATGCATAAAGGCATAACTGACCTTCACAATTGTACCAAAACAAATGCCCCTGACAAAGATTATAGGATTTTTTGTACTTTATGTGTAAAAAAGGAGAAAATCAATACTTTTGTTTTAGCAAATACACATTTTGAGATGGCAAAATTAGACATGTGAAAAGGCTGTCATATTTTTTTAGCTTCTATGGATGAGTGAGAATGCCTCTGACATTCTTGCGTAAATTTCCTTGAACGTCAGATGGGTCAGCGAAATTTCAGCAAACTGATTTTGCTGACCCATCAGAAGATCGAGGAAATTACCCCAGTATATTTTACCCAGTTATAATATAGGTTTAGTTAGCCACCCCTTTATATAATGTTAAAATGTAGCGATATGTCCTCTTTACTATCTATGAAAACTATTTTCTCATCCAGTGAATGTTGTCTTTAGGTCTGCCTGTGTTCATTAGCTAAGCCTAAGCCTAAATGGACAGACAGCCAATCGGCCGTCTGCCACAACAAAGATGGAGGGGGCATCCTTGCTCTAATTGGAGGGCACTGTGCATCATGGGGGAGGTGCCCAGTTGTTTGAGTGCATTGTGGGAGGGACGAATTCGGGTAATCGAATGCAGCAAAATTCGGGTCGGGTCCACTAAATATCTTTATTTATATGTTACATGGTTTTACTCCACTGTAGGGGGATAATACAATGGCCATGTACACTAATAACAGGTTGAATGTATACTTTTCTTGTTTTTTGGGTGAAGCATTTGGGTGGATAAAAAAACTTTTCATGTACAACTGTACAAAGTCATTACTGCAAGACTGTAATGCAGTTTTTTCTTGGGTTTTGCATTGGTGAAATCAATAGCTTTTTACTACAGGTTACCTGGTAATGCAGGGGTCACAGATTAGAGAGGTGGAATTTATGCATTTAGATCCAAGTAAATCCACAAAGACACCACATCATCACACATTCATATAAATTCATTTTTGTCTGTAATAAAACAAGTGTATTACCATTTGGAGTGTGACTTCATGCAATGATTAAATGTTTGATACAAAAAATGTTCTTCAATCCACTTGAAAAAAACTTGCATTTACTTAAAATGCTGATTTATTTGATTTATTTTGAGAGTACATTGTGGTTTTAATCTGTCACTTGGCATGACATAAAAGAAATAAGTATGTTTTTAGTGAAGTATAGTTTCTAGTTAAAATATACATTTTTTTTCAACGCTCCTGGAGCTTCTGACTTGTAAACTGATGGATCAAATGACCTTCAAGTGGTACTTAAAACTTAATGGAATTTGATGTGAAAAAAGATCTCTAATGAAGACAAACTAGGCATATTCAGTTTTGGTTTTGAGTGCTTTTATATCGTGTCAGTTTAGAAATGTCCATTTACATGAGATGAAAAATGATAAAATTATTATGTTCTTAATTTTTATGGATTTATTTACTGTAGTCTTTTACTATTTATAACAATTTCAAAACTTGCTCTACACAATGGTAAAAATTATAATATTTTTAATTATACTGTGGTTATAGGAAATCTACAAGGGGGTGCTGAGAAGTTCCTGGCTTTGCTTAAAAAGAAAAGAGCCAGAGTATTGAAATAACACATTTATTCAACATATTCCCCCCTGAAACTGATGCTCTTGGTACTAGGGATGAGCGGGAAGGCCTCTGACAGTCTTGCAAAAAGTTCCTCGAACATCCGATGGGTCAGCGAAATTTCGGCTACCCGATCAATAGGTCAACTTTAAACATTATTAGCAAAGCCCCTATTCATGTTGGAACTACCAAATTTGTTAGGTATGTGTAGGAGAACAGTGGCAACAAGAGAAAAGTTGCAAAAGACCTTGTGGTTTTCCAGAAAATGGCAGGCAAAGTGACAGCAGGCAAATAGGATTTTTGCGTGATGGACAGCATCCAGAAGGCAGCATAAATATTAGGACATTGATAAAGGGTGGCGCTACGTGTGAACTCAGCCCACTAGCAGCAGTCTTTGCCGTCAAAACAGCAGGAGACTGCATTGCTAGCTGGCATCATGATTTGGATGACATGTGTTAGGAATGCCACCCATAAAGTTGTGGAGAAGTAGTGCGGTGACATTAGGCAAAAGGATGGAGGACCAGAGATGGAACGTGGGTGAGCGAGAGCAGTAGCAGTGTCTGGCCTCAGCTATCACCGGGGAGACGGCATTGGTAACTGTCATGGAGAGCTGGGTGTAGTGCATCGTCAATGCTACCCAGAAGTGTGTAATACAATTTTAGTGAATAGTAAATTACTGACAGGCGGCAGCAGGAGGAGGTGGCAGTGGGCACTGAGAAGACTGCATTGGTAACTGGCATCTAGAGCTGGGTGTAGTCTATCGTCAGAAATTTAACTGTACCAAACGGTCTTCTTTGGTAAATAGGAACAGGTATCAAACACTAAAATATCTGTATTGGGACTCCCCGATGTTTGCAATCCCAACTAACTCACACAGCAGAAGCTGCAGAAGGTTGACATTTATTTGCATTAATTTCATTACCATTTCTATATAGGGTCCACTTCTGGTGAACTCTTTCTGAGCTGTATTATTAGGAAGACTATCAAAATTAGAACCATTAATGGAGGATTTCAAGGAGTTTTACTTGGTGTTCATGCAGATCACATTGTTCTCCTGATAAAAGTCAAGGATTTAAAGACTGGTGAAGCTGTGCAAGGAGCAATGCTGTTTTTTGGGCAAAATGTTCTAAATGTGGAAGACTCAAGAAGCCAAAAGGATGAAAGAGAGACAATAGAAGAAAGAATCTGAATCTCCAGCACCAAAAGGTCTTGAGCTTGGGAGCTTCTGCCCTGAACATATGTCGCTATAGAAAACTGTTGGCTGCAGGTGGGCAAAAGAAATTAAGTTTACCTCTTTGACATCCTCACCATGGGACCAGGGGTCTTTTAAAGATAAGATTAAGATAAAATGGTCTTCAAGTGGTGCATGAAAACAAAGGCATCCTAAAGGTCACCCACAACTGTCGTTGGCTAGGAGATATTTTGTCCCACCAATATGGTGTGTTTTTGAATAATGTTTTTAAAACACAGGTGGGTGATGTGTACTTGTTTTTCATGGAGACTGGTGATTTTCTTCCTCATCTACTGTTTAGGAATGTTTGACTCTGTATCTAAATATGCTATCTGCATAATTACATTTCTTGAATGTCAAACAAACATTGATGGAGCAAATCCTAATATGTGTTCCGACTGTCCATTGTCTGCTACTTTGCTTAAAGTGTTGGCTCTGGAAGTATCAGACCTCCTGGATTTATGTCAAACTATGTTGGATGGCATGCTCGCTGACTTTACATTGTTAGTTGACAGTTATCTTAATGCTCCTCGCCTAGCAAAAGCAGATGCTTTAGCTGTGACATGAGAACCTATGCTCTAAGTTTCCCAAATAACTTCAGCAGTTTTGTGTCCTACAGCAAAAGAGAAGAGAAAATGCTTTAAATGAATATGATGTTACCAGCCATGGATTCCTTGTGAGATTAGAGAAAAAAAAAAGCCATCATCTCTAAATGGGTCATTCCTAAAAAAAGATTGGTGCTAGGAGACACCTTAGCACATACACACTTTGACCTCTTTGTTTTGAGAACCACAGAACAATATTATATTTGGTTCTCTCATGTATCAGGTTACTGGTAGGATTCATAACAAATAATTAACATTTCAAAGGAAGAAAACTACTCTAATGATACAGTTGTATGTCTGCCTAAATACTTCAGAAAGTCTTGGCTAGAGTCTATTTGTTGTTTCTTTTATTAGTACATTTATATGTGGGGAAAATTAAGCAAAGAACATGTGCCTCTACTCTATTTTTGGGTTTCAGCATTGTCTGTTAAAATGTATTTTTTTGCAAAAATTATAGCTACTTTGGTTTGTTAAAACCAACTGTTTCAAAAATTGGGCATTTTGTACAATAGTGTACGTTTGTCTATTTCCAAATAAATTGCTAATGTAGTTAAAAAAATAACTAAATATCTGTATTTATTTTACAGTAGGCCAGAAATTTTACTGTAATAGGTATCAGACTCAAATATCTGTATTTTTTGTAGAGTAATACAGATTTTTTTTTTTAGCAAACTGGCTTTTTTTGGGTAAATAGCAAGACGTATAAGACTGAGATATCTGTATTTTTTTTTAGAGTAGGACAGAATTTTTTTTGCAGCAAACAGTCTTCTTTGCTAAATAGGACCAGGTAGCTTCAAAAACTGCAATATCTGTGTGTGTATATATATATATATCTATATATATATATATATAGATATATATACAGATATACAGAAGGCTTCTAACCTGTCTCTGTCACAATCCACGTCTGTCCCTGTTACTATCCCTCACCCAGAACACAAGATGGATTGACTAACCCCTCCCTCATTCCCTGAATGAATCTCTTTGCTCGAATCTCTCCTGATTGGGCTGCTGGGCCTTACTGTGCATCCTGGGAGCAAATGATTTGCTCCCAGCAGCGTCTTTACCACCAGAAATCCTCGCCGTTCCCGCTCCCCTGCTTCCCTTGTTTGTTCGGCAAGAACATGACCTCATGGCGAATCACGAGGCCATTCTCGCTTAAATATTCGGTAAGCGAGAAAGGCCCGGTTTGCTGCAAGATCGAATTTACACATCTCGTTCGCTCATCCCTACTTGGTACAGTGTAGTTGCAGCTTTTCTAGACCGTTCAAATAAAAGTCCTTTGGTTGGGCAGCAAACCAGCTCTCAGCAGCTTTGACGTCAGAAATGTCCTCAAAATGTTGCCCGTTCAGGTGTTTCTTCAAAGTCGGGAACAGATAATGGTCCGAAGGGGCCAGGTCAGGTGAGTAGGGGGGATGGTGAACCAATTGGAAACCCAGGGTGTTCAATTTGGCAGCCACAGCGTTGGACGTTTGTGCAGGTGGATTGTCCTGCAAAAATAGGGTCCCTTTGGTCAACTTTCAATGGCTTTTCGTCTTAATTGCTTTCTTCAGCTGGTCTAGGATGTTAGCATAATACTGTCCGGTGATACTAGAGCCCTGAGGTAGGTAGTCCACCAACAGAATACTGTCATTGTCCCAGAAAACGCACACCAAGACTTTTTTTGCGGATTTCTGGGTTTGGAACTTCTTCGGCCACTGGGACCCGTTGTGGCGCCATTCCTTTGACTGTTCCTTGGTTTCAGGATCATAGATGTGGAGCCAGGTTTCATCCTCAGTCACTAACCCAGCCAAAAAGTCCTGTGCAGCTTCAAAATGGGCCAAAATGGCTTTGGATGCTTCAACTCGTTCCCTCTTCTGATCAATGTTCAAACATTTCGGCACCCACTTCGCTGAAAGCTTGTGCATGTCTAGGATAGTGGTGATAACAAACCCAACACGCTCCTGTGAGATGTCAATAATCTGGGCTATCTCTTTTGTTGATATTCGCCGGTCCTCAATAATCAGCTTATTGACAGCGACGCAGGTTGCCGGGCCAGTTGAGGTTGGGGGGCGTCCACTGCGAGGCTCATCTTCAACAGAGAAATGCCCAGTCTTGAAACAAGATACCAAGTTTTAACAGTGCTGTAGGAAGGACACTTCTCCCCCAGTGTTTGGGACATATCAGTGTGAATGTCCTTTGCTGACTTTCTCTGGAGAAACAAAAACTTCATGGCGGCTCGTAACTCCAACGATGTGAAACTTGATTGTGCCTCTGCCATCACAGCTTCTCACTGAAAGAAAAAACAGTTTTAAGAATCGCAAAGACATAATATTTGCAGTTACATACTAAGATATTAGGTTGTCATTTGCCCCCACACTAATTTTTCTATTTCATCTGGAAGAGGACAAAGCCAGGAACTTCTCAGCACCCCCTCGTATCATGGTAAGATCATTATGACATTGATTAACTTTATTTTCTAATATTGCTAGTGGTCCACTTGTCATACTGACTTTCTATGACCTTATTACTTTGAATCCATCCCTGATGTCAAAAAAGTATTCAGGAATAAACTTCTTAATTTCTTGATTTTAAGTTTCATGAAGGACAGCAATGACAGCCTTCCATTTCTCTTATGAAACATTTCCTAATGCCCTTATTAAGATTACAGGCATTTGGTGCATGTTACACCTGTACACTTTAATTTTACAATTACATTTTAATGATGCTTATAAACTGCTTTTCTTAGCTGATTTAATTTACATTAATGAGAATGGGGCTTTTCAAATCTAAACTCCACTACATAAAATATAGTATTCACTGTAGTGTTGCTGTAATAGCACATGGGAATTTAGGAAAATACATAGAATTTTGAGCATCTTTATTATTAGTTTGTTTATTAAAACTTACTGAATCCTTTATTTTATTGCTGTAATTCATTTAAGGTGTATAGTTTAATAAAAATTAGTGGTGGTTGGTGGTCCAAGAACCTTGGACATCATGGGGCAGTCTGAATCAGTTTCGAAATTGTGAAAAGTTGTGTTAGCACTAGGTTGGCTGATGAACTGAAGTTGACCATGACATTTTTCAAGCCAGTGTATCTCTTCAAAATTTGTTCACCTCCAGTTTCAGCCCAGGTGCAGTGTAAGCACAATAATAGTCCCATTTTAAGTGATCACATTGCCATTTCAGAGGTAGCAGGGTAAAAGCAAGTATGCAATTTGTTTTTGCATGGCACAAAGCAACTCGACTGAGATATGACTTTACTTAGCTAGAAGGGAATTACACATGCTTTATTAAGTATTGGCACATGCTTTATTGAGAAATAAAACAGCTTTCTCTGTTGCCATCAGTAAGAGAAGTCAACCCTGGAGCACAACCTCCTGATCACTATGTTGGGTGATAACAGATCCCAAAAGGTGGACATGTCAGTGTTGCTTAATAGGAGCAAGTGTACTAAAAGGAGTGGAGTGTACGTCTGTTTCCTGTCCTAACATTCTTCAGTAGGGTACTGATGATTACAAGGTAAAACAGGATAAGAGCAGGAGGAAAAGAAAGTTGAAGAAGACTTTGCAGGAAAGATGGCAATCTCTGTACATCTATATACCATAAAACTCCTGCCTTGATGGTGAAAAACCCCATGGGCAATAACAACTGCAATAGCAGGAGCAACAGTAGCAGCAGCATCAGCATTTGATTTTTTGTACCCTTTTGAGCATGGAATAGAGGGTGAAAAAGATTGGGGTAGGATTTGTTTGGCTTCTTCAAATGCTGGATGGGGTGAAGTGTTGAATAATATGTGCCCATTCACCCAAAGCTTGCCCTGTATTTACATATTTTGCATACAGCAATGAATACATCATCAGTAATGGCCATAAACAAATCCCATGGAGGGAACACCCAAAGAACTAAATTAGGTAACAGTGACTTGCAAACTTTGTGAGGAGCACTGCTTGTTTTTAATAGTGCCATTATCAATGACACTTTTCTTTTGTAGCCGCTCCAGACCGAATAAATGCAGTGCAAACTACTTTTTTCACATTTGAGACACAGAAATACTGTCTGCAAACAGTGGAAATTAAAAAGAATTTCTACCCTCAAAGACAGTGGTTATGAGAGTTGTTTTGAAAGAGGAGGTACATTGGCTCCTGGGAAATATATCATATTCACTATCTTCATCTCCCTGCTGTGACCGAAATGATGAACCAGTTGACAAAGGTCCAAGCTTGGCTGAGAGAAATCTGCCTCTTTCCACCTTGTGAAAATACGTAGAACAAGATCTCTTGCTGTCAACTATTACTTGTGCTATGCTTAGTAGTGGTGCTGGGGCACTTCCTCTTCCTAATCCTAATTTGTCTATCTGTCTCTTTTAGCTACAACTCTGTCCCTGGCTGGCAGTAGAAAAAAAATAGAACCATGATAATCACTGTCTGCCTCTTTGTGATTTTTGGCTATTGGCCATTGGCTTCAACCTGCTATCCCTGACTTGCAGTAGCAAAAAAAAAAGCTCTGCCTGTCCCCTTTTTTTCCTTATAACTCTTATCTGCCCTTTTTAGCTGCTTCAAGCCCTGTACTGTTCCTGTCTAGCAGTAGACAGCACTTTTTGACAACAGTGATGCCAATATGGGCACCTACCATTGAATAATTTTCCACCCATTTGGATATCCCAACTCATAATTGAGCCAAGCTTGCTATATTAGATTATCTCAGATCAACTCCTATAAGAACTATCTGACCACCACTAGTTTTTAACCTGTTTGGGTAAGAATTAGGGATGAGCAGTCTCACAAAAAAAATGTCGAACTTCCGATGGGTCCAACTAACTGATTTCATGAATTCCAATAAAGTAAATGGGCTGACTAAAGATTAATAGCAAAGCCCCTATACATGTTAGAACCACCAAATTTGCTAGGTATGTGTAGAAGAATAGTGGCAACAAGGGACAAATACAAAAGTTCCAAAAGACCTTGTGGGTTTTCAGAAAATGGCAGGCAAAATGACAGCAGGCAAATAGGATTTTTGCGTGATGGACAGAGTCCAGAAAGCAGCATTAACATTAGGACATTGAGAAAGGGTGAACTCAACCCACTGATGTCAAAACAGCAGAAGAATGCATTGCTATTTATTGTACGCACCCTATTTAATTTATATAGCTGCATAATTTGTTTACGCTATATAAGTCATGTTTATTAATAATATTAATTGCTAGCTGGCAACATGACTTGGATAACATGTGTTAGGAATGACACCCATAAAGTTATGGAGAAATAGCGCGGTGACATTAAGCAAAAGGATGGAGGACCAGAGACGGAGCGTGGGTCAGCGAGAGCAGTAGCAGTGTGTGGCCTCTGGTCAGTTATTGCCAGGGAGACCGTATTGGTAAGTGTCATAGAGAGCTGGGTGCAGTGCATCGTCAATGAGACCCAGAAGTGTGTAATACAATTTTTGTGAATGGAGTACTGACAGGCCGTAGCAGCAGGAGGAGGTGGGACCTGACACTCAGGTGGGACCTGAGTGTGGACCGCATTGGTAACTGGCATCTAGAGCTGGGTGTAGTGCATCGTCAATGCTACCTAGAAGTGTACAACTTTAGTGAACGGAGTACTGACAGGCAGCAGCAGCAGCACCAACAGCAGAAGGAGGAAGCGGTGGGCCCTGAGAAGGAGCAGGGACCGCATTGGTAACTGGCATCTAGAACTGGGTGTAGTGTATTGTCAATGCCACCTAGAAGTGTACAACTTTAGGGAACCGAGTACTGACAGGAGGCAGCAGCAGCACCAACAGCAGGAGGAGGAAGCGGTGGGCCCTGAGAAGGAGCGGGGGACCGCATTGGTATCTGGCATCTAGAGCTGGGTGTAGTGCATCATAAATGCCACCCAGAAGTGTACAGTTTTAGTGAAAGGAGTTCTGACAGATGATGAGGGTGTACAGTTTTAGTGAATGTAGTACTGACAGGCGGCAGCAGCAACAGCAGAAGGAGGAGGCAATGGGCCCTGAGACGGAGCAAGGACTGCATTGGTAACCAGCATCTAGAGCTGGGCGTAGTGGATCATTAATGCCACCCAGAAGTTTTTTTGCTATTTTGGATTCAAACTGACCTGTAAAATGGACTGGAGATACGCACAAAACAGGGCGCAGCTGTGCGCTAATCAATTGCTATCACCTACCCATTGAGGTTAACATCTCCTACTGAATCGCGCTGCTGAAATATAATCGCCTTAAATGGTGTATTTGAGATCTTTGCTCATGTTTGCAGAAAACCGGCAGGCGAGGTCACTATAACTCGGGCCTGATTCGCGCTACTAAAGTTTGCTGACCAGCGCGTACGTACGTGTGTCAAGCGTAAGCGCATTTCATTGATGAATTAGGGCAATTGAATGGCAGAATTTTGTACAGACATTGCACTACAAGACTATAGTGACAGGAAAGCTACAGTTCACCTGTCATAGGAGAATGACGTACGGCACAAGAATAAAAAACTGCTCACCTCACACTGCCCTCCCGCCCTCTCTGCCTCCCTCCCCACTCCCCACTGTTACATGGAGCCTTCTCACGCAGAAAGACATCCCCAGCATCACTATAGACGTGCAACTGGGCTGCTGGGTAACAGCAAGGAGGGGTAAGGTAGGGCTCCAAGAACTCGGGTTGCCTTTGCGATCGACTGGTAGATCTTGATCAACGTTTTGGGCACCCCTGCTTTAAAAGGTAGGTAATAAGTGCTGCCCCCCCGATAAATAACAGGACATACCTGAAAATCTGATATATATATATATATATATATATATATATATATATATATATATCTGAGATATATTTTTAATAGTAAGTATAGAAAATATAAAAATATTACAACTCTTTAGGGTAAAATGTGCTTGTGTAACAATGTGTTAGAAAAAAACCTTTTTTCGTTGACATAAAATGTACACAACAGCAAATGGGATGGGAGACTGAAGATGAAATGCTTCAAGCATAAACGGTCTCTCATACTTCAAAGTTAAATGTAGCAAGCACTTTAACCATTTTTAAGGTGAAATGCTCAAATACACGCCATCCCCTCCCTCAAAGGGAAATTAGGAAAGCACAGTGTATCATTCTTCAAGTTCAAATGTAGGAAGCACTGTCCTCAATTTCTTAAGGGGGATGTAGAAAACTTGGTAGTCCATGCTCAGGTGATTTGCTGTAAGTACAGTGCTCCATACGTTCAGAAGATTTGCAACACATTCCTCTATATCTTCATGGGAAATATAGAGTGCACATACCCCAATTTCTCAGGTTATCGCACATCAAGCACAGTCCCATATCCCATAGGGTAAAACAAGGTAATTATAATTTCCCATCTCAAATGCAGCAAAGTGTCCCATCCCTCAATGTGAATTGCACCAAGAAAAGTGCCAAAACATTTAAAATAAAATATGGTATGCCCCAATGGGAAGGGGGTACTTCTTGCCAGAACTATGTAGGTTGTGGTCAAAAATTTCCAGTACACACCCAGTAATATGTAGAAATTGTAGATGTTAATTCCAGATACAGTGACATTGAAAAAAAAGCACAGAAAGCTGCATCCTGCACATTGTGAAGATTTATGTAAAAAAGAAAAAAAAATGTACACGGTTAAATTGTATAACTGCATAGATTAAAGCAGTGAACTTTTTAAGAAAGAAAAATGTATCTGAATCTGAAATTAAGCTTCCACTCTACTCTTTCATTAAACTGGTATTTTGTTTATACAGCAATTATTGTAACAAAAATAACACTATGTTCTATAATATTAGTTACAGTCCTATTATCCCCCTGGTTATGCTTGTGCTATAGAATTTGACCCTTCAATGGTATAAACATATATATTGCATTACAAGACCGTTCCTAGAGGTTTCAATTAAAGGTAAAATAAATAATTCATTACACAACAAGAAATTTTATCTCATCCATTAATGAAAACATACAGATCTGAGGAAAATGAACGTTTGTAAAGACATTCCCTCTGGGAGTATCCTCCTGAAATACACATTGCTTTTTTACAGCTAGAAAGGATTTAATTGCAATTTTTTTTCAAAACTACATATGTTTTACAATATTTATTTCTAAACAGGATTCATCTAATGTATCCTGTTTTTCTTTATCATACCATAATTAAATAATATTATGCTTATAGCACTTGTAATTTTCTAATTACTCTGCAGTACAGTGCTCCATTATCTCAGTAAAGGATTCATAAATATACAGTTAAAATGAGATACCGACATTACCAGTGGGCAGTACCCACATTATCTTTTTTAAAAATTAGTATTATATAACGGTGGCTGTGAATGAGAAGACCACCAGTATCAGATGTTGCTGTAGCCTATATTCCAAATTGTACTATTGCCTCTCAATTGTGATAAAATAATTACATATTCAAATGTTTCCCGGCTTTTCTGTACCTAAAGTGCACTTTGCAGCTTTTTGTACTTAAAGTGGACCTTGCATTTCCTACACTAGGCTGAGCTTCTTCTAGTGAGATTTGAACTATTTCTCAATTATCTTATGGGCAGAAGTATGATGTCACTATCTGCACTACAGGGCTTGGGAAAAGCTGTATATTGTATAACTAATTATGCTCCTACGTGTTTGCACTTTTATACAACATTTAGGAAATGCTTGAAGTGCAAGGTTCAAACAGATAAAAACAGAGCTTATAATGACAGAGCAAAGAAAACAATTAAAAAAAAATATATATATACATTTTCAAATTATAACATAGCAAGGTATAACTTGTAATACATCTGAAATATTAAATTTTAATAAACAAAGCAGCTTTGCTATACACAAAGCTTTGCATACAAAGCAAGAAACTTTAAGGCTTAGTCTACACGGACTGTTTCCCTAGAGTTTAACCTGAGGCTTTAAAAGCCCATGTTTGAAATTTCAATGCATTCCAATGAGCTAATCTACACCAGGGCGTTTCCTTTAGGCACGTTATAGATAATGCTCCTTGCAATGTTTTAAAAGTTAAAACGCAGGGTTAACGCCCGTTAAAGCAGTTAAATGTGTCCATGGATTTCAATGGGGGCATTTTCCTGTGTTTATAAATGCTTGAAACCTAAATGCGGTAAATAAAACAAACATGGTAAGAACATGGGAAAATGCGGCATAAATGTTTTCTAGCATTTTCCAGCAGTGCAAAAACTATAATTTTCTACCATAATTTTTCTCTAAATAAATATGGCCCCTTTAACCTGTCAGTCTTTGCTGAGGTCTGGATCACTCCATACAGTCCCTAGCCACTTTGCTCCATTGTAATTCAACCTACAAACATTAACTAACCCTGTTAATTAGTCTAGTTTATTTTAATCTTTACAAAAGTCAAGTCAAATCAAATTTAATTGAATCGATTTGTTTTTCAGACAAAAGTTTATCAAAGTGAACTGAATTAAATTTCTCTTGATTTGACCATCTCAACAGCCAGGATAAACTACAAGAACAGTCACAGCAGTGTTATAATTGGACCTTATTTAGGAAACACTACCGTGGATCTTTTTCCAGTTTTCTATGAAATTGGTATTAGAAAAATCCAAAGGCATTAGCAGAACACACTTTTCTCTAATATTCTGTACGTGTGTTCAGTTATCAAAAAAGAAGCCCTATTTATGATTTTTAGTAGGGAACCTTTTATTTTAAAGGTGAAAAAAAAACTATAAAGGAAATAGATATATGGAAATTAAGGATAACTTTTAGGGTGCAAATTGGATTTTAGGAGTGCACAATCCTGGCAGAGCAAACTCTAGAATAATCTTTATTTTGAATACCAGATTTATTGCCAGTGCAAAAATCTTGTCAAAAAAATAAACCACCCTGTACATATGCATACCCCTACATGATGTCTACAATAAAGATATGCTCTATTAAAAGTAGCAAGAGTATAGTAATATGTTTTCTTTAGGAAGGGAATATTGAAAGTCATAGGCCCTGATTCATCAAGTAGAATCGGAAGCCGTCGCGCAATTCAGCAACTGAATGAGCTTGCGACCGGAGCTGTGCTTACTAGTATATATACAGCTTGATCTCAATTAATTTGCAGTGTTGCAAAGCAAACCAAAAAGTATAAAAACAGTGCAACAAATGTAACAATAAATTAATCTTTTTGTGAATAAGTACAATGTAACCTAAAAAAGTAGCACTTACCCAAAAGAAGATGAAGCATTAAAGATTCTAATGACCTGTAATGGACCGTAGATGCGCACAGAACAGAGAGCAGGTGTGCGCTAATAATTGCTATGATCACACCATTGACAGCTTAACAGATCCTCCTTAATCGCGAAGCTTAAATCTAATCGCCTTAATTGGCAAATTCGCGACCCCTATTGCTCATTATTATCAAGGCAGGAATCCGGCTGGCAGTGAAGGCGCGTGTACAAGCGCACTCGGCTCCGGACCGCCGGAAACCGGCTCGCTGGAAGCGTGAACGTACGCACGTCCAGCGTATGCGCATTTTATTGATGAATCAGGGCCATAGAATTTATAGTGGGGATATATTCAAGTTGATTCATTCAATTTTAGTATGACCTTGAAAGCTGTAATATTGTTTAGTAAAAGTGAGGATTATAAAACAAGATAGGCTATTAGGACATTATTTTAAAAGCTCATGGTTTAATGCTCAATTTTTAATGCAATAAATTCTATTGGATAATATATACATTCAAATGTTAATAAAAGATTCATATTACATGCTGAAAGTAAGATTGTAAAGTCTACAATCAGCAAAATGTGATCAGTAACCTGAAGCAAGGGAAAATATCCAGTTACTAAAGCAACTTAAAAGTAAATTATTGTTCTCTTTACTACTTTATCAGTGGTCAGTGGAGCTTTTTTCACTGTATCAAATAGCATATCCATTATCCTGTTTGCAAGAATGAAGTATACCTTATACGTTAAAGTTAAATGATCTCCCTTCTTTATCCATAAATACTCTGTGCTTAGCTGTCAGTCATTTTAAACTAAAGATAAGCAAAAATTGAATCATTTTATTTAAGGGAATGTATTTTTATACTAATAATTTTGATTAGTTTGCTTTAAATTTTAGGTTGGATTTTAAGATTTATTTACACCTGTAATTAGAAGAAATATATTTGCTTGTTATCAAGCATCCCTTTTGAAGCATAGGTATTACTGCCTTTGCTAAAGTTTTATTTTGGGTCTAAACAAAGAATGTAAAAAATGTATTTTACATTTTCATTTTTTATTAGTTTTTTTTATGTGAAATGAAACAATGCATGTAAATATTTAAGATGTATACATTTTTGACATGGGGCTCTGGACAGCTTTTTATTAGGGATGAACTGTGCATTTCTGTGTAATTGATTACAGGGTGGAAAGTTTATTTTTGTGATATGCAGAATGTTTGTAAAAAATTTCACGGATATTCCACAAAAAGTTTATTGAACGTCCATCATATGGCCAATTCTGCATAAACATGTCCAAATAGATGCACTAACATGAATTTCGATGTGCCCCTTAACACATGGTTAATTACTGTCACCTGATGACTAACAATACATGTTCCAAATGGCATTGTTTTTTTACAGTAGTTTGTCTGTAAACCTTAAAATACAAATATTCCAGTGTCTGTAAATTTTTGTTGACGTTTCTGTAGGGTGAATTCTGGTAATTCCTCTCATGTTTACTTTTACATATTTAGCAGGCTGTGATTGTCAGAGCTAGATAAGCCACAAGGTGACCAAGGCATGTACCTAGGGTCCATCTGTGGCTTCTACAAGTTGACTGACCTAACTGGTTCTGCCTGGCATGATTGATCACACAGTAACATTAGGAGCTTAGCTGTGGACGGGTAGCACAGAACATAGTGAACTAGAACCAGACAGCTTGACCTCTGTGGACTGGTGTGATAGCTGCCAAATCTTCTAAAAGGGTATCAACTGATCTCTGCTCCACAGTGCCAGCTGCCAAACTTCCCCTTATGATGGGAGTACTGAGCTACCCCTACTATCATTACTCCATCCACAGCTGATTTAAAGAATGAATACATGCCGATGTGGCTCTGGTTTGAAGATTACTTTTTCAGTTTTCCCTGCTGAAATACTTTTTCATCAGTCCATTTATTCTAAAAATTATTTACAGTTGTCTTATGTATGTCAGGGTCTTCACACACGGGATCAACCGAGACGCGGAGTTTAAGTGAAACCAAATCTTTACCTGGGAACTCCGCAAGGTTGCCTTGAAGCCACCAGGCTCTTTGCTGCTGAGGGCACCCTACCTGAGGAGGGAAGTTGGAGCAGCCTCGGTGTGGAGACAAGTGGCAGACCAATGGAGTTTGATTCCAGGCACAGGTCTGAGCAGGTGAAAAACAGGCTTAGTCAGAGTCCAGGCGCGAGTCAGGGCAGTGGCAAACAGGCGTAATCAGAGTCCAGGCATAGGTCAGGGCAGGCGGCAAACTGCTGCTGAGGCTAAATAGCCTCTGCCCCTTTAAGGAGTTCCTCCTCCCTGTGCTGTGTCAGTGTGAGCAAGACTGCCCACAGACATGTGGGACCAGGAAGTGCTGCGTGCTAACTCGGGCAGAGACAGAAAGCGAGTACTGTGCTCGGCAGCCTGACGAAGCGGACAGACACAGAACACTGCTGGTTCAGTGGGGAGCGCTGCAGGAACTGACAAGTATTGTGACAGCGTATCAGTGGAATGTGTATTGTCAGTCCTAGGTATTACTAGAGTTTATATTGTCAGTCCCAGGAATCAATAGAATGTTCCCCCCTCCTGACATTAAAATAACCTTTTTTGGACAACTACAGATAGATGACTTGAACTGTGGGTTTTCCCCAAGTATACTAGAGAGAGTAAGTGATCCATTGAGGTTACCTTTGAGTTACCCATGTGGTCAATGTTTGCATTGACATACTCTGCATACATCACCATCTAAGCTTTGCAGCTTTGCAGAGAAATGTAACTATAAAGATCCTGTGTTAAAAAAAAAAGTTGACAAATTGAAGAATTAAGTATAGATTTAGCTGTTAACAGATTAAGTTTCCCTTAACCTATGACACAACAAATTTCTAGTTGAATATACTGATCCATGCATATAATTATTCTATAATCAGATAATGCTTTGCTATTGGACTTCTTTACTGTTCAATTAAACTAATGATCACTCGTTCTTTATTGTTGCATGTAGCTGAACATAAAGTAATTATGCAGAAGTATTTGAAAAATACTAGTATTTTAAATACGAGCTTAGTGTAAAGTGCCTACAAAAAATGTTATCCTTCATTTTTTCTACTTAACGAAAGCTGTTGCATATTATTTATTTATTCATCAATTCCAAACTCATACATCTGGAAAAGGAACATGTAGAAGCCGAATCTAATTATTTCATGAATGCTTCCTGATATCACTGAAAAAATAAGTAAAATGTGTGTTGCATTATGTACTGTGGAAGACATTCAAAAACAGGGTAAGGATGAACAAATAACCTGAAAAATAGTTTATTAATCTGCTAAAGTTAAGTTCATTGGTGTTTTTCCCTATTTTTCTATACAATTTTTTTTAGAAAACAAAAGCGCCATACAGACATACAGTAAATCCATACAATTTTGTCTGCATATAATACACCTTGGCTCAAATGTTACCAATCTGCATGCCCTTCAGCACTGACAAGTGTATTAAAAAATGTAAAATGTAACATATTTATTTATATGTATTATAAGTGTCCAGAAAATTATGTAAATATTTTTTTTATATTTTGTAAATTAACTGCTATTCCTTACAGGCTACTTCCTTTTTAAGCTCAGCACATGAAATAGGTACATTTAACACTAAACCTACACAGTAAAGGGTCATTTTTTGAAAAATACATTCCACATTTTAAGGTACATTTAGATTTATATTCTCCAACTGTTAAAGTGTCATTTAGGCTATGTTCAGAGGAACTTTAAAAAAAGTGTCCAAATAGTCTATGCTGTTTCATGATTTTATGTAGATACAGTATTGCTTGATCCCAAAGCTGGTCTGATCCTAACCCTAGTGTAAGACCTGGACAGGTGGTAGAAGAAATTCTGCTATACTCCTCATCCTCAATGTTCTTTCAATAACAATACCTGCTGGTACATTCAGGAGAAAAAGTCTAGGATCCATATTTTACAGCCCCAAAATGTCATCCATTTGATGGAGTGGCTCCAGAGAATAAAATGCAGAAGGAAGATTTTATCCTTAAACAACTTTGCTACTTCATGGATCCTATACTGCTAATTAGCTATACGTTCATATACTGTCAAACATTGATTTGGTAACACTTTTATTTTACTGTGTATAAAAGACAAGGTTAATTCTTTTCCACACAAGTAAAAACTAGCTGAAACATTTAATTTAAATTAAAAATATGATTTAAAATATCAAAAGACAGTAGTGAACTTTGCAAAGAAAAAAAGGTTATGACAGCATTACTGAAGAGAGCTTTTTAAAAATTACATATATTATACTGGGAAAGGTCAGCTTAAAATGAAATGCTTACAAATTCAAAAAAGAGTAATAAGGAAGACAAATGCAAGGCATTATGTAAACTATATTTGTAATGAAACCTGTGATATCATGTACATAAACATCATATTCTGGGGGAAAAAAGCAAGGTAACCATTGTAAAATACCTCATATTTCACTGATGTGTATATATATATATATATATATATATATATATATATGATTTTATTGATTAGTTTGAATAGTTGAATAGTAGGCATTTTGGTAAGTAATACTTTTCCTGCACTGTGCACAATATGGGTGAAAAAAGTTGTGAACGAGGCCCTGCCCCCCAAGTTGTTAACCCCCCCCCCCCCCTTTGACGAAGCATAGGGGTGTTATATGAACAGGAGGAGGGGATACCCCCCCATTTTACTAGCCAGTAAGGCTTTATCACTGGCTATTTTTATAAAAAAATAGAATAAAAAAAAAAACAATTACAGGACTAAGTCATTTTATGCATGTTCATTGAATGATGTGTATATAAATGTTTTGCAATGTTGCCATAAGCTGCAGCCAGTGAGTGATCCAATAATATATGAAACAAGAGGTTTTCTGAAAGTCTCAGCTAAACAAATATTACCATTTGACTTGGGAAAATAATATTGTTAATTAAAACACTGACTATATGTGTTTTATATGTATATTTTTTTAATTTACTTGACACATGAAGTTTGTTTGAGCCACCCCCGAGCAATTTTAGTGACAATATCATGTTTTGGTGGGACCATAGGACTGCAATTAACTTAATAGGCAATTTTAGCAACAGCTGCATAATAAAAAACACCTACTTATACCTATTTTGCACATCAATGACTTAAGTCATACAGGGGTTAACCAAGTACTAAAACAAGACCTTGAAGGAGTTGAATTATAGATTGTAGACCCAAATCTGTTTATGAATGGTTTACTTTCACATTATATCACAAATAGTGGGGTAATTACAGAACTAGCTTACTTAAACCTATATATAGTAATTTTCTATTATATAGTTGTGTATATCATTGGAAAACAAAAATGGAGAATGCAATATTCATATTTATACAATATATAGAACATTATTCTTCATATATGCATTTTAGATGTAAAGTATTGAAGAATTATTCAACATAAGGGCTGCTAATGTGATCAATCAACTCGTTTTTTAGCAGGACAGTGGAACATGTACCATAGTACAGTACACATTTTAAGAAATGTTCCTAAAAGGCATTTCATTTTCCAAACTTGTAGTTTCTTTGCTCTATTCAGTGTGTTCCATGTTATCATTACAAAAGGGTTTGTTAGTTCAGAGACTTCAAAGTTTTGGACATTCCCTGTAAATATAGATGTACTAAAGCTGGTTTACAGACTTAAAGCATGCCTTCAGGATGTAATCCGTCCTCTGCAAGGTTCTGGTTAAGGTTAATGTAACATAAGCTTTAGAGCTACCCTTTCAAAGGCACCAGCTGTGTAGACCAGAGTATTAAAAAGATTTTATTTGATCCTAGCCCTTGGTCTTTGGAGAGAACAAATAACTGGGGATTAAAGAACTGTAAGAATTTGTCGCATCTATAATGAAGGCTTATATAACTGTCTGTTACAGAGAGCAAAGTATCAGACCATTGTTTCATTTCAAAGAGAGATACATAGAAACCTTTTATTGTGTATATTAGAAGCATTTGTTAAGTGGAAAAGTGTATTGTTTGTACATTTTTTATTGATCTTAAAGTTAAAGTTTTATACCCCTTGTATACTTTATTCTGTTGGACATCAATAATATCCCAGTAAAAGTAGTGATAATGCGTAAAAAGCAGCCTGGAAGCAAAAAAAAAAAAACGTTTAATACAGCTGTTAATTAACAAAAACATATTGGTTGGTTTCTGTGGTTTACTGTACTATATGTGCTGTGCTATATAACTGATCTTTGCAAAACCTTGCTCATGAAACTAGAACTCATTTTCACCATTTTAGAGAAAATAATGTCAACGGTTTGTTTTTGTTTTTTAACCCAACAGGAATTCATGTTTAGAGACAACGTCACTGGTCCCTTTATACTCCTATTGTAAAATATCAGATGGGGCCAAGTTTGGAAACCATTAGGTCAATATTTGATTTGGTTGCAAAATGGTAGTTCACTTTGCTAAGTGAACACCTTGAACTCCAATAAGTTACAGAGTTGTGTCAGGAATATAATCATAATGTAAAATCACATGGGGTGTATCAAGAAAAGTCATGGCTGTACCAAATTATGATTAGAAGTGAAAAAGTTTATAAAATTACCCTCGTGTGAGCAGAATGTGACCATGAGAATGTATCCCACTTGAAAAAATAAATAAATGAACGGAAAAATATAGTCAGCTATTAGGCATTTACAGCCACTTTCTGACTTTTTAATACAAGTCCTCTGAACATAGTATTTCTCCCAGACATTTTTTTTTTGGGGGGGGGGGGGAACTACATTAAAGATTGGGTGGTTTTAAAATTGCATTTTTAACTTTATTACAGCAAATCTACATCTTCCACCTGAAGCATGTACCTAAAGCTCCACTGGACCCCCCCACAATCCTCATATATATTATCTATATTCAGGGCTTTTGCAACTAACTGATAACTTTGGTAAAGTCATCAAAACTTCCTCTTCACAACTATAATTTACCTGTAAACTTAAAAAAACTACAAAAAAAAAAAAAATTTGGAAAGGATTTAGTGCCACCTAGGGGTATAAGGTTTCTTTCTCATATACTCTCTACTAATTCACTAATTTGTGAATGTGGTTCCTTCTAATATTCACAGAGGTAGGTTACTCCAGTGCAATCTCAATCCGATCAATGTATATAGCTGTCTAGATGACCTTCTCTAGTGCCATATACAAAGTACCTTTGCTCAGATCCTATATTAATCGTTTATTAATGATCTGTAAAGGCCACAATCAAGAAGGTCTTGTGAGGTTTCAGGAAGACCACCACTGATGCTTCCATCTGGGATGGCGGAAGAGTGTTATCTGTAAATGCTTTTTGGTAAATTTACTATTTTTTAGAGATGATCTATACAATTCTCTATTAGAATGTAATTCCTCTGGGTCAGGCATTATTAGCCATTAAGCAAATAGTGTTCTCCACTTCTTTGAGGCATAGGAAGCATTACACAAATAGTGGTTACAAAACACGTTAGATACATGAAACACTGGGCTTAAATTTTAAGATACTTCAAAATATTAAATATCTCTTGGCTGTAATGTTGTGGTCTGTAGTCCATTCAAAGTTGGTGATTTGCACTGATGGAGTAGATCACTGCAAAATGAGACAAGTGTGAAAAAGAAAGGAAGAGTTTTGGATAAGCTGTGGAGGAGGTCTCCTGGGCAGTACAGCTTACATGGATCTAAGAATATTATCAAAAAAATTATTTCCTATTTATCTATTCAGAAGCTCTGCCAGGTTCTTTCCTTTTATCCCCTCTGATACTTCTATGAACCAAAAGTCATTTTCTCAGATTTTGTTATCAAGATGTTTTGGATTGGGCAGGTGTTGGTGAGTTTCTATACAACATGTATTTAGATAAAAATTCTTCTTCCAATGTACTCCCCGATCACTTTAAGCTTGCCTGTAAGGGCTATACGTTGCTAGCAATGATGACAGTTGCCTCAAAAACTGAACTCCTACTAAAAATGGTCATAAGAAGATCAGTGTTCACTTTTAGGCCCTGATTTACTAAAGCTCCACAATTCCGAAGGAAGAATACACTTTCTTCAGTGAAGCTGGGTGATCTAAAAAACCTGGAATGGAATTCCTAAAATCATTTGCTATTTGCTAGCAAATGTTTTGACTCCTGGACCAGATCCATTCCAGGTTTGCTGGATCACCCAGCTTCACTGATCAAAATGTATTCTCTCCAGCCTTAGAGAACTTTAATAAATCAGGGCCAAAGCCCCTGATTCATCATTGAAATCCGCGATCGCTGGAAGCGCGAACGTACGCGCGGCCATCGATCGCGGGTTACCGCGGTCCGGACTCGAGTATGCGAGCTTTTTCCGTTGCTGAATAGCGCGACCGCGTACGATTCCGGATCGCTAATACGAATGCGCAACCGATAATCCGATTCTGCTTGATGAATCAGGGGCAAAGTCTCTATCTAGTAAAGTGTGAAAACATTATTGACAAGATAAATATTTCCAAGTTGAAGTGGTCCTAGTTTAACATGCCTGTAATCAGCTCCTTTTTTCTTCATTAAACACATTTGCCGTTCCATTTGTAAAATTGAGGGATGGAGGGCATGCATTCCTAGTCCTGACACAGATCATTGTATAGAAGGATGGGAGTACAGATCCAGTTGTGTTCACTGACCGGTAGGCTAATACAGTAACAAAATGAGAAAGCTGTAAAATGTCACAATTTAAAAATAGAAAATAAGAAAATAACAATATAATAAATAGGTTAAAAAAAGAACAAAGCCTATAGTAAGTTTTTACAAATGGGCACTGCAAGCATATTTTCCTGTCTCTTTATAAATACGCATACGTTTTTCAAATGATTTGTATAGCAATGTACCTTTGCATGACTCCCACAGAGATAAGTGATCAGTGAATGGCTATTCTATTATGTGACTTACATGATGAGCTCACCTTGCTCTCCATTATGTATGACACTAACAGCTAACTGTAACATCGGAGTGACATTCTTGTATTTGTCCATCATTTCTCACAGCAGGTAGTCACATGGGTGGACAAATTCTACATATTGTTTTATTCCAAAGGTCATTTTTGATCTGCCTTTAAACTACTTAGGTAGGAAAGACACTTTCTATTATATCTCAGAGAATTATGATTGTTAGGGTAAACCCACACATGTAGACCATCTTTATACCTTTAAAGCAGTTATAACTTGTATTGTTTATTGAATAGCTCATATTTTAAAATAATGTAAAAGTACAATTAGATATAATTAGTATGCTGTGCATTAATCCTAGGAGTCTGCTATCAACATCTCTGTATGAAAAATTTTTGATGATTCTCCAGGGGTATCTTGAGTACTAATCAATATTTTTAGGCTATTCAGAGTGTTTACCTCTACTTTTTGAAGAACCCTAAAATAGCCGAAATCTATGTTTGTCGATTTTCTCCCAATTCGATTCGACAGCTTTTCGATCCAATAGGGTGATATTGTTCGGGTGATCGAACGTCAAATTTGAACACTATTAAAGTCAATATGAAAATTTGGGTTATTTTTCGGGACTGTGTAGAGCTGCAAGAGCAATCAGGGAGACAGCTTCGCTCCCCTGATTGCTCTTGCAGTCCTAGCGTAACTAGAGTATGTGTTCTTGGAAAAAAATTCTCTAGAGAGTCCCATAGGATCCCCGGGCACTAGAGGCTAAATGGGGAAAAGTCTCCCCATTCATTCACCTCTAGTGCTTTGTGATTGGCTGGGGAAAGGAAATCACAGAGCACTAGAGGTGAGGAATGAGGAGACCTGTCAGTGTCATGGGGCATGGAGTCACATACAGTTCCGCCAAATTCAACCTCAGCAATCAACCTTCACTTTAATCTCATGCTATATCCTAGGGGTTTCCTTAAACCTAAAATATGATATAACATTGCTAAGTATTTACTTAACATAAACTTTTTTAGGGTTACTGAAGGTAATTGTTACAAATCCTAGAGCTTAGCAGCTAAATCTTGATTGGAAGCCCCTTTACTCTGGGGTATTAAAAAGGAAGAGTGCAAATCCCAGGGACTGTATCTAAATCTTGATTGGGAATAGGGGCTAACTCTGGGTTTATAATTACGTATGGTACAACTGCAACTTGTACTAAGAGTGCCTGCCCTATACCCGGAATATTTTCTAATGTACCTGCTAAGTGTAGAGAGAATAGAGTGATCATTTTTACCTTAGTGCCTGCCACTTGGAAAGAAAAAATTCTGTGTAATAAAATAAGAAAGTTTGCCTGGGAAAACTGTCATGTAAAGAAAAAAATTGCATTGGAGAGAGAGTGATGTTCAGCTTTAGATTTTCAGAGGAGCACAGGGAGAAGCTTAGTTCACCCAACTGTAGCTTGGCCCTGAAATGTTTGACATGTTCAACCATAATCTGCAAAGTTTATGACACAAAAAACGCACAGAGGGATGGTGAGCTGGTGAGCAAAGGTTTGTAATTTTCATGGGACCATATTGCTTCAGTAAGCCCAAGTGGGGAGATGACTGACGTCAGGGACATCCCACAAATGTGTGGCCTAGACATATAGGACTATCAAAGTATCACACATGGTTTTAAAAGTGGTTAATGTAATAAACTAAATTTAGTTAAAATGTGGGCATTGCTAAGCAATACATTTATTATTAATTACAAGAGCTTTATCTTTTGCTTGTCCAATTAATAGGATCATACGGACTTCATTGTAAAATGTTGTTCAACTACTGTTAAATGAAAACCCTAATTATACATATATCAAAAAGCAGCAACTCTCTGCCCTGCTCCAGGACTTGCACCCCCTAACCTAAAGGCCACATAGAATATTAACACTTGTTTCTTCCCTAGGGCCTGCTGCTGAGTTTTTTATCTTGAAAGAATGTCTTCACCTCTCTCTCTGTCTCTCTTGTGTCTGTCACAATCTTCTGTTATGTCTGCTTGACTCACTTCCTCACTAAAGAGCAGGAGCCGTTGTGACCCTGGTTGTGCCAGCTCTTCCATGTTTTATCAGTTTTGGTCAGCCTGCTGGCCATTCAGGAAATAGCCTTTTAATCATCCCTGGCTATATAGCTAGCTCAGACACAGCAATCAGCGTTTGTGCAAGGTGTCTCTTCTAGTGCCAAGCCCCCTATCTCTGCAAAAGCATTTCCTGTACACCTGTTGGTTAATTCAGTGTTTCCCCAGTCCAGCTCCTGTGTTAACCCCTTGTTGCCCAGTCTGTTGTTTTCTAGCCCATTCCCTTGTACTGTTCCAGTGTTCCTCTCTTTCTGTGGATATTCCTGTGTTACCTGTGTCTCCTGTTGCTTCCAGTGTCTCATGTGTTCCCTGTGTCTGCAGTGGCCCCTGTGTCATTGGTGACTATTTCCTGGTTTCCTGATATTTGACCCCTGGCTTGTGACCGGACCTCTCTTGCTTGCTGCCTGCCCTGACCCGGGCCTTCCCTGACAATTCTTCTGCTTTGTGAGTTGTTACAATGTATTTTCCTCAACATCCTCACCAGTAGAGGCTCTGGAGAACACCGGGTTGCCGATTAGACTCTGCGTCTTGGCCCTTCTAAGGGCTCACACCCTGAGAAGTTGGCAACCTAAACTTGTAACTGCTTCAACATTCTCAACTTTTGAATGTCTATAGTAGTTTGCAAACTTGCAAACACCTAAAATTTGAAGTGAACTTAATTTGCAGCTATCTCAAACCTTGTCCCTAATTAATTTTTTCATCTACATTTAAAATGTAAGTGGTCTTTTCTTTTTGACCATTTTCCATTGTCATCAAAACATAAAAAACATTAAAAAAATTGCACCTTTGTTTATTAAACAAATCAGCTGGAAATATACCATTCTGATTTATTTACCCATTAGTATACATTTTCCTTCTCCTATTAAATAACATTGTGTGTAACTTTATTTAATTTTTTAAAGATAGAGAGCGTACATGTTCTGTACAATAAATGTGATTTTGAAACAATTTGCTCATTCTGCGCATAGAATAATATACAATAAATAAGGCATTTGTTGCTCCCTTTTTTATGGCAAAGCCATTAGACTAACATATGGTTCTAAAGTTAAAATACAAAGGGAGTTCTGCATTGAAATGCTGTTGTAACAATGATGTTCTGATTTCATTAGTGGAACAAATCAGTCGAATTACTTTTCCCACAGAACTAACTTCCTTATTCAACTATTGGAACATTTATTATTGTGGAAGTTGTGTTTTGCTATTAATTACATATGTCTATTTACTTGAATTAAGATAAGGCTATACATGCAAACTGACAAACAATAACAAGGCGTAGTACTTGCATTAGATAGAAATTACATTGTAAAATTTTTCAGATGCAGCTGTCATCATCATTATGTGGCTTATAGAATATAATTCAGTATCTTATTATTCTGTTCTAGTTGAATATGAACTTTATGAATTATTATATATATACTTGCTGCAAGTTTATGTTCTCATGTCTTCCTGTATTTGTTAAATTTACAGCCTCAACCAAGTTCAATATTGTATATTTAAAACAAACTGCCTACATTCCCTGTTCTACTGTTTACAATTCATTTGCTTATTAGTTTTAATGTTTTTTCCATAGATCATTCTGGATGCTATATTATTGCTTCAAGGACAAACAATAAACTGCCTGCACATTTAAATAGATCCATTATGCAAAGATATACCAAAAAGAAAGTAAATAGTGTAGAATCAAAATAAACTCATTTATTTGCATATCACAATTATAGAATTGCTGGGTAAACAAAGCAATGTAACTAAAGGCCTAAGGAAATATTTCATTAGAGAAATCAAAGTATTTTTACTGAGCACTTTTTATTGCTTTTGCATTTATGTAATGCCACTGGGGCAGGCATAATAAAATGTTCTCTAAATTTAAAATGTTTCCAATATCAGAGAATTAAAATATTTTCCCTCTCTGGGGACAATAAATAATAGTATTTAGTTAACATTTGCCTGCATGTCATTGTACATACATATATATATATATATATATATATATATACATTACTATATATAGGAAATATATACATATAAATATATATATATAGGAAATATATACATATGAAGGAAAAACAGTTTCCACTGTATCTTAGCTTTAAATGACCTAGCAAAATAAATGATTCCATTGCAAGAGTTAATTAAATTATCTTAGTGAGTGAGGTAAAAACTTACATCTCAAAGAATACCCAATCACATGCAAAGAATTGTAAACAACACAATGTTTACTTGCATATGATTGGACTGATGAAGCAAGCAGGGCTTTACATTATTTACCAAGCTTAGTGAATCCTCTTTTTGCTATGTGAACGGACTAAACTCTGATAGTAAATACAATCTTTTTTGGCAAGGTTTACAGTCTGCTTTCCCTGAGTTCCCTTTTATAGACCCATTATACAATAAGGCATTGTGGTCAATGACACATCTTTAATTATTCAGAATTTACCACAGCATTGAGGACATAGTACATGATTATGTACAATGTCTTTGTCATCCTTTGAATAAACATCTTTGCATATTATCCCTTGCACTAAATCTAAACTGTTACATTAAGAAATTGCCTTTTTCCAATGATAATTGTTCTCGCCATATGTTATCAACAACCAAATGAGTATTGAATAAGATTTTAGATTGCACACAAAGTGGAGAACATATTTAGATAGCACACCCTGGACACAGGCCCTAAAATCCTATTTTACACTCATTTCTTTTGGCATTGAAAAGGGATTAAGACAGCCAGTAGCTTACTACCAATAAAATATTGACATTGACAATCCTAGTTTTAGCAGATGTTCTGCTGAAGCAAAGAAAGATTTAAAATGTGTTCTGGACAAGCGGCCTGAAAATTACTCCCTTGCAGATGAACAAGCATCAATACAAAACACACTGTTGCAAGTCTTGTAGTTTTGTATAACAGATAATGAAAAACCATCTGTCCTGTGTATTCATTTGCCAAGAAGCTGGTCTAGCATACAATTTTACTTTCTTGTGTTAAAAAAAGTCAGTTACATTTATGAACAAATTTCCCTTAAGTTCTGTTTCAATATTTGCATGCACTAAACTGAAATCTATTTTATATAGGATCCTAAATCAATATCTTTAATACAATGTTATCTACAGTAAAAGAAAAGGCCATGTTTTTGAATAGGCTACCCAAATCGTGGCCTAGGATGGCATTGCCGTTAGGGGCACACTCAGCCATTCCAACTATACTGTTTTGGTGGGTACATACTGTTCGATCTCTGTATCAGCTGGAAGCAGCTGTACCTGCCAGAATGGTACAAATGGAAGCTTTGTGCCACAAGGAGTCTTTTGGATGGATATTAATGGCTGAATAGGGGGCAGGTCCCTCCTCGTCACACTACAGGTAGAGTTAAGATTTCCTGCATTGGTATTTGAGTTGCTTCTCTCTCTCCTTCTCTCGCTCTCTCATTCTCCCCCTCTATCACTCTCCCTCTTTCTTTTCCTCTCTCTCTGTCTATGACGTTTTATAGTGCAGCGCTAAAAATATGCATTAGCATAGATTTTAAATAAATAAAAGTGTTTATTTTTTATTAAGGCCACAAGTTTAATTAGCAATGCGTTGATTTGCTTAAAGGCATTACTTAAGTGTTTATTTTTGACCAATAAACATTTCTGCTAACTGGTAATAAATTTTACAGTCTAACTGGAAATATGAACCTTACATAATTTTTCATGATGTAAGGTGATGTTCAAGTCTTCAATCCAGACTTTATATTAATTATTAAAATGCAACCATGTATAACTGCACTCATAGTGGACTTGTAGACTATACATTTTGTTACATTGTAGTAAAAAAACGATACAGCAAAACGTAAAAAGATAAAAAGGGAATCAGAAGAAAGAAAATAAAAAAAGCATATGAATAAATTAAAAAAACAATATGCAGTGGCATTTATTGAAAAGAAACACACAGTTAACCATAAAACAAGCATTTCCTGGGGTGCAGTAATGTAAAAACACAATGCTTTAATTTATAAAATTCCTCAGCCAGGCCAGAAATGACATAGACTTTCCTCATTGCAGAAACATTTAGGAACCTCCAGTAAATGTGTTGGCTCTACACAGTATGGGAGTGCAGCTCACTGTTTGGAGACACTTTGATGAGAATGCTATTTTACTCTGTGCGAGCATTGTTACGATCATCATGCGGGTGTATAAAATTAGTCTTTTTCCCCATCTAGCAAGATCTGTATATACCATTTTTCCTTTCTTCCTTTTGAATTTTAATAACATCCAAGCTTTGTATCTGTTCATGGATCTACAGGGTTTTAAAGTGCTGTTAACACAATTGTTTTTTCATTGCCACTGGACTTGGGAGCTATTGAGACAAGAATCTTCTAATAAAAGCATCAATTTTCTTATTCACTGTCTGTTTATTAATTATGTGGCTGTGATATCTCTGCATCACTCTTCCCTAACGCCAGCATACAGACTGAGAATCAGTGAACCTCTGTATCCATCAGACATTTCTGAGTTCAACATATTCTCTTTAATTCTTACCTCATATATTTTAATATTATGTTGCAAATTCAAAAGTACTGACAATATGGATTTAGACTTATATCTCATATGAAAAACTTGTAAGCTTTTGTTTTGTTCTCCAACAAGGCAAATAATAAAACTACTGAATTTATGATCATTTACTAATCAGAAGTTAGAGGAAAATATGAAATAATAAGAGAAGTAAAAAAAGCATTACAATAACGGGTCCCAGAAAGAATATTTGCTTTAAAGAGACATACATTGGGCTGAATACATTGCACTATAATATTTACCAAACAAATAAATGTAGAATCATACAGTTAAAATAAAACACCTTCTAAGGTTTAGCTTGGGAATAAAATTTCAAGTTACATTGTAAGATAAAGATGAAGGGAAAACAACTAAAAACAGCTATGCCTGAAAAATAATAAAGACTTGGAAGAGCATGATGTGTGCTGAAATAAAAAACAAAAACTAAATTTATCAGATATGGGGAAAAAAGTAACATATGCTAAAAAGGTTATTGCAGAAATTTTGCATAATAGTATTTAGCAATAATGGTATTGAATTTGCTAGTAGTAGTCACATTAAAGTAAACATTTTCTAAAGCTTTTTTAAAACTCATATAAGAAGCTTCCTCCCTTTTATTAAGGGTCAGGAACAAAAAATATATTTTTGGCATTTAGTTAGCTTAATTGCCATCATTTATGTTATGTGCCAACATAGATGTTAAATACCCGTGAACAAGATGGTAGGCATGAACGCTTGTGAAACCATTCTTTTTTATGTACACAATCCAGTTGCCTCAGTGCCGAAAAGTCTTGGATATGTTAATTGTTCCCATGACTGCATTATATGCTAATAACATAGTGTTGTGGACCTCACCAATGTCCAGAGATTGCTCCTCTGGGAGTGTTTAATTACTGTCTGTGCTTGGCAAGCTGCTCCACTTCCCTTTTTACCTTCTTACATAGCCTATTATGTACTAACCCAGAGAAGAGTAAAAGCTCTGAATTGCTGGTTTCAAGACATTTGGATGCCTCAGTCAATTTATGAAAAGTTTTCTGCAATACAATATAGAATAAACAATATTTTCTGACCATAGAACTTTAGCTGATTTCACTCTGCAGTAAAAATGCATCCAGAGAAGGCTTACTGCCAGAGTCACCCATTTTTTATCCAATGGAGTATCCCAGGTATCACTGCAGAAATACCGGGACATATTTCTTGCCCCGGTAATCCTTTATGTTCCAGTGCACTAGTGACTGTTTGCTTTCTTTGAACCTCCTTGTGCTCCAATGACCCTGTGCTTTACAAAATCCTTATGCTCTAGTACCCCTTGCACTCTAGTGATCCACTGTGCTCTAGTAACCCCTGTGATGTATCAGTGACTCTGTTAGCACCAGTGATCCCTTTTTGCAATGAACCTGTCCTCCCGGGACTCTTAGTGCTTCAGTGATCCTTTGTGTTCTAGTGATCATTTTGTTCTAATGAAATTGTCATCGTGTTACTCCTTACTTTAGTAAAATGTATTTATGCCATAGTATTTGAAACATACCACAAGGGAGGCTTTTTCAAGTAAATACTATCCATAAAATACATCAAATGTAAATGTAATCTTTAGGAAGATTTCTATTTAAAAATATCCTAAGGCACAAAGGGTTGTAATAGGAGGAGATACATAGATAATGTAATAAACAAGATTCAAAATTCTAAAGATGGAGAAAGAAGGCAGAAAAGAACCAAGGAGCTATCAATAAAATACCAGTAAAGAAATCAATAATATTTCAGATTTGACATAACATTTTCTTACTAGCAACATTCAAAACATTAATTAAGAGATACTGGATGCAACAAGCATGACCTGCTGAGCACAGTCAAATAGAATACCGTTGCTAATACATTTGCTTCCCACATCTAACACAACTTGCTAATACATCTGCTTCCCACATTAAAAGACAAAATAATATATATAACACAGTCATGGCTGTTGAAAGTTAATGGTACAGGCTCTAAGAAGAAGGCCTTGCATTGTCACAGAATTAAATAATTTCTCCTAAAATCATAATTTTCTTCTAAAAAAAAAAACATGAAACAAAGTGAAAATGATATATTAGGTTGTTAGTAACAAGTCATTTTTAAATAGAAAGACTTAAAATTTTGCATTATATTTGACTGTAACAAGGTTGAAGTTCCATGAAGGTCATTACATCTTTCAGAAAATGCCACTACTTCCTAAACTGAAAATAAAACAGCAGTTTATCAACTGTGAGTGCTTTATTATGACTGTATGCCGCAAATCAGAAACAAACCTTCAACTATTTTAATAACACATTATAAATTTTTAATAACACAATGTAAATTTTATTACTGAATAAGGTAATAGTGTCTGATTTACAGCCCAGGCTCGTGTACTGACATTATTATCAAGGCTATGCTGCGTAAATACATTACATCATATAAAGTGACTTTCATTTTGCAAAGGAGAGAACAATTCAACTGAAACATCCACAGCCTATAGTTGTTTATCCTGCATTGTCAACCTGTCACAGAGGGTTCCCAAGAAAACTACAACTGGCTATTTTAGCACACATTATGCACTGTTTTATTGTTCACACATTCATATATGAAAAACATTTGATAGAATGTAAATTATATGTTACGTACATTGTGCACTATTAGACTATGCACACTAGGTATTTGGTAGAAATAAGAGAAAACTATTTGTGGGTGATATTATCTGATGTTGTCACAAAAAACATTATCAAAGAAAATGTATCCGATGCTCTATATATCATTTGCAACTTAAAAACAAATCTCAGAATCACGAATGGAGCACTTTTCTGGATAAATATTAACCTAAAAATGTAATACATATATAACATGAGAAAATACTTTATTAAACAAATTAAACATAACAACTGTTTACAATCAGATAAAACTTCACCATTGTAAACCTACGTTTGATGCTGTTCTATACAGACCTATAGTTCTTCTATACAGAACTATACAAGAACAAATGTGACAAGATAGCCAAGCCAAGTTACATCCAGATGATGATCATAAATTCCAAATCTCCACAGTAACTTTTGTTAACGCGTTTCGCAGTAATTACTTTTTCAGACTTCAGAAGTACTTCATTAGAGTTTTCTCTTTATGTGGAGGGTAAGTTGTGTTATTATTATTATTACACAGTATTTATATAGCGCCATCATATTACGCAGTGCTGTACAAAGTCCATAGTCGTGTCACTAACTGTCCCTCAAATTTGCATACTTCCCCCTGTAGTGATTTACAGGAAGTCAATCTGCCCCCCCCCACACACACACACACACCTTTGTTTTCTGGAAAATCTATAGCAGCACAGTGAATATTTCACCACTTCTTTACAAAGTGATTCCTGGGTTTGCAAAGGTGTTTGATGGACACAAACTGTATGTATGCTCTTTGTGGTGATCAAAATATATAATTAAATGAGTGTTTATTAAGTTTTAATGTCCAGAGTGCAGCTTAAATTGAATTGAATGTTAAAGATAAATTTGGTTTGTGTGCACTTGTAAAAGGGAATCTGCCAAAAGTGTAGCCACAATAACTCCACACTGCAGTCATTCCTTATAAACAGCATGTTACACAGAAGCTATTCCTGTCAGAATAATAGCAATATAGATCACAATGCACCAGGGTAATTGAGGGAATCTGCCAGAAGTGTAGTTGGAATGTCTTTACACAGCAGTCTTCCCTAATATACAGCCAGCTACATGGCAGTCATTCCTCAGACTGATAGCAACATGGCTTGCAATGCATCCGGATATGAAAAGGAATCTGCCAAAGGTTTAGACCTTCACATCAGTAATTATTATTTATTATATATATTATATTGGTGAAGTGAAAATCTATACATCTTAAGACATGTTGTTTATAAGAAGTGACTGTTTTTGAGATTTTGCTTTTGGCAATGCTGACACAGTCTCAGGCTGTTAAAATGTTTCAGCACTTTTTAGCCCAACACATTTCAATAGGGGTGTTTGAGAATCAGAAACATAGGGGATTTTTAACACACAAGCCACAGGAAAGTCCCACTGTACTTGATGGGAAAGCAGAGACTTTTTCCTCTCTTCCACCTCTAAAGCCCCTTTTTTCACCCAAGATCTTCATGAGAAGATCTTGACTAAATTTCATCTCGAGCAGACCTTAGAGGCTTTATACAATTAGATTTAAGATGCAATGCAAGAGAAGATTACTAAGGCATTACTAAGCTGCAAAGAAAGTGACTGGCCTACACATTATGACCTTTTTGGCCATATACTTTGTGGAGTAGAGCAGGAACGCTTTGAACGTGACTGTATACAAAGGCTCTCTCAGACTGGGGAACTACCAAGAGATAACGTATTGTACCTTGTATATTTAAAGTCAAAGAGATTCTGCTTAGAGTAGCAGTGATATTAGCTCTGGTATGTAGAAAAAAAATTAAGGAGATCCCCTGTTAAACTTTCTTCATAATGGATTGTATCTTTCTGCTACATGGAGCAAGGTACTACTGTTGAGCAAGGTACTACTCTGCTCTTAAAAAAATTGGGACTTCAACCAATTATACACTTATTGTCTTAGCCGTATCAACTAACATACCACCTAGTATGAATTGTCTCTCTTGATGATCCCCTCATTTTTTTAATCTCAAAGGCAATCTATAGTAGCCATATCATAATGCAAGATAATTACTTTCCCAGTCTTCAGCCCTCTTTTCAGTACTATAAAATATCAGATAGGGCTGCCACCAGTCTTTACTGTGTTACAGGTTGCCTCCCCCTGGTAGGTGACACGAGAGTCTCGGAACATAAGGAATCCCCGGGTCTTCACCACTGCACCCCGCAGAAAGTGATGGGCTGGTGACCCTAGTGGCCATCAAACTACTTTGCTACAAGGGGGTCACCAGGTTGCGGCCCCCCGGCTCTCCCCCACAGGGCATGACACAGATCAGAAGACTTCAGCTAGGTAATGGCGATGAGGCCTGAAAACAGCGAGTCAAATGGAAGTTGATGGACTGGCCAAGGTCAGGGCAGCTGCAGGCAAGGTGAGGTCAGGACAGGCAGCGGACAAGTCAGCTAACAGGTCGAGGTCGAACACAGAAACTCCAAACAGAGGACTAGCTGGCAGAGAGGCAGGAAGTGCAGTGAGGATCCAGCAACTTGAGTCTGGAACTGGAAAAGTTTAAAAAGGCCCAACAGCGAATGGCAGGACAGAACTGAACAATCTGTAGATCGGCTGCAGCACCTACTCCGGAATCCCCTTCAGTTTTTGTGCAGGGGATGCCGAGAATGCAAGAAAAGTCACGGCTACAGGAATACAGTTGATGTTGCAGCATGCTGAGCAAATAATCTACCTTTCTGAGATTTCATTTTTCTTTGTTAATATCCAGGAGTATGATGTTATGATCCCTAATTTACCATGAACAAAAACTAGAATATCTGTGAATTACTTAACATCAGATTGTAATACTTTATATTGAAATATTTAACCAAAGATTTTTCCTGCTCTGCTTAAGGAAAGGTATAGATACCAAATCCTCTGGTTTGGCAGATTAACAGCTGTTAAAATAGTGATCCTTCCAACATTGATGTTCCTCTCTATCAATCCCTCAGTTTTGGTCTGCTTTCCCAGGGAACTTGAATACTTTATTTGGATTTCAAAGAAGCTTTGATTTTTTTCTATTTTCTATTTGAAGATTTTGTTTGTATCATACATTTTTTCAATTCACTTGTATGCGGATAAAAGACCTGCCTAATTTAAATTCACTTATAGTTCACAAACACACATAGGGAATATTTATATAGTGCTAAGCACTATTTATACATAAATATTTTATTGTGTATTTACTTTTCCTATTTTACCCAAAACTATGATTACAGTATTATTGTTACCCTTTAAAAAGGATTTATGATTTTTTCCCTTAATACCATTGCCTCCTGAAAGCTGTTTTTGCAAATTGAAATATATAGACACTGTAAAAACAAAAATACAATTTAAAACAGTATACCTATATAAAATTGTATATGTTTTTTTAGATTTGAGATATATGTTGAAGGATTAGGGGTTGTTGGGTTTTCATTGCTCTCTGTGTTTCTACTGGGAAGAATAACCCTTGTCATTCTCTAAATGTTATGCTGACTGAGAAAAAAATATTGTGAGTTAAAACTGATAAATTAAAGTTGTTACTAGGACAAAATTGAGGAAACCCATACTTATTTTATTATAAGCTGTTGAGGAATTTTTCCAAAAAGGAAACCAGACCAGTGACAGTCTAGGAAGGTAATTCCACTTTTATTGTGAAAAGCTTTCTGACTTTTCTCCCTGAAATAAGATCTTCCCAAAACAGCATAGACAACAAAGAAGTAAACTATAGTGACAGAAGTTTTTACACTCAAAATAGCAATTGATCTCAATAGAACTTATATCATTGCCTGAGAAGTCAGAGACAGCTTGTAACTTGCACAATTGGCTGGATAAATATAAATAGTAATAACCTCTTCACATGCACAACTTCAAATTTTCTAGGGTTCCCAAACTCTCTAAACTTTCTTCTTTGTTTTATTAGACTTATCTATTTAATGTAGTGTTGCGTAATTAGTTGGTGCTAAATTAATACAGTTTAAAAGTAATAATAATAATAACAATACCTTTAAATAGTGATAACATGAACTCTGTCATCACATATGGTCATAACAAGGTTTAGGCCATGTAATCTAAACTGACATGATAATAACAACACATTTCAATGTATTGGGTTACTGGCAATATATTGACCCAATACCAGAAAATGATGTTATGTAGGTATTTGTTATGCTTTGTAGTAAACACTGCTGAATACAGAGGAACTTCATAGTAATTTAAAACACAACCTTACATTGGCTTTATTGGAAATCATTTCTTACTACGAATGTTTTTTTTTTAATTGTCCAAAGATTTGAAACTGATGCTCTTCTTACAAATAAACATTAATCACAAACAAAGTGAGGTATATTGTACAGTTTCATAAAGTTATTACAACTCCTTGTAGACACTTGAGATGTGACAAGATGGAATTTTCTGCATATTTTGATGCCTCTGCAAAATGTAAAAGGGTTCATTACCTTACATAATTAATCTCAGTCAAACATACTCAAGCATTTTACTGCTCACTGTTCTTTTCAAGTTTCATCTACTTTGTTTCTCATAAATCATAACAAAATTAGAAAAGTAATTATCACTTTTAAAGAAATGTTCTTTGTCGGAAGTGTTGAATGGACTTTCTTGGCAGTTGCAAATAAATGTAGCAGGATAATGAGTATTTGTATGATATATATTTGGCACAATATCCATAGCACAGAGCATATTAATTTAAGACAATTAACTTTACTAATATTTATTTAGTGACTCTTTTAGTCAGTTGTCCATACAAAAGTTGTGTGTGCGTAAACTATGACTGGGCAAACTGATAGAAGATGAGAAGATAGAAGATGAGATAGAAGACTAGAAGAAGATCCTTCAGCTATATACCATTTGCCAAGGGTTATTTTGGTTTGCAAATTACTACAGTGTCAAAATTCCTGGGATGTCCATGGGAGAATATATATATATATATATATATATTATAATATGTATAAATAATTCGATGTATTCAAAAACTAATATGCTATACAATATTGACATATAGTAAAAATGTTTTATTTTCCTTTACAAGTCAGGCCTATTGCGTATAGTGTGCAGGTATAGAAGATTTATCATGTTTTTGAACAATAAACAAAAAAAAGATAATTATTTTTTCTTTATGTGTAGGAGGATAGTCTAAATAAGGTTAAGTAGCTAGATGGTGATAATTAATTTTCATCCATCACAGTCTTCAATCTTAATTTTGTGCTTTGGTGACAATAAAACAGATTCAGGTGCTAACTTGTTTTATTAATGTTTCCTTTTAAAATATTGTTAACTTGTCATGTAAAAAAACATGTCAGTTTAATTGCATAGTAACAAAAGGAAAGCTGTTGATATATATTTACTTTAGATATATGTTATTTTTAACAAGCATAACAACATTTCAGTATGTAACAAATATAAATATGGTAAGAAAGTCATCTTTAGATCTTGTTTCTTCTATAAAAGGCTGACTTTAATCTATTTGTGACCTGAAATTTTTAATGACTAGATGGGCAAACCAATTTTGGGACTGCCAATACGCCAGTTAACTGAACAATAATGACTAATTTGCATACTTAAATGATTTTTTACATAGTTTTAAGGACATATATGCTATGTTGAGACTAGTGGTGTGGTTACTACTTCCTCGTGCTCCTGAAGCACTTCCTAAGATGATACATGTAGCATCAGTGACCAGTTTCAGGCACCAGCAAGGTACCGACTGATGGGAACTGCACAGGAATGCTTGTATGAACCCAACCATAAGGTTGTATCACTTGTTTTAATATAAGCTAAAAAATGCAGGACAATTGTTTTTCTATTAAAATACATGAGAGCAGTTGACATCTGTAATTTTTTATCAGGAGTTTTGCCTGCAGGGAGGTTGTTGTGCATTTTTTGGGGTGCTTCATGCAGCATTTTAGGGCTGTCCTCCATTGAATTCACTTCCTTACATTCTCTACATACCATACCATAAAACCACATGGCTCCACAACTGCACCAAAACTCCCACAAAAAAAGCCTATGACCACTTCTGGGCACCAAGAATACATGCTGGGAAACTGTTAATTGAGGTGTCTCACAACACCAACATAAACAGCTCTGATTCTTCTGCCAAGTCTAGCCAATTTACATATGGAATTCAGAACCAGCAGCTGTGAAGCTCCAGATGTTAGTTCACATTGTTAGTTAACATTTTGACCCTGATTTATTAAAGCTCTCCAAGGCTGGAAAGGATACACTTTCATCAGTGAACCCGTGTGCTTCAGCACACCTGGAATGGATCTGGTCCAAGGTTGAAAACATTTGCTAACAAATTCTCAAATAACTTTTGAGAAATCCATTCCAGGTTTGTTGGATCACCCAGGTTCACTGATGAAAGTGTATTTTCTCCATCCTTGGAGATCTTAAATCGTAAATCTGACCCATTTTCTGCAAGAAGCATTTTAGAAGAGAATGGTATTATCCATACTGTTGACAAAAGTTGTTAAAAGAGATTGCAGCATTGTAATGTTCAAGTTACTGTTGTTATAGCTTGTTTCCATTGTATTTTACAATCAATTGTAGTTATTTTATTTTTAGGTTTTATATTTTAGGTTTACTTATTAAGTTCATAAGAACATAAAAAAATATATGCTTGAAATATTAACAAAAAAGGATTGTAAACTGACATAACATATTGCAAACTTAGATCTCAGACGACTGCGTCTTATCAATTCAATCCCTTAGCCTGGGTACACACGTTCAATGGTTCTCGCCCGATAATCAGCTCAGGGCCAATATCAGATGAGAATCTGGCATGTGTACAGTGCCCGTCATCCATCATCCAAATGACCGTCCTGGCGGATCCATAGACGATGGACGACGAATGATCCTAATGCAAGGAAAGAGGGAGAGCGCGCAGCAGGGTGCCATTCCATCGTTCCCCGCCTCCTCCATAGAGCAGAATGGTGCTGTATGTACAACACTCATTCATGCATTGTGCAGTCCTTGGTTGATGGAAAGGGTCTTTCACAATCCTTTCCGACAACAATAATTGCACGAGTGTATGTAGCTTTACCCCATTTGAGTTCACACACATTTGCCATTGCTATGTGCTTGTTTGCATTGCTTTGATTCCTAAAGGCTCTACCTGTGTTAACATTAAAGACAAGAAAAGTGCTACTCCCATATCTACCCCATGCAAATAGGAAGCCTTTTTTGAGGTTCTGTAACAAAATAGAATTTATTAGAATTTTATATAAAAATTTTATATAGAAAAAAACTATTCTTTTTCTGTATGAAATGTCAGCAGAAAGAAACCCAGTCAGAGAATCTTCTTTTAGGCAGACTTGTTTGTCTTACTGTAGAATAAACCTCACCTTCCTCATTAGTTTTTCAGCAGGCTCCACACATCTTATTATTACATTATTACATGAGTGAATGTAAAAATGAGCAATAGACTTCCTCATGAGATAGTGCTAACCAGGTCAGTCATTTGTTTAATTGTGTTTTTGTAAGGCTATCAAGTGATTACACCATACATTGGTAATCCAAAAAAATTCCGATTGCCATAAGGGAATTTTTCTTTTTTACCTTACTCCAGATTAAAAATTTAGGTATAGGGTTCTGTATATGCAGGGATTTTGTTTCTTTTTGCTTACAGAAGGAAACTTTGCATTAAAAAGAAACATAACATTGAATGGTGTATAACAATGGTAACATGGAGTAAATTTACTCAATAACTAGTATTAGGCAAATAAACTTACATTGAGGATCTGACACCTATTTAACTTGAGGAACATGCTGAGCAGGGTTCCTTTAATGATGCCCAGACCCCATAACAGTACAAAATGTCCCAGTACAATATGATAGGTGAGCTTAATAAATCTTCACTGCATCTAAAGAAGCAGAACTGCTAATAAGAGGAGGAGAAGAGAAGTGGTGATGGTGAGGGGAATAGGAAAGCAACAGTCCCAGAAATATCTCTTTAGGAAGAGGAAAAAATATCTCAATGCCCCTAGAATCTTCATCAGTGACCACAAACTACTCAGCAAGCCAGATGGGATCCAGGTAACATTTATATTCCAGACAGTCCGTAAATTATATCCAATACCAGCAAGTTGTAAGAAACATGACTCCAGTGCCGAGGATACTCGATGTGAGGTACTCCATGCACAAAATGTAACTCACCCTTCAAGACCACGGCTGTACACAAGGGAAATCTGATCTTTATTTAGAACAGTGAAATACTTGATTTAGAGGTGGTGACAGGATGCTTCACCACTGAGATTTGGTAAGATTTCAAAGAGAATGTGGACTGCAAAAAAAAAGGTCTCAAGACAAGGTGTGACCAAAATATATGCAAAATAACACCCTTCCACATCATACCCTCTTGGCATGTCCATCATGGGTCCACTGGAAAAAATTATGAAGCTGTTCTGGTGTTCTTTACCACTGTTACCACGTTATTTATAGCCCAATTTCTGATCTTTGCTGTTTTTGGAGCATTTTGGCATCAACAATAGTATCCTTTCCAATTAGTTTGGGCAAATGAATACACTCAACTCTGATTTCCAGATAAATTAATACAATGGGATGTTATATTGGGGATCTACAAAATGTAGTGCATAGGTACCAGGGTGTGTGGATGTATCCTATTGCCAACGCATTGGATTCAAAAGGCATCAGGGGTCTATGGAAGCCAGGCCCTAGAGGTAAAAAGTGAGAAAGCTGTAAAGCTCTTCAGTAGTTTGGAGTGAAAGAGTGGGTCGATGAGAGCTCAGCCAGTGTAGCCTAATGCTGCTGGTAAAACTATCTTTGATATTCCATACTAAAATTGGACATGTATTGGTTTATATGTTGTATTTTACATTCATTAACTCAACAATAGTTTTAGACTATATACAGTTTTTAGAAGTAGTGTTGGTCGAACAGCTGAGTGTTCCATTCGGCAGCTATCCCATCGAATAGCCCGATATTTTTCAGCTCTGCTCCCCTGATTGCTCTTGCAGCCCTAGCGTAATTGTAGTATGTGTTCTTGGATAGTGTTGGTGTTCGAATTCGGGTTGTCCTTATATTCGACCCGAATATGGCTGTTCGAATTCAGATAGACCTGACCCGAAAAAAACAGGATTCAACGGCAAAAATTAGGATAAAATCATGTGAAAAAAGTGTTAAAAACAAATTAATGTTAAATTAATTTATTTGGTGTTTGTGTTTTTTTGACTAATTTTTTTTTTTTTACAGGTTATCCTACAATGACGTGATATCTCTTACTCTGTAACACACTTTCCAGCACAGTAATATTATGATACATTTGTTACATTTTTCTTTTATCCACTGCAAAAAAAATGTAACAAATATATCATATTACTGTGCTGGAAAGTGTTTCATAGGGTAAGAGATACTTGCGGGGCATCTTCTCAATGATTGCAGCCGTGTCTGCAATCATGAGGAAGAGTGTGCGATCCCCGGAATTGGATAGAGATTCTCTAGAGGTTAATTAACCTCTACTGCCCTGGGATCGCAGTGGATCCTCAGGGCTGCAATCATTCTTGCATCCCTGGGAATCCTCCTGTTTGTGATCCCAAAGGCACTAGAGGTTAATTAACCTCTAGTGCCCGGGGATCACAGTGGAACTGCAGATAAATTCTAATAAAGAAAAGAAACTCTATTGAGAGTTTATCTGCAGTCACTGCTGATTAAAAGCACTTGTGTGCCTCCTATCAGATGTGACTGCAAGTTCCCACGCTCCCCGGGCTGTGCTTATCAATGATAAGTACAGCCCGGTGACCGTGGGAACTGATCCCAGATGAACTCTTAATGAAGGAACTCCATTAAGAGTTCATCTTTAGTTCGCCTTTTTGTTTTTTAAACATATTCTTAAACATGAATTCGCAAAGTCGTTGTTTTTCGGTTTTGGTCTGCCCGAATTCGAACCACTGTTTTCAGGTCGAATATAGGGACAACCCGAATTTGAACACCAAAACTATTTAGAAGTACTAGATTGTTCGAGAAAATGTAATATTTTATTTAATCTATTATATTTGGTAAAGGAAAGCATAACCATTGTCTTCGACTGAAAATATATCTTTGGATTGCACTGCCAAGCTTGAATACTGAAAGTGCCTAATGTATTCATGTCATAAAAAATAGTTTTCAATTATTCCTGTAGTAAGTGCATTCTTAATAATTTGCACTTAGAAATTTGAAGATGATTCTTCTGATATTCACACTCAGCTTCTCTTTGTAATTTATAATGACAACCAAAATTATGAATAATATTTCCATTAGGCATTGAAAGCTAAGTGTCTATATTAAGGCTTTCAGGCACTTCATCCTGAAATTTGCAAATTAATTATACAAGTTTTTGAATCAATATAAAACTGAAATGCTTTAGGACTAAAACAATTTAATGGAACTCTATTTGCTTAAGCTTGTTTTTTCACATGGTCTCATCAATCATAATGTTATTATTATTATTAAAAAATAATATTTTCTACTTTTGAACATAATTTTTCAAATTCATATTATTTTATGTGTTATTTAATAAAGTAGTTTTCAAGTGTAAAAATTGTGAAGGGCATTAAGATGAAATCAACATTCTGCATTATAAACAGGCTTGGAAAATTTCAGCTGTTTAAGTGAACCAACATTTTGAAATAGAAACATAAGATTGTTTTGTTTACTTTTCTATCAGTGTGTTAAAGCTGATCTTTTTTGGACTCAATCCATTCTACTGAACCCACCCATAAAGAAGCCACTGCCATACCTTTTTGTTTACCACGATTTGTTTTGTTATCGGCACATTATAGAGTTTATAGTCATGTCACTACCTGTCCCTCAGGGGAATTCACCATCTAATGGCCCTATCATAGTCATTGTCTAATGTCCTGAACGTAGTCTCAAACCAATTTTTTTTGGGGTGAAGCCACCTAACCTTCCAGAATGCTTTTGAGAGTACTCCAGAGTGTTGAATGTTGAGGTAAACCCATGAAAACACAGAGAGAACATACAAACTCTATGCAGATAGTCTCTTGGCCAAAATTGGAACCAATGACTCAATTAGTGCAAAAATAGCAAGCTCCTTCACTGATATGAGCTTGTTAAAAACCCTAGTGACATTGTCACAGGTCTGTAAAAAAGATCCACTAGGATTTGATTACAGATATGCATCAGCGCATGGGCCCATCATCCCCCATCCCCCATCGGTGCTACTGTGCCAGTTGCAAGGAATCTCCAGCAACATCTGGCGTAACCCTGGTTGAGGAAAGCTGAAATAGAATAAACTTAACTTTAACAATAAAATAATATTAGGTAATGTTAACACTGTAGAGCAGGAACTAAAGTGCCACAGCATACCATTAATATAATAACAACGATTGCTTAAATACTGCTGAATCTTAAAACAAATATCTAATCTAACATTCCAGGGGCAGAAAACAAATTAGAGTCTCTGTAGCTCACGTCCCGAGGATTGTAACATGACATTGAGGGGTGTGCCAAAGATTGTACAAATAGTAATGTCATAACTTACTAAGCAGCATCTGAAGCAGGTGCTCTACTGGCACCTCTGTGGGGTAAGGTGCCATAATAAAAGTATAATATGTCAAATTATGCACATCATTAGGTTTCATGGTTTCCCCATTTAAAAGGGAACAAATGTACTGTCCTTGCAAGAACATCCTGGGCACCATTATAATGGTCAAAGGGATTCAACTGGGTCAAGTTGGTAATCAGCACTAAAATTAAGCACTATAATACAACTGAATTTCTTGGTAAAATATATAGCTTAACACACTGAATGCCAACTGCTGGGACACGTTAAATACATATATTTTACTTAAAAAGAGGATATTTTTTCAGACATCAAATACCTTAAAATATAATAATTACATACCTATTATGTCACATTAACTCTTATGGTTTGAAATTTACTTTTTTACTGCTCATAACTTTCCAAACTAAGTTTCCAGGACACGGCTAGATTCTAGAGATGGGTATGTGTCAGTCACTTCTTTCAGAGGTAACCCTCTTGGATCACCTCACCTGGTTTTTGCAGAGTAGGAGCCTTGGCAACAAAACACTAATCATATGTATCTAGGATATTTTAGCATTAGTGTCAGATTTATTAAAAATAATAATGAACCATTTCATAAGCACTTTCTTAGACTATCTGCACAAGTTGTATCATCTCTTTTTGTTGTTTTGTCTTATATGTGTTTCTGCATTCTAAGACCTGCCCTAAAAGCTAATGGTTTACAATGAACTCATCAATTTTTATAAGTATGCGTTATCGGTACTCTATGGCCATTACTTCAAACATAATTAGTTGCCTAAGGCAACCTTTTCAAAACTTTCATTTGTAATATATGTATAGGATTTTTTTTTGCAATCTCAGCTACATTTAAATGTTATTTTCATAGGGTTTTGCCATTGCCTACATATCAAAGATATTTCACTTCTGCATTCTTCAAAAGTGGATTTTTCAGTTCAAAAAAAGAAATTTCAACTGCAGAATAAGTAACGTATCAAATGCCATCAATCAGCGCAAAGTTTCTTTCCCATCTTTATCATTACAGCATAAGTCATGTTTGAGTGATCATTGGTTACAACACAGCTACCTCACATACATTCCCTACATATGAGAATACAAAATTGTAAGACATATTACGTTACAATTTAGTTTAGAACAGATACCCCCTGATATAAATGCTGTTGCTGACAATTCACAGACTTCTCATCTGAATGAAAGTGTTTCACATAATATTATTATCCAGTATTTATATAACACCGACATATTACACAGTGATTTACAAAGTCCATAGTCATGTTACTAGCTGTCCCTCAAAGGAGCTCACAATCAAATGTCCCTACTATTAGTCATATGTCATTACATAATTACACAGTCTAAGGTCAATTTGGGGGCAAGCCAATTAAATGTCATAGAGTAACAATAAATCCTTTGTATGAACAAAAGCAATTTAAATTTACAGTACATTAATGTTATTATTTCATTATTTTTTCATTGTATGTAAAATAGTTTTTTTGACAAAAATAGAGGCTACCCTGTATCATAAAAACTGGATGTGATAGCAAAAAACTGGGGTTATTTCTGGATTCACTACCCAAAAATTAGTAAAAAACAAGCGTAAGAGCTAACCCAACAAAAGATGCGTTCCTCAGTGTAATATAACTTTTAAAATGTTTACAGTATTGATGTATGGCATTCTCAACATAGATGTTGTCTACTGAGATTATTATGTAATTTGCTGAAAAAAATTGACTTGATAAAAACTTGATAAAAAAATAGAAATTTAATGAGAATAGAGCTTGGAAATGCACTCATCTTTAGCACACTAAGCCAAAGATGCAGAGAGAAAGCATTCTATTAAATATATAAAAGCATTAAAAACCTTTTAAAGTTGAATTTAGTTTAACTTCACAAATCTCAGTGGAATATATTAATCTTTAATAAAAGGGTAATTTTTGTTACAGTGTATGGTTTTCGTTATGTTTTAATAGCACAATGAAATCAACAGAAGAAAAGAAATATATATATTAAAAATTGTATTGTTTCAATTGAAAAGATAAACTATATTTGTGATGGTTTCATTTTATTTAAATCATTAAAGCTTTTATGTTATGTTATGTTTACCACAATAATGCTGAGGAGGCCCAAAACAAAGGATTAATGGAGAATTATTTTATTTTTTTTATGTAATGCATTATGTAAATTTAGAAAAATGTACAACAATGTGCAAAACGGTGTTAACATTTTTTTTAAAACACAACTGCATGTAACAAAAATGTTTTGTTAATTTTTTTTATTGTGTTGTGCCAGGAAGATCAATCTCTTGCATTCAGTTAGGCTTTGCTGCTTTCTGGATTACCACCTTACTAATTTGACAGAGTGGAACAAGCTATAAAATGATATGTTCAAGAAAAGTCTATCAACTCTCCGCCTGTATTATGTGGTTAATGTGTGTCAATAAAACAGAAATACAAATTCTTTGGTGGGTGAAACAGTAAACGTATGCCACTTCAATGGTTTGTTTAGCTGTTTGCCATGTGTTCTACTTTAATATTAGTGGGTCAGATAAACTTTAGGTTCTTTTTGAAATATAAAGTTGTTTATGAACTTAGGCATTTGAGAGTACTATATTTTATTTCTGCATCCCGAATTTAGGTAGAGTTGTCTTAATATGCTTATAAAATATTAATATGCAACACTCCATGTATAATGTAAGCCTTTCTCTCCGAGGTATAATGTAAGTCTTTCTCTCTGAGATAATTAGTTATTTAATTAACCCACAGGAGTTTTCCCTTCTAGCTAAGTCTGTCTTTTAAAATGGTAAATATAAAAATATATTTTAGTTTTATGAGCACAAAATTTAATTTTATCGCTGTAAATGAATGTTAAAGAGTATTTCCTCTAAAAAGGCTTTAGACCATTCATTGTTGCACTGTAGCTAGTCAATTGGCAAAGTGGTCAGCACAGTTGTCTTACTACAATGGATCTTGGACATGATCCCTACAAGGGAGGCTATAGTATATTCCATGTTTGTAGAAGTGTCTTAGGTGCTTTGGTTTGTTTTGGAACAGAAGCTAATCCAAATGGTTCTTTACAACACCCTGGTGTCTTGGGAAAAGTATAAATTAGTGGATGCATTTTTATACCATGTGTTTGTTTGTTTGTCAAAGTATTGTAAAATATAAAATACAATGTTATGAAGGGAGCTGTAGCAGCTGCTTATTATAAAAATGTTGTTTTGACTGACAACCTGATGATTAATACTACAGGTGGAAATACAGTGTTAGGAACTAAGGGTATGTAAACTTTGGAACAGGGATCATTGTATTATTTTTCTTATTGCTGTTTTATTTGATGGTTGTGCAGTTCTCTATGCCTGTAGATTAATTGGATCTCAATGAAAGTCAACAAAATCTGTTTTGCCTGATCTTTGAAGAATGGTGCACAACATACAAACTCTGTCAAGGTATGTAAACTTATCAACACACACAAATATACATATATATATATATATATATATATATATATATATATATATCATATCCTGTTCAATAGATAGGGTGTCATAAGGCAAAAAGTGATGACACAACTCTTTCAAGATACAGAGGCAGTAAGAAGAACACAAATGCAATGTAGAAGTGCTGGAAACAAAATTGTTTATGTAAATTGTGTATGTATCTTCCTGTCCCAGTTCAAAATGTGCAGAGGGAAACATAGGGGCTGAGTTCTCACTCTGATTCACTCGCTGATTCTTTGAGTCCTTTGAGACCCCAGAAGAAGTTTGCAGATAAAAACTTTGCTAAGCCTTTCCTGATCTTTATACTTATTTCAGATCAGTTTTTAAAAGTATTAAAGACAGCTGGAGGAACACCTTTTTTAAAAAGAAGGTCACAACAGTATATAATTCAGAAAAGTTTATGTTTAATATAGTGAGCATTACTTTAAAACCCTTTCCATTTGATTTTGAGTACAGTGGGTAAGGAGCAGAGATTCCAGTGACCACACTGGAAGTGAGAGGTTTTAATTCCAACTGGGACACAGACTGGAATATAAACAAACAGAATTTCTATCCCTTCCCCACCTTCATTTAAAATTACATAGGGTTAAAAGTTCTATTTAAATAATATAACAAGATACATGAGTATGCATTGGAAAATAAACATCTCAAATGAAAAGTCTTAATAAAAACCACATACAATTTTTAGCATGCATGTTCTCACAATAATGTAATTAAAATACATCCAAAGAGTCTAAACTCTGCACCTCAATGAGTTTCTAAGGCGGGTTAAAAACCAATGGCCTAGAGTTAAAGTTTTCATGTTGAAGAATAATAGAGCCACAGCTGCAGCAGTAGATATGAAATACAAGCTCAGTGCAACAGGAGGTAGAGAGAAAATTAACCCAGACTACAGATCAGCTGCTCTGCACACTGCATACAAAGACAGACCTACTGCTTCAAATAGAAAATCCAACTATCTTTCCTTCTGTTAAATGGCTACAATGATTACAGTAATCTAGGCATTAAGCCAAGGCAAGACAATTTATGAATGTTGTTGACAGTCATTGTTGGGTTCATTCTATTCCAGAATGACACAGATGTTTAGCAGGAATATAGCCAATGCAATATCTACATTAGAAGCAGAGAGGAAATTTGCAGGCTTTTTTCAACTGGTCTTTCATTGTAAAGCAATATGATTCTGTTATAGGATTCTATACCCTTTTTATATAACAGCTGGCTTCATTATCATATTCATGAGGTATGCTTATGTGCTGAGACATTGCTTATATTTTGTTAGTGATAGAAAACAATAAATCTAGAAAATAGCGTTAACTAAGCTGTTTACCAAAGTCACTAAGTAACACAAACACTAAACCGCAAAAAAATGGAAAAACTGTTAAATAATTTGAAAGGGCTTCTGAATGCAGACTAGGAAAATCACAATGTATTATATGAACAGTTATTGCAACCATAAATAAAAAAACAAAAAACAAAGCAAAATTCTTGTATAATTAAGAGCTTTATAAATATTTAGTTTTATTCAAAATTTTAAAAGTAAATCTGCTGCTAGACCTACATGCTGAATTTAATTGATTTTTAACCAATGCATGTCATTAGGGTTCATTTACTCAGGGTTTAGGCTAGTCATTGATAGTCATTGGGTCTGATGTATTAAACCTTTCCAAAGCTGGAGAGGATACACTTTTATTGGTGAAGCTGGGTGATAAAGCAAACGTGGATTGGATCTGGTCCAGGATTGAAAACATTTGCTAACAAATAGCAAATGACTTTTAGGAAATCCATTCCAGGTTTTCTGGATCACCCAGCTTTACTGATAAAAGTGTATTCTCTCCAGTCTTGGAGAGGTTTAATAAATCAGGCCCATTGAGTGTATTATCACTTTGCTAGGGTGTTTTCACTTAGCCTAGTAAATGTGGGGAAATTCACTTTGCAAAGTATACCCAATCATGTGCAAGGAAATGTAAACAACATGAATTGTGCTTGCTCATTTTAGGATAGGTGAAGTCAGAAAAGATTTATCTCAC
>NC_092860.1:95026514-95087879 GCF_032062135.1 Pyxicephalus adspersus
ATATTCAAAGTGCATTTGTAAAACAAAGTTTCCATTCTCAAAATACAAATAGAAAAACAACAGTTTAAAACGTGTAAAAAAAACAAATACAATAAAAATAATTCAAAGCCATTATTAGTTCTTTTTCATAATATTGTTCTTCAATGTACAGTTTTACTGTCACCTGCTTTTATAAATCATTTTATAGTTTAGTTGATGCATTGCAAATATATTTATTTGGAGCAATTAGATCGAAACAATGGCTACTATGAACTTTTTAAAATTTGCTCATCTATTTTTGGAATACGTAATGGCACTGCATATTTTTTGAAACAGTGATCTTCTATATAAGAATAATGATTTTTAGCACATTTTATCTTAGTGTCCATGCCATAATTTAGGTATGACCTATACCAAATGACCTTTGATTGCACTATGAATGTTATCAATGACTATAGACATTATAAAGTCTAAACTATCACACCATGAAGACAAGAGACAACATTTGCAATAAAAATGCATTAACATGCACCATTTTGCTGCCTGAATCATTTCATCATCATTGTTCCAAACAATTCATGCTACTGACAACATATTCCTAGAACAGTGATTTGCCTTGATGAGAATAGTTCTGTACTAGATTATATATAAAGTGAGCACAAGACAACTTTATTTTACAGTATAATAAAATGCTTCCCTGTGTAAATGTCCTAAGGGAAATTATAAAATAATGTTACCTACATAACTAATTTTCTTTCTCTGAAATCATGATTCCCACAACACACTTACAGCTATTGAAAATATTGTTCAACATCATCATTTCCATCTTAATATCTTTGTAAATCATAGAAATGTTATACTTTGTCAGAAAAACATGTCATGCCTAAGGGACTGTGTACTGCATTTATTTTCCATTGAATTAGGAGGGGATAAAAATGAGTATCTTTTATGCATTTCTGCTTAGGCTTTTACCTTCAGAAAGGCAGGTTTTTACTCTATTTAATCTTTAAAGGAAAGGTAGAGTATTTGTATGATATTAAACAGTATAGCTTCTGCATTTTACATGACAGTAAAAAATAAAAGAACAGTTTGCAACTCTATGAATCCTTAGAATTTATAAAACTCTGACTTTTGTTTAATTAAGGTTTAGTGTAAATTAAGGTTTAGTGAAAGTGAATATTATTTCTGTGCAAAAAAAAAAACAATATTAATTACCTCTCATACAGATGTTTAAGATCAACACATTCTTTCACCATTTACTCATTACTTCACCCTCATCATAACGTTTTGTCACCACTCTTTATAGGTTAGTAACTGTAAGACCCTTAGATGAATCATATATCACAAATGTTTATTATAGCTTGGGAAGATGGCAAATATTAACAATCAGGATACAGCCATTTATCACAAGTTTTGAATGTGTTTGGGACCTTTTTTACATCAACATTTCAAAGCTCCTACATGTTTCCTTTTACAGTCTTGTGAAGAAGAAAGTACATCCTCTTCCAATTCAAAAGTTTTGTATCCGTATGTATTAAAACATCATCTGGTTCTTAACAGAAGATAGGTAAATACGACCTCAAATTACCAACAACTCATGTCATGTTGGACATGATTTATTTACCAAAGACTAAAGCTACGTACACACGTCAGATTTTTATCGCCCGATAATCTGCATCGGCCAATTATCGGGCGAAAATCTGTCGTCCTGCCAGATCCACGGACGATGGACGACAACCGATCCTAATGAAAGGGAAGGGGAGAGCGCGCAGCAGGGTGTCGCTCTCCCCCTCCCCTCTCCATAGAGCATGAACGGTGCTGTATGTACAGCACCGTTCATGCATCGTGCAGTCCCTTGTCGTTGGAAAGGATCGTGAAAGATCCTTTCCAACGACAAAAATTGCAAGTGTGTACGCAGCTTAAGTCAAAATGCAGGAACAGTGTGTAAAAAAATTACACCCTTTCTGTGGCAATTGCCTCTCTGTAGCAATGCAGATAACATATGGGGGAAAAAATAACACTTCAAGGCTGGAGAGAATACACTTTCATCAGTGAAGCTGGGTGATCCAGCAAAACTGGAATGGATCTGGTCCAGGATTCAAAACATTTGCTAGCAAATAGCAAATGATTTAAGAAATCCATTCCAGGTTTTCTGGATCACCCAGCTTCACTGGATAAAGTGTATTCTCCCCAGCCTTAGAGAGCTTTAGGGCCTTTGTCTTGAATTTGGGTTAACAAGCACTGTTTCTATTTGTATGTGACATGAGTCCCACTGTAGGAAAAGTTCATTGATAGAGCAATTTAAGTATGCAAACTTGTCCTCATTAGGTCTAGTATAGCAGTGGTCACCAACCTTTCTGACAGCATGGCCCCGTAATATTGAATAAAATATTCGCCATGGCTAAGATGTAACAACAACCATTTTTTCCTATTAAAATAGGACTAAGGACTAAGTTAAATTCTAGACTAGGTCCAATTAGATAAAAGTAAACACTAATAAAAGCTTGGGGGGAAATACAGTTGTGCAGTTACAGTTATGGGCATGTACCGGAAAAGACAAACCTGGTTTATTACTAAAAACTGTTACCAGTATTGGTAATAACACCATGTTTTGCAAGTTTAGCAAAATAACAAAAATTACAAAAATCATATGACCATCCCTATCCTCACCACATTTCCATGGCTTTGAAATCAGGGATTTGACTAGGCAAGTCCATGACCTTCCATTTTTTATTTTGTAGCCTTTTCTTGGCTGATTTGATTGCGCTTCAGATAATGTAAGTGTTAAAAAATTAATTTTGTTTCAGCTTTTGACAGATGCCTTTACATTCCAATCAAATACACTGTAGTCTTGCTCTGGTGCTTTATTTTGGACACTAAATGCTTTCTTCTTGATATACTCCCATCAAAGCAATATATAACAGAATCTCATTCTACCTAATTATGCATGCACTTTAATACCAAACTGTTGCATTAGTTATCTGAGGATACTGTGATATGATTTTGGAATTTTTGAAGATTTCTTTTATCATTAAGCTGTCAGTTCTTGGTTTAAATTTATTAGGCTGTTTTTTCTTGATTTATTAGCTATCATTTGAAATCTATGTAACAGTGTAAAATTAAAACCATGGCACAATCTTTTCTTCCACCTCCTGCAGGGAATGCACTCACAATAAAGATGTTGCCAAACTTTAATCTAAGGTTTGAAATTCCCTTATGAAGGGTTCTTTATATAAATAGAGACCAAGAAACTTCCATCACTTTCTTTCCATGGACCAGGCAACAAGCACATATGTTATCCTCTTACCACTGATGTGTAAGTCTTGTACCTTGCAGCATTGTGTTATGTTGTAGTTTGTATATGTGTTGTTTGTTAGTTTGTATATGTGTTGTGTTATGTTGTATTAATATATACAAAAAATTGAAGGGGTATCTGATTATTTTGCTGGGACTTGCAGGGATTATTGGTTTTCTTTTATTGTTCAGGGGCTTTTATCACATCACAAATCTGCATTTTCATCCATTTGAGTTGAAATAAATGCAGCATGTCCATTTTATGTGTCCTTTTTCAAGAACATGACCTTTATTTGTAAGCACTGCGGTTTATTTAAAGGAGAAGTTTAGACTGTTCACTTAGCAAAGTGAATAATTGCTCTGCAAGGAGTAAATTAGGTGCTCTTCTCCTGTTGTCAGCTATCCAATTACGTTAAATAAAAAATCCTCTTTTTTATTTTATGTGATGAGGTTTAGCAACCTTTGCAAAGTACATTTTTAACACTACATTTTAGTAGTAACTGTTCTCTGCATAGTAGAAACTCACTTTCCTTGAGTTTAAGTGGAACTATAGTTTTGCTTTGAAAATCAGTGAGAAGGCAGACCTTTTTTTGGCAGAAAGGGGCAAGTGATGTCTCTTCTGCAATAAAACATACTTACCTGCCTGTTTGCTTTTTTTTAGAAAAAAACACTGGAAAGGATGTGCAGGAATGACCTATCTTGTGCAGTAGGGTGGCCAAAGACCTGACTCAAAGAAGAAGATTGGGTGAGGATGGTGACACCCATGGCGGAGCAAGGACAGGTGAGTGCATTTATAAATTGGGATCAGACAGGTAAGGTTATTTTATTGCAAAAGGGACATTGCCCATTTTCTTATGCAATAAAGGACCGGCCTAATTGCATTTTTTTAGGTTTTAGATATTGTTGTGCTTTAACAGCTTATATCTTTTAAGTAAATCAACCTCACTGCTTGAATAAAGATCTCATGGTTAGCATGTTCAGATATGCCATCCACCTTACCAATATCCTTGTTGTATAGTTACTTTTTCTGTATAATCACATTCAAGTATGAAATGATTACATTTTTCATCTTCCAATGCATTGTAGTATATTATCTTGCCTTTTTTCTGTGTATATGGCAAAGAAACTGATTAGGAAAATATATTTTTGCTGAAAATAACTCACACTTTTCATTTCATGTTACAAAGTTGTTATGGTATATGTGGGATCTATAAATTCTGAAACTGAAAAGTGAAATGTCTAAAAGTGAAAAGGTTATTCAAGAAAAGATTTACTGTTTGTTGTTTTTTTTATTAAAGAGGTATAGATTTCACTATAAAAATATTAGACTTTTGCACAAAATTTGTTCTCAGGCCAGTGCACTAAAGCTTTGACAGCACTTTAATCATTGTTAAAAATATATATATTTACAGTGCATCCTACTTTCCATGGTAAAGACATCTAGGCTTAGATAAGCTGTCTTTGCAAAAGGCCACTTGCCATTGTTTCTTCTTGTTTGTGTCATGGTCTTGTCATGTGTCTCAAATTTATATAGACAAGGTTGTCAGAAACAAAAACATCACTAATAGACCTATCTGATGGTTATTACAAAAGCATTTATGCATTTTAATCTTTGGTAATGCAAATAAAGTAAAATTCAAAATTTAAATGACACTGACCTAAAAAAAAGTTAAATAAAATATGTACATATTCTTTATAAATATGGTGCATGCAGATATTAAGATTTAAAATGTATGAGGATACTTGCATGACATTCAAAATAAATTTATCTTTGAAGTGGAATTCATAGCAGTGTTAAAGGAAAAGCTTTGACAGTGCACTTTTAACGCTACCCATAAAAGACATTTTGGGTTGTCATCAATGGATTGAATCACTCTCCGGCTTCTAAAGGATCTCGAAAACTCCAGTGGTGAAACTTTCTTGCTGTAAATTTTGTCAACTCTAAAAGGGTTTGAAGGTGTGACCTATTGTAGGTGGATATATCAGTTTTTCCTGAAATATTTTACATTGCACAGAATCTGTTTGGAGAATGGAGCGATCATTTGGCATTGTAATATCTGTTGCAGCTGGGTGAAAATATAGGTTTTGGAAAACTAATATTGAATTCAACTTTCCAGCAGCTGTGCTAAACCAATAAATCAGATATAGATGAACGTGCCCTTTGGATTTTGAAATATTTGTCTTACACTACAGATTTAGCACCAAATGCAGTATACTAAAGTATATCAAATGATCCAATCTCTGCATTTTTTACACATAAGCTTCATGTGTTCTTGTATTTAAGCTCTGATATATCTCTTTTTTATGATTTAAAAATTATTTACTCTAACTAAACTTCATTCACAGCAATGAGTCAGTGACCTCTTTAACAATAACACAGATTATTCACACTACACCGGTGGTAAAGCAGGTTGCAAATTTAAGGCAACCTTGCAGATTTAAAATACTGATTTCTCCTGTTTTTAAGGAAGTTTAATATAAATAAATGACCCTTTACATATGATTTCTCCTGACATGACATACTGTTTTAGTTATAGTCTATAGCACTATAATCTTGTGCCCTCTGTCCTCTGAGATGCATAAGCATGCACAGCTTCAGGTTTCCCTTCTCTGGTACCCGCACTATTTTTAAGGGGGAACGGATAGGGGAATGTGACTGGAAAAATAACTAAAACTTTCAGTATATGAATGACAAAACAAATAACAATATAAAAAAATATTGCTTATTTAAACACTAAATAAGCAAGTAGGGTTCAATTTTGATTCAATGAGGAATCCCTAACCTAAAAATTGCCTCTACATCCTTTTAGAGCAAGACACAGCAGGGTGTCTCTTACGTGTCCTCCCCTTTCCATAGAACTGAAAAGTGCCCTGGGTACAGTGTTTAATCGCTCCAATGTCAATGGAAATGACATTTCCTGATTATTTATCAGTAATCAAATATGTGTAGCCTAGGGAAGTTGTGTGACTCGTGCTATTCTAGTTTAATTGCAAAGCCAATTTTTAAAGCCAATTTTTTTTTTTGAAAAGCAAAATTAAAGTATAAGAGGTAACTTTAGATCCCCTGCCTACTTTTTGAGTTAAAGCCTCTGAAAACAATAATGTCACTAAAATTGCTGGTTTGCATCTGGAAAACCTGGTGGAACATGTCTTAAGGAAAAATTACTTAATTGCTCCTGAACATAGTATTGACACCAAAATTGCCTGGAGGACCAATGTAAACAGGTTCCAAGTGAAATAAACACTAAAATATTCCAATAGTCCTGCATTGTGAGGGGGGAAACTGAGAGCCAACCTGCAACTCAGGAGTCACATACAGAAGCAGTTATACCTGAGGGTTAAAGAGATAGGATAGGTAAACTTATCTTACTTTACATCTACTTTCACCAGCTGCGCACAGGGTAATTTCACTGCAAAGGCATTTGTTTTTAATTCCTGGAGCTTAGAAGTAAATGATGGGCAACAGGGGGCAAACTAAGACTCTAACATGTTTTAATGTAAAATACATCTCAAATTTGCTAATTGTAAATTGAAAATCCCTTCCAAAAAAATAGGTTTATCAATAAAACAATTACTGGAGGCAACAGGAAAAATATGTGGGAACATGTCTCAAGTATATAAAAAATAGTAGTTTGTAAAAAAAAGGAAAAAAATATAAGTAAACTAAAAGTTAAATAAACATATATTCAATACATACAAATGCTAGTTAGCAAATTTGCTAACTATATTTTAAATTTTACTTACAAAAATGTGCACAGTATCCCACTGACACCCTTCTCTCCTTTTATCTTTGTAGACAGTAACATGTTTAAAAATTACTGGAAAAATCAATTGATGAAAACCACCAGCCATGTTTGGTAAATGCTTCACTGGTAAGCTTAGTCAGGGAAAAAGCCTAAACTTTACATTTAAACTAAACTTTACACTTAAACTAAAAGGTAACTGCTAAAGTGAGGCAATGAGGCAGCAACAGACTATGTATATAAAAGAAAAAAAAACATAAAATACAGTATGAAGTACAGACAATCAAGTAATTTGTTAGATATTCAGCATTTAAAGAACAATCAATTAACATAAAATACAATAATATGATCAGAAACAAAGTTAGCAATAAAAAGTGATTAGTGGGAATGAACAATTACACTTCAATTAATTTAATTAGTCAAGACAGCATGAAGTACATTATACAAAACAATTGATGGCTTGCAATTTGTGAAGTCATTTAAAAACTCAACCAGTGACAAACAATAACTTATGTATGTAATATATTCATTTAAGGCAGCTATATGGCATATTTCCTATTGCACTTACAAAATCTACTTTCTACAAAGATACAGACTAAACGAGAATTGTATTTTTAACCAACATAACAGTAAGATCCCAATGTGAATATTTTACCATCTGAGGCAAAATAAGTATCATTAAACTTAATTGAAATGATACATTTTCTTATTTATCTCTCTTCAAATTGAGCTAATCACACATTGGATGCCTAATGTTCTTGAATGCACAAAACATTTTAAAGGCATTATGGTCATTAAATCTAATTAGGGACAACATTATATAATATATTCTGCTCAATATTTGTTATATTTAATTGCTTACTTTGATTATCTTGAAGAAGAATTTTTTTTAAACAAACATTAATGTTTATTGCCCTAAATATCCAGATTTTAAATGTACATTGTTGTCATTTACTACTATAGTAGATAATGTATAAAGCAGTAAATATTGCTTTCACTAAATAGAATATATTGTAAGACAAAAGTAGAAGTATTATTCTCAACATTTGTTATCTTTAAGTGCATACTTTGATTATCTTATGACGATGGACTTTGTACAGCTCTGCGTAATATGATGGCGCTATATAAATACTGTGTAATAATAAATTATCTTGAAGAATATTTTGTTGGTAAATATCAAGTGACATGCTTTGTATGATTAGTTTTTGTTATCAATTATTTTCAATACATATGTAGCCCTGTTTTTTGGGGGGGAGGGGGGTTATATGAGACAAACTGGTTATGGCGCTAAACCCGTAGGATTCAAGGAGAACTAAAGCCTTTGCTATGTGAAAGAGTGGATTTGTTAATGGGTTTGGCAGTGCCTCCACCGAGGAGAGGACCTCTGAGACTGCAGGAAATTCCCTTCCTGGGTAATTACCAGTAATCTAAATGATATGCTTGGAGCAGAGAAACTACTGCACACAGCATACCATAAAAGCATTAAAAGATATGTACACACACAATAAAAATAACAATATGTTTATAAACTAAACGTTAATTAACAGCATATAAATTCAACATAGGAATAACATATAAACAAATAAACAAAACAAGAGTCATGGTAGAGTTGTTCACACATGCAGAGCAAATATACCTTCATATACAGATTGCAGAAAAGTTTAGTTGCAGGGGCCCCTGAAGAGAAACTCAGATGTGGCATCAGCTGGAATCCCTTTGAGTCAGGATGGTGGAGATAAGAAGATCCTCCAATAAGTGCTGGAACAGCTTGAAGAGTAGCTTATCTCTGAAGAAGTCAGCAGTGTAACACTGGAACTCTGTATCAGCCTATCTACTCTGCCACTCAGTCCCTAAGGAGTCTCTATCCTCCTGCTGCAACCAGACCTCTACCACCCCATGGGCCATCGGTGACCTAACCTGGCATTTGTCCTATTCTGTTTAATGAGCTCTGCACTTATTCTAATGAGGCTCCCAGATCAAGAGGGGACTACAGCTATTCGGAGTGCTGGTAGCTGTATATAAACTCTAATACAGATAGATTCACCTATTATTATTACAAGGTGAATCACTTCTCATGCACACAATTACACAGACATGTATTTACTCAGCACTATGTATATAATACTACCAAAGGGATCAGGTAGAACTGTGATCAGATCTAATAGGAACACAGAAGGCATGGGCATCAATAGCCCCCCTGGAAGAATATGGCACACTTGCCTGTCAGTTTCTTCCTCTGGTCTGGGAGATCCCATAAAGTCAAGGACTTCTGTATAGGTGGCCATGTGCTTCGATTCCGGCAGTACTTCCTGGAACCCTCCATATATATCACACATAGTCCTCCAGTCTGGGGTTTGTCACCCAGCTAGCAGAGACAAGAAGTGTTATCTATACATGAACTCTATAATAACAGGTAATTAACAACATCTAATGGCCTTTTACCACATTGTTCCAGATTAGTATCATTGCTTTGGTAAACTGTGAAACAGTTTAGTAGACCATTCTGTTATTAACAGGGGGCTATACATATCACAAATATTGTTACCATATGTACTGGAATATAAACTAAGATTTGACTTGAAATGCAATTAGCAAAAATATGTCAGTGTATGCCTGTGCCAATAGATGTCTCTCCATCCTCATATTCGTGTAAAGTGTATTACAAGCTCTTGCTGTCTCAGACACAGTTTGTAACACAGTTCCATCTATGGTGGCCAAAAACCATGGACAAAAGAATATTTGAAAAAAGGTGACCCACCATAACCAACCCAAAAGCACAAAATATTTTAACCTATAGAAGGGGATGGGGAAATTAAACTGACTAGGCCCATTTGAATTTACATCTTTCCACTTTTATTTAAAAAATTTCAAATTATATACCATAAATGTATTTATTCATAATAATTTAATTGCCACTTATGTTAATTATTATTATGAAATGTTATCAGTGACAGCCACATTTTTCATCACTTTCAAGGTTTATACTTGAGTCATTAGTAGTTTTCCTGTTTTTCAGGTAAAAGTAGATAACCTTGTTTTTTGTTAAGATCTGGTAAATATAAGCATATGCAATATTTTACAATGATAATAATAAGGTTACCAACATTATTGTCTTTTTTACATTCATTTCATACTTTGTGAACTGAGATGCAAAATTATATATTCTAACTAGAGATTAACAGAACTGAGATTGACTTTCTGCACCATATTTATTTTCTGTGAACATTCTGCTAAAACACTTCCAAATCGATTCACATCCATGCATATTACCCTGTCACATTTTCCATTGAAATCAACTAAAATGCATTCAAACATGAATGGTACATATTTTCAATATGCATCATAATGCATTTACATTAAATGGCAACACTCATTATATAGCACTTCATCACATATAGAGCCTGATATGTTGAAGCTCTCTAACACTGGAGAAAATTACTATAATGGGGAGCCTGGGTGATCCAGAAAACCTGGAACGGATCTAGTCTAAGATTGAAAACGCTTGTCCACAATTAGCAAAGGATTTTTAAAAAAAAACATTTCAGGTTTGCTGGCTCACCCAGGTTCTCTCATATTAGTCTATCTTCTCCAGTCTTGTAGTGCTTTAATACATTTGGCCTATTGAGTATGTACTTATGTGTATGAGTCATGGCACACATCTTAACTCATTAATGAATCATCATGATTTGAAGACAATGTTATCATGTCACATTTCCATTGATAAATGACAGATCCCCTGTGCTGTAGAGGGAGGGAATCCTAAACGGTAATACATTGATTAAATGTAGGTGCTTTGAATGAAATGCATGGGACATATCATATAATGATCTGGTGGAAATTTAAGGGAACCTCTTTTTTTTCAAAAACACCAGGTGCCTCTTTTGCCTACAAAATAAAAATATTTCTACCTTGCCTATTAACTACAATGTATTCTGCCATTTCCACAGACATTTAGCATAAATGTGTATTTTTACATGGAGATTGCAGTAGAATTTGGTAAATATAACAGATCTAAAAATGTGCCTAAAAATACCAATTCTATTAGTAAAAGCTCAAAGTTTTGAAAGTAGAAAATATTTTGTTTAGGAAATCCAGAGACATATTTTAGTATGAATTAGGTATTTCATGTATTCTTGTTATTATTGGTCACTAGGCTAGTGCTATGAGAAACAAATCTCATTAAATTAATTATCATTTCATAGGGAAGGGGAGGTATGTTTCTCATGTATGTCTCATGGTGATGGATTTTAAATCAACAATGTAATGATGAATGCATGTGTCAGCTCAACTTGTGTCAGGGTTTCACATCATAATTACATTCATGTCTGTTTGCAACATAAAGGGTGTCACTCAAACTCCAAACATTTTGTAGCTAGGGATGGGAGAAGTTGCTGTTGAGTTCATGATACAACATTTCATTTTAGCTTGAAAAAAATTGATTTCTGGGACAAACTGTTTTAAAGTCCATGGCCACAGAAAAAGGCTAAATGCAAAGCCCTTGAATGTATTATTGCATCTAAGGGTGAAAAATGTATAAATGGTAATAACCATCTTTTAATGCTGGCTGAAACTTTTTAAACATTTTTGCAAAACCCCTGAACATGGTATTTACACCAAAATTGTTGGGGAAAGGAATCATTGGGTGTATGTGTGAACACATCTAAAGTGAAATATGTTTTATCTGTGTAAAATGTATTTTTTAGTATAGGTGGTTTAATTATCACAGGAATGTAAACGAATTAAATCCCCAAGTTTGTACATTCAATAGACTTTTGTCTTAAGTCAAGAAAAAAAAAATCTTTAAATGTATATCTATGCAAAATTTCTATCTCAGAAAAACTATTGTATTGTACTGGGCTGCAAAGAACAATTGCAGCTTACCAAAAACAGTGTACAGTCTTAAGAGAAATAAAGTACGCCGGTTTCAGTTCTAAGGTTTTGCATATCAGGACATAATACAAAATCAACTGGCCTTTACAGGTCTAAAATTAGGTAAATACAAAAAAAAAGAAAACAAAAAACAAATAGTTAGTATATGGTACACTGTGTCAATATCTATTTACCTAAGACTATGTAAAAAATAAATTAAGCACACCCTTCTTATGTTTATAGCAATTAGGAGGGTAGTAGCAGACAAAAGCTGCTAATCAAATGTGTTTTATTGTGGGTGGCCACTTTCATAAAAAAAAAAAGTTTTGGCAGTTTGAAAGTCATACTGTGCAAAAAACTCAAGAGCTACATTTAGGTCTCCACAGGCTTCATGTAGCATGTTAGTGTTAAAGTTCATGGCAATATATTTAGAAAAAGACTGATTAAGTGTGATTTGTTTGGAAAGTTTGCCAGGAGAAAGCCTCTTCTCTCTAAAAAGAACATAGCAGCTTGGCATAGGTTGACCAAACCACAAGGCTTCTGAATTGATGTCCTTTGTAAAGATAAGACCAGCATGTTTGACCATAATGAACAGTGCTACCTTTGGGGTAAATCAAACACAGCAGATCAGCACAAATACCTCATACCAACTAGTTAGTATGGTGGTGGAGGAATGATGATTTGGACCTGTTTTACAACAACAGGAGATGTGCATCTTTCATTAATTGAGTCAACTTTGAACTCTTCCATAAACAAATTATTCTATACTCAAATGTAAGGACATCTATCTGTGTGACAGCTAAAGTTTGTCTGAAATTGAGTCATGCAAATCTACAACAGATCGTCAGAAAAAGAAAAAAAAAAACCAAGGTGTTGCAATGGCACTGTCAAAGTCCAGACTGCAACCCACTCAAGATGCCTTAGAGAGTTTTGCATAAATGAAGCTTTCTGTTAATAACAAAATTCCTTCACAATGGTTTCAGTAGCTGATAAAATTATTGCTGCTCAAGGTGGTTCTACAAATTTTTGAATCATAGGGTCTACCTAATTCTTTACCAATGGCTTTTAAATTTTGGCTTATTTTTTGTTTTGTAAATAAATAATTAAAAAGTTGAATTTGCTGTTTATTGTTTACATGTGGACTTTAATTAATCAAAACATTCTTACCATGTCTGGAGGATGTCCTAAAGATGTGGTTTTATTGTTTCCCCTATTAATAAAACCAGACCCTTCCCCAGGTATGGAACTTGGTGACTAGGACAAATGCCCCCACCCCTCCGATCATACAATTCCCCTGGGACCTGGCTGGCCAGACAAGAAAGGTGGGGGAAAAATGTGAAGCCCATCTCTCCTGGAAATACCAGTCCACTGGGAACCTGGCTAGCCAGAGAAAAATAGTGGAAAAAAGTTTACATATCCCTCCTCACCAAACTAGGATCCCTGGAACCTGGCTGACATGAAAAGGAAGAAGCAAAGAATATGTACATATCTTCTGCCTGCCCCTAATGGTGGAAGGGCCCGACGTTTTGGGAGTGGCCACACACTGCCTGCCCCACTGAGCAATGGAAACTTTGACATAAATATTTGTTTTGGGACATATTCCCATAGGTCCTGCAGAAGTCTCTAGCAATTTTTGTGGCAACATTTCTTAATTTTAACCCCAAAAATAAAATAACTCTATTGAAGCAGAATGAAAATGTTTACAATAGTTTCCCTTTAAGAATGTGAGCCTTTGCACCCACAAGTCCAACATAATAATTATAATTAATTTTGATAATATTAATAGAATCATATTTTCCTTAACATATATATCTGTACACCTCACTTACCATTACAACTGTATTTTTCTCAAATGAATCTGAAATCTTTTCTTTCTCTGAGCAATTATATGGTCTACTTTCTTTCCAAAGATTCTGGTTGCACAATTGAATTAATATTTTGTCTGTCTGTATTCTTTGTTGAAGTAAATGCTCTGTGAAATTAGATCATGTACAGAAAATGGAAAATGTGTGCATTTTCTGTAAGTGTCAAAATTTTCAGAGCAAACATGCTGTAATTTGGTTCAATGTCTTATAACCTTACTTACATGTATTCTGCAGAGAATGGAAATATCAACAAAAGAAATAAACTGAATTGTAAAATGGAATAATAGAAGAAATTCAAACTTGTACCTTTAATTTCAGAGATGACTGCTTTACAGCTGAGCCATAAAAGATGCAGTAGGCGGTTTTTTGTTTTGCTTTGATTTTTTGTAAATCTAAAACAACAATAAAAGAACTATGAAGGTAAGCCAATATTATAAATGTCTGTGATTGATTCACAACTGACACATATGAATATTTTGGCACATTTAAGGTAGTCCTAGTTGGTTGGTAGTAAAGAGCAAAAAAGATAAGACATTGGCAATACACTATGAAAAATATTTTTTTTATATTTATAAAATAAAATACATAATATAATATATTTTATTTTAGTTTTTGCTGAAAAATCTATAGAATGTAATAGAACCAATGGATATAACCATCCCCTGCCATTTACTCCATCAATTTAAAATTCTTATCAGTTTACTTGATTTGGATTCATCTCTCTGGAATCTCTTGCCTGCACAGTGGGAGATTGGGTGATGTAGGAGGATGGCGGAAGAAGAGGAAAGAAGTTGGTAGCACCAGGGATGAAGGTGGATTCCAGAACATTGCGGGACCCAATCCAGGAAACATCCGGAGGGATCTACGGAATTGTGAAAGTAACGGTGAATTTTTTCAGTTTACTTCCGCATTAGGAAGGACCTTGGTGAAAGCCACCTTGACAACTAGGAGTCAGTACATATCCTTGAAGAAGCCAATATAGTCCAATGCCCTGGGTGTAGGAATGTGTGGGGGAGAGCAGAGCATCCTAAATTATACTAGTCAGTAGGATACCAGTATTTCCAAAAGTGCTTACTGTTTGAAAAGAAAAAGCAGCCATTTTACAAGCATTCATCGCTACTTATAGCCATAAAAGTAGAAACAAGCATATGCAGCCTTTTATGCAGAATTTTTTTTAAAATACTTATAGGTTTAGGGCTGCATGTAGTAAATCTGTACTATTATATACAACATTCATTGTTGCCATATCCTGTTTGCTTGATATGAAGTTTTGTTCTCTTATTGATTATTAATTAATTGAGGTTATTTCCTCTTTCAGTATAAAGACCACTGAATTTACAGTAAATGCCTAATAGTGTGTACAGAATCTGAATTGCATTTTAGAAATATAGGGGAAAACTCATGTTCTTTGTGAAGAAAATATGCCTTGGAACAGAGACAAAATGAGGGTTCTTCCTAAAATAATAATTAGATTTTATAGCAATGGTCTAGGGGTCAACCTAAAATATACATTTAGATCTCTTACTGGACACCTGCAAGGCTGCCAGCATCAGACATGGTTTCTGGAATCCCCTGCTTATCTCCAGTATTGGTGCACCAGTACATTATGGGATAGCTTGCCTTGTTAATGAAATTTTGTTGTCAAATATTGGCCTTGCTCAGGTGTAGCCCAAATGAATGAGCAATATTCAGGCCAATTTAATGATTGACCCAAACATCATTACTAACTAGATATTGGCATTAGTTAGAATACTGTAAAAGTGTGCACCCCACCCACTGCCAACCTGGGATATGTTTTACATTTAAATGAAAACAAATGAACTCATTGATCAAAGGTTAATTTAGAGAAGCAATTGTCAAAAGAAAGACAAGGGGCAACAACAGAGATCAATACAAGAGTAATTAAACATACCCACATCCCAGACAAACATAATCTTCTGTTAATGAGGGAAAGTGACAAAATTCCCAATAGCAGAATGGAGATTTTAAACAAACCATCCATGACCTCCAGCTTTTGTACTGTGAAATAAATATCATTAACATTCTACATGGGTTAATATAAAGCTTTGACTGAGCTTCTGATTTTTAGGTCCATTTTTAATATTCAAGTTTACACTCAGATTTTGAAACTTTATTTCTTGCAGTTTAAATATTATGCCTCTAGCCTCTTTATATTCAAATATTCAAACTTTGTAATATTTTCTTTTTTGCTTTCCAATTTGTTTATTTCACAATGTTTGTTTTGATCTCTTTCTCTTTTTTAATATTATATCCCAAGGCTATGAAAGATAATTGTATACAAATATATATACAATTTTAAAAGAACACAAGATTCTTTTCATGCCATTTTTTTTCTAAATAAAATATTTTTTTTAAATAAACATCATTACTCAGGAATTGTCAATGTTTTTTCTATCATGTTGATAATGTTGCTAGAACATTGATAAGTCATAATGGTTCTTAATACATTGAGATTTGGCGCTTTTCTGCAAAAAAATTTGGCATAGCTTGTGACAGTAAAATTACTTCAAATCCATGTAATAATGTACCCATGCAGTAGGGCTTCCCTATGTTCCATGAGTTAAAGTTGGCAAGCATATGGAAGGAACAAGTAAAAAAAACTGTACCCCATTGCAAACAATGCATGGCCAAGTGGTTTTACATTGTATGGGAGGATAGAGAAGATCCACGTACAACATAGAATGTTGGAGACAGGAAAAGTTAAGTTTTTGTACTTATCCCCTTTCCCCCTAGTCATATGAGCTTTTAAACTATGCAGTGCAGGGTTGGGCTGTAACATTTCACTGGAAACTTTAAATCTTTGTAATAACTACAATTTTTTTTGTTGATTTGGTAATGCACAACTAAGACAGAATAAATACTTACCAAAAATATGGTTCTTGTACTGGCACAGACATACCCCAATCTTAAAAGTATTAGAAACAAAAGAATCAGTGTCACTTGATATGTGATGAAATGGACTGCCAGTCCACATATAACTGATAATATATCATGTTTCATACACATGAGCACTGGCTACAAAATCAATGAGCACAAAAATATAGTATGTATTTTAGCTGTGTTGTGATTTTATAGCTTGAGAAAGGTGATAATACACATTGAACATTGCCACTGGGTGAAGTTTGGTATGTGTACAAAAAAGTGTTTTCTTTATACAGAGACATTGACTGCTGTCATATATCTCTGATATGTTTTTTCTATCATGACAGTAATGGCTATTTAGAAACAATATAAGATATATCCTGATGGTATAATTTATTTAACCTTGTGCAGGCGAGAACATTCTTTATTTAGGTCAGGGACTATTGGAAACAGTGGGCTTGCACATGAAGTATATCTTGAGCAGATAGTTTATCATAGATGTTGTCCCTACAGATTCTCAAAACATTAAATCTTATATTGTAAGGCCGTGCTTAGTACCTGATGTTAGAAGTTTAGTGGGGGCTTAATGTGAACCCGCAGGCAGCCCTGAGAAACCTCTGGATTAATGTATTGGATTATTCTATTTTTCCAGGTGTCTATTATTGAACAGTTATTATATACAATCATGGTGTTAAGGGGACAAATGGCAACTACAGGCAACTATGAATAAATGTATTACTTTTTCATTTAATAATTAAAACTGTCAAGACATTTTAATTGTAATTGACACTCTGTGAGTTCATTTTATAAAACCAGGAATCTGACATTCCCCCAAACATCATGGTAATCAAATATGACCACTGAAACACATGAATCTTCAAGATTCCCAAGATAAATTTATTATATTCGGTCTTGCGGCAAATTGGCCGTTTCCCGCTTACCAAACATGTAGGCGAGATAAATTCGGCTGGCAAGACCGAATTTTTTGGACCTGCGAGACCAAGTCAGCTCCGCTCCCCTGTTTGCTGTTGTAGCCCTGTAGTATGTGTTCCTGGATAGAGTTTCTCTATCCAGGAGCACAGTGTGAGTCTTGCTGGCTGCTCATAAATGGATTCAGCGTGGGAAAAATCCTCTGATTTTTCCCACGGCCGCATTCATTCATAAATGCAAGCCACATGACTCACTCTGAGAGGAGGAGTACCACGGCTTGCCCTCATTCTGACCTGTAGTGCTCGAGGATCGCTTACTGACAGGAGGATTCCCATGGCTGCATGTATGAATGCAGCCGCAGTAATCCTCCTATAGTGATTTCCTGGCTTTCCACGTACCCATTGGAACATCAAGGAAATTTTCGCGAGAATGCCAGAGGCACTCCCACAAGGAAATGTTTGAGGGAGTGCCTGATTTAGCAGAAGAAAAATGTCATCATATGTGAAGACATGAGTTAAAGTATACTTGTTTGAAGTTTGAATAGAGAAATAGGGCAACCTAGATCTCTAACTTCTAATTTCTTTTGCTACTCCTGTATTTACAACCGAGTAAATTTTTGTCCAAAAACCAGAATGCAGGGCAGGAGTTAAATCATTAGTAACTCGGCTGCATGCAAGTTTTTGTTATTGACTTGCTCAGAAACAGCACAATATACAGGTAGGCCCCGAGTTAAATACATCTGACTTACAGATGACTCCTAGATATGAATGGGGCTTTCCTGCTCGCTCATGTGCAGGACGGAGGCTTGATGGGGCGGAGGGGGAGCAGTTTGCATGACTTGCAGTAGAAGTCTTTTTCCAGCTGAGGTTGTGGGTGATCTTAGGGGGTTGAGCTCTTTCTGCAGCCTCTTGTAACTCTTTATTGACCAAGACAAACTCTGCAGTTGTTTTTTTTGTATATCAAAGCACAGCTCCCTAAAGTTTTTTTTTTTTATTTGTTTTGTTTTTGACTAACTCACTGTGAGGATTTTTAACAGTAACTAACACCATGCTGCCTAATAATATGTTGAGACAAACATCTGTCCCAATTGCATTTATTAAAATAATGTACCTGTTCCAACCTACATACAAATTCAACTTAAGAACAAACCTACAGTCCCTATCTTATATGTAACCTGGGGACTACCTGTATAACCAAGTCATCAATGGCACCTCATATGTATCAAGGGGTGACATCAGCAAGGGCATAATTTATTTAACCTTGTGTTATAATATTCTGCAAGCACTTTGTCTTACAAAAATATCTCAGTAATGATCTTTTCTAACATATTGCAGTTAATATAGATGTGTGGCATATCCAATTATAGAAAGATGGAAAAAGGCCCAAATATTAAAAGTGCTTAATAATTTACTGCATAGAATAAAAATTACAGCAGAAATATGAGCTTGTTATTTCAGACATTGATCTTAAACTGCTACCTTCCTTGAGACATATATTAGATGACTTGATGAATCTGTTACAAGAATAGCAAAACCAACACATTCTATTCTACGCTTTTCATAATGAAGACATATGCAATAATCTCATAACTAAGCAGGAAAAGAGACTGCAGAGTAATGGCTGTGCCTATTATTAGTATAGTTTGTGATATCTCCATCTTTGCGTGTTTGTAGGCTACAATGTACACAATATACTAGATAATTTGAAAGCTGCTTTATTTTTTGTTTGCACAAAATTAAATACATATATCATTCTAACAAATCTTTGCCACCAGATCATGAACTCTGGAAATGGGGAAAAAGAATTAATGACAACGTATTTCATATTTGTGTTCCTACATTTACTGACTCAATTATTTTTCTGTAAAAAATTTATAGCTTTTCAAAAAAATGTTGGTCAGCCTTTATGTAGGCAGAAGAGAACTAAGTGAAGTAATGACCTTGAACTACACAAAAAACAATGACAGAACCCATTATTTCTACTAGAGGATATCAAAATGGCAACAGGCTTGGTTGCAAGATCTTTCTGATTCTCTAGCCAAGGGGCTTTTATAAAGGCTGTACAAAATCAAAGAAGCATTAATAAATTACTTGCACAACAAAACATGTTACAATAAGAACAGTTTTCCAAAACAAAGATATTTTTCTATACATTGCCTGTTTCGAAAATGTTTTGTCTGTATTTAATAAAATGTTCAACAGATTAGAAAACATTCAAACAAATTCACCCATAAATCTTTGAAGATTCCTAGTGGATGGTATGATCTTTTTGGGGTCCCAGACCATTGGTTTAATAAGCACAAGTCTAGATTGGCAAACTATTTTAGAGGTAGCAGACTGGTTGATCTCTGTTTGTTCTACTGCTGGATCTGATTTTTTTCCTCAGATTTGATTGTCTATAAAACAACTACCTGTGTATTAAAATTTAATGCATGGGGCCTGATTTATTAAATCTCTCCAAGGCTGGGGAAGATACACTTTTATCATGCAGCAAACCTGGAATGGATCTGGTCCACGATTTAAAATATTGGCTATCAAATAGCAAATGACTTTTAAGAAATCGAACATAGGCTTGCTAGATCACCCAGCTTCACTGATGAAAGGTTATCCTACCCTAACGTTCCAATTCTGTAAGTTTTTTGATGCAAAAAATGATCCAACTTGTTTATATTGTGGGCCTGTAATTCTTAGGATTACCCCCCGGGTATGATAATTATATTTATTTATTATATTATAATTAGAGATGAGCGAACTTCTCGAAAATTAGATTCGGCCGGTTCGCCAAATTTTCCTGAAAAGATTTGCTTCGATCCGAATTTATTAGCGGCAAATCGCATTAAAAACGGCTATTTCTGGTTATTTCGCCTTTTTCACGGTTGCTGTGCAGTACTTCTACTATGTATTCTTAGATAGCGTTTCTCTATCTAAGAATACAGGGCACTAAAGGGGATGAATGGGAACAAGTCCTCGTTCATCACCTGTAGTGCTCTGTATTCTTAGATAGTAAAACATTATCTAAGAATACATAGAACAGCGCTGCAACAGCAATCGCTGTTGCTGTGCTGTGCTTTTACTATATAATCTTAGATAGAGTTTCTCTATCTAAGAATACAGGGCACTAAAGGGGATGAATGGGGACAAGTCCCCATTCATCCCCTGTAGTGGCCAGAGATCGTAGTAGAACTGCAGAGGTCATCTGCAGTTCAGTTTGAAAATGTGATGTCACATGGGAAAGTGAACTGCAGTCCTCTGCAGTTCCACTACAATGTCCAGGAATTATAGGTGATGAATGGGGACTTGTCCCCATTCATCACCTGTTGTGCTCTGTATTCTTAGATAGTGAAACTCTATCTAAGAATACATAGAACAGCGCTGCAACAGCCATCGCTGTTGCCATGCTGTTTTTTTTACTATGTATTCTTAGATAGAGTTTCTCCAAAGGGGATGAATGGGGACAAGAAAAAGGGGAGGGTAGTTCGAACGGTAGGTAGTCTCTTTTTAGGAAAAAAAAGTTTCCCGTCCACCCATCACCATAAAGGAGTTGGGGGGGGGGGTTTGTGTCTGGTGGGTCTGGTGGTATAAAATGGTAACTTAGTGGTAAAGGGAATTCTTAGTGGTAGGGGCCCCCTTTAAAATTAAGTATGTTCAGTGGCCCCTGAGGCAGTGCTGGACGGCTAGGGGCCTAAGCTAGGCATGTCTGAGACTGGTGGTTGACCAGAGCAGGCTAAGGAAGGTTTCTGAACTTTCCTGGGGCCTAGCAGAATTATTCTTGGTCTTGTAATGACTGTTATAATGACCTGCCTATAATACTACAATCCACTACTTTGTATTTAGCTTAAAGAGAAATTCTTATTTGTATTGGTGTATCTGTACGAAGAATTCTGACATTGGTACTCACCAATGCCACATGTTGGATTTTATCACTATACTGCTCTAACTTAAAACTGGAACCATTTTATTTCCTATTTGATTTTTTGCTTAGACAGCAACAACAATCAATATGAACTTCTTACTAAATGTGTACCAGTAGGCAACTCTGTCAGTGGGCGTACGGACCCTTGTGATATCTCAAAGTGCTCCCATACCAATAGTTTTATTTAAGTTTTGTGAGTAAAGCAATAGGTCACAAGATATCTTAAAGGGCCACTGTTCTAGTGAACTTTGTTTCAGGACAAAAGCAGGAAATTCATCCCAAAAGGTCTCAAACAGCAAAAAAAATAAACTGGCAGGGGGTTTAACCATAAAAATGAATACAACCTTCTCCTTCCACCAAAAAAAAAGCAATTGGCTAAATATACCCTTTAGGGAAGTTACTTTTTTTACGTGTAAGTTGAAATGTTCCAGTAATAGTTTTTATATACTTTAATTCAAAACAAAATTGAACTTACCATGCTGCCTAAAAGCCAGTTATCATTCATATCTGACCATATCTACTTCTTTTTTAAACAACAGTTTATATGCATACCATCTCTAACAGACTTAACTATAATTTTAGATAATTGCATTCATAGTATTTCATATATTCTAAACTGATTTATTACTTTAAAACAATGACACCACTGGGATAATTGTTCAGACTTTATTGGAAGCCCATGAGCCTGCTTTACATGATGAGCTCATTAAACTGAGATAATTTATCAAGACGTTAAAAGAGACGTCTATTGAATATATTAGTTACCAACTTTGCTTTTTACTAAAAACTTTAATATTTCTATGAACGTGCAGAGACACTTTACTAACTTTTTTTAACACTTTGGGGTCTATTTATAAAACAGGTAATCTAACATTCCCTCAAACATTCCCAATTATTGCAATTGAAACACATGGATCTGGAAGATTCCCACCAGGTAATGTTTGAGGGTATTTCGGACTCCCTGTTTTATAAATAGACTCCCTTTATTTTCAAACAATCCTGGATAGTGGACGTCAGATGTTACAATTTAGTAAAATGTAAGAGAAATATTAGGATGGCATTCGCATTTCAGTGTGTCTCCATGAATAGTAAAGAACATACTGGCCAACCTATAAAAAGATGTATGAGTAGCAGCAGGGGAAGTAGTGATAGTGGTGGTAGTTTCTGCACTTTTTGACACAAGAAAAGATGATTGTGTATCAAGAAGAAGGATATTTGCATGGTAAGCAAGGAAATATGGAACTTCTTATTTAAACAGCTTAACATTTGCTAACATGCTTTGCAAGAAAGGAATAAAGATGTATTTTAGTGATAAAAAAAGAAAAAACGAATATTTATATGCCCTGCTATCCATGTTGTGTGATGGCCCTTGTCTTCCATGTCTTTTTATTTTTATGTGTAAACAGCATAAATGAATGTATAATACCAAAATATACATCCAACATATTGTGTATGACATCCAAACACTTCAAAAATATAACCTTTTAAGTTTTGCAGATGTCATACTGTAGACTTTGTCAGTTACTGTTATTAGTAAATATGCAGTGACAGATGCAACATCTTGCCTTTACATGCACCACTTGCTATACAATATATCATTAAAAACCAAGATGCTCTCGTTATGTCTGAGGAATACTCAAGAGAAAATTTGCCTTTTGAAAAAAATATACTTCTACAAGATTTGTGGTGAAGACATTGTAATAAATACTATATATAACTGAAGTGCATCACTTTGCTTACTCCTTTATGGCTAGCTTGTCAAGAACAAACACCTAACAACTAGCAGAAATTTATATGAGCCATAATATAAGACTACATAACATAAAATAGCAAAATTTGTAAACTTAACATTTTGTAAGTGTTTGAACATGGGAAGTCACTGTCAAGGTTTAGAAATGTTGGTTATCTACCCTAATAATGTTGCATAATGTGGCAATTTACTCCAAACATAATTTATTAGCATGAACATATATAGAAACATAGGACTAACTGACTGGCTTTTTTATGTGGTTTTAAAGATTCCACCTGAAATTCAAATCCTAAACTTATTTTACAATTTGAAAACTGATTGACTGATGTGAAAAAAAAAATATAGAGCAGTGCCTAACTTTCTAAAACAATGCTTGGCTGCTGTGAAATGATAGCTATGATTTATAAAGTCAAAACAAACGAGAATATAAGGATAAGGATAAATAGATATATATGATTATCTAGTAAATAGATAGATTAATAGATAGATAGATAGATAGATAGATAGATAGATAGATAGATAGATAAAATGCATCTATAACCCTTTCTTCGTGTTTACACCAGTTGAACATTTATTATCCATTTTTGATCCACATAAACTACTATGACAGGAATGTTTCACCTATTGAAGCAAAGGATGGTACTTTTAACTTGCTTGCTAATCCCTGGGAAGTGTAAGACATCCCTCATGGTATGAAGGAAGGCTTTGATGTTAATGTACAATAAAAAAAATGTTGACTTTTTCTTATATCAGGCAATTCCCAGTAACTCTTACTTGCCTGTAACTAAATGCTTCTATGACTCATGCCTATATAGAGTTACAAACCACAAGTTCTTTTTCATTAGGCACAAATAGGTTTTGTTTGCAACATAGGTAGATATCTGTTTTTTCTGAGCTATCATAAGCTTTTTTAACATTAAGATTTTTAATAATTAGCAATGTTAACATCAACATTAATTTTAACATAGGAAATTATAGTGGTTTTAAACATATTTTTTCTATGTTTACTATGATCAAAACTAAAAAAAAGTAAAACATATGTATCCTTTTTCCAGGTAGGCTTTTGTTTTTTCTTCTTTTATTGTCCATTATTTTTTGATCCAGCAGGTAAATATTTCTTCTTTTTACAGCCTTAATAGCTGAAGCTGAAAACCACTTCCAAATGAATGACAGCCATACGTTTTTATGGCGCCTCACCCTTAGTGGACTTTTTCTTCAGATCCAGTGGAGAAGGATAAAAATGCCTGTCCCGTATAGCTACTATCCAGGAATCAACTTGAGAGATGTTCCATTATAAAAACTTTATATTACACAGACATTATCATTTATTAAGCAGGAAGGTAGACTCTTTTTTTTGCCATGTAATTTTCTAATTTGTCTGTTTAGAAACCTGATTGCAATTGCCTTTCATTATTCTCCACATTGGGTTTTAATTAGGTCTAAATCTAGACCTAATCTTGTCAAGTAGTGATTTTAGGAGCACATTTCATTAAAAAAAAGTAAAATATACTGTGTGATCTATTCTAATCTAGTTGTGCAAGCTCCAAAAGAATTACCAATGTACTATGTGGTGAGGAGGGAGGATTCCTAATAAAATTTATTAGGATGTATTGGCCCTTTATTATTATTATTTTTAACTCTTTAGTTCTTTATATAACTCCCCCTCACAACCTAATAGCCCTACCATAGTCATATATGATTAATAGTCTCCAAGATTGCTGGAGAAGGCAAGAAGGAAGGAAAAGGAAGAAGATGGTGGCAGCCTGTGAGTGAACAGGGATAGTTAAGTATAAAAGGGTTTTGTTTCACTTTAAGGACATTGTAATCAGTGTGCAAATTGTGGCATCAGCTCAAGGCTTTCCACAAATAGGCAACCCTGAATGAGAAAATTGTGCATTCCCAACTCATTTGTGAATCCCATAGCAAGTTGGGTTATGTTATTGTAATACTGTATTGTATTGTTCACATAGGTTTAGGTTTTAATCTATATATTGCTTGTCTAAGACACCTGATGCTTAAAAAAAGGAAAACAATATTTTCAAATAGGTGGTAAGATCTTCCAAAGAGATTAGAAAACGTTGTTAAGTGATTAAAAATTTTTTTTTAATTGCCTCTTGGTAAATTGCACGAACACAAAAATTGGTTTCTCTTGCTTGGTCATACACATATAACTGTTGTGATGTTGTGATGCTTTCTAAAGCATAAGATGATGGGGAAAATACCTGTTTTCCAATATATTTTAATCAACAAATCCAACGTTGACATTGGATACCCACTGTTATTTAGCTAAACTGATTTTAACATGTTTGTCTAACAAACATCATGCTTTCAAATGTATGTTCTCCACTAGCTACTCAATGTACTTATGTGGACAAATTTGTGGATACCCTTATGGCCCTTTGAAAAATATCTTATGCGTTCCCACTACTTTAAAGTAGTCATTCTGCTGTTTGGTATCATTGAGTGTCCGTCTCTAGACACAAAAGAAAAAGGAAATGTGATCCCAGAATGGGCAGAAGAATCCTGAGAATAGTAAAAAAAGCCAAGCACATAAAGGCAATGATATCTAAAGCTAGGTACACACTTGCAATAATTATCATTAGAAAACGAAAGACTAACGAATATGCACAAGTGCAATATACATGTTGTAACAATACGATGGTGCAGAACCACCCACGATCACTGCCGTACACACAATAGATAGTGAACGATCTTCGCTCAATCAGATCCACCAGGATGATCATTCATTTCCAGCTTTCATTTCATTTCATTTCATTTCAATGCTCGTTCATCAGCGTCGTCATGAACTTTTTTGTTAACGATTATGGGATGATCAGTTGTTATTCGTTTGTTTCCAACGATAATTATTGCAAGTGTGTACGGGGCTTTAGCTGAACTCCAAGGTCATTGTCTATTATTGTTTGGTTGCACCATATTGTGTTTTTTGAGTGACTGCTGGCTTAGGAAGACTACCTAGTTCAACTCATTTTAATGAAACAGAAAAAGTCAGACTTTAATTTTCTAATATGCATATTGACATACCACAATGATTCAGTAAAGATAAATAAAAAAAAGTACACCATACCTACTGTAAAACATGGAGGTGACTCGTTCATATTTTGAGACTGCTTGCTGCATCTAGCACTGTGTGACTTGAGTTTGTGCAGGGAAGAGTGAAATCTCTAAACTATCAAGGCATTGTGGAGCATAATGTTCTGCTCACTTCCAACAGGATGATCCGAACCTCAAAGCTAAAAGCACATGGAGAACAACTAATGAATTTCCTGTTAGCTGTTGAAAGGTGCAGCAATCTCTTGCAGTGATTACCTCTAAAGGGTTTGTGACAAAGTATTAAGTTAAGGGTCCCATTATTTTTGTCCATGTCCTGTTCATTGGTGTTACTATTCTAAATATTCAGTTTAATCAAAGCTCTAAAGCAAAGTCTGATTTTTGTTAAATACAGAATAAACAAGGATGAGTGCCAATTACTTTTGTTAGTTTTGAGTTTTTTCAGAGACAATTGTGGGTTCGTTTTAATGGAAGTTTACCATTTAATTTAGACATGTTTACATATACTTTTTAGGGGCACAGACATATGCAATTATAAAATCAAGTTTTCTGTCCCTAATTTTTTGTAGATATCTGGAGATTCTGCATTCTTCAAAAAAGGAATAGAATTAGGATGAAAAAACAATAACAATTCTACTACACCTCTCAAAATTTGATTTGGGGGCCAAAATCACTCATCTTCATTAGCTTCACATAGTGTTTAGTTAGTGTGTTTTTTTTTTTTTTTTTGCACACAAAAATGTGCATTTGGTACCAGTAGGAATTATTTGTACTGAATAGCTTTATACTGTACTTGTAACCCTCATATATTTGCTCTGATTTGTTCTCTTATTCCTGTAATACAAAAATGGGAAAAATAAATAGGCCCTGCTACATAAGTCAGGTTTACTGAAAACGTGGCAAAGCCATTAACAAAATAAGGAAAGATGACCCATTGTAATCTGACTATTCAAGATCTGACTATTCAATACGCTTTAACATTCATCTGAAATATTGCCTTTCTATTAGCCCTTTATTTGTATAGTTGAGATGTGAAATCATTTTCATACAAATGTATTTTCTCTGTGTCGGTAATAGATTTCTTACCATACAAATTGCCCTAAATATAATACACCTAAAGTGAAATGAATATGACTATCATGTACATTTCTGAACATATGTAGATATGGGTAATGCTACAGTACAACAAATACCCTCTAGGTGTACTGTGTATTTTCTACAGTACATGGATATTATATGTTTTCACACGAATAAGCCATATACAGAATATTTTAGAGTTAGTTACATTATGACAGCGTACAAAGCAATACAAATGTAGTTTTAATGGTATGTGTTTCAAATGCTAATTTATATATATATATATATATATATATATATATATGTGTGTGTTTTTTTAATCTATTCCATATTCAAAAACCCTCTTTTCTGAAACAGCCAGTTTCTATGATAATGTCGTTTTGGTTTAAGGGTTAGAATAAGCTTGAAATAAACCTGTCTTCTGAAAGTGTCAGATTTCTGGTCCCCCCATTTCCTGGATTTAGGGGTACACTCTGCTGGCATGTCAGTAATGTCTCCTACATTGACATATTGGCTAGAAGAAGGAAGTAAAACATATGATGGAGACCAGGATATCAGTTCCCCAAAAGTGCTAGAGTTTGCATTTGCTGTCCATTTTTTAATGGAACCACAACACGTATATACATATATAAATATATATATATATATATATATATATATATATATATATATATATATATATATATATACGGTATATATATATTGTTCACAAGTAGATTTTTTTTTATATATTATTCTACATTTACCTATAAAAAGCTTTTTAATCTTGCTGCTTTAAGATGGACTGTAGACATACAAAATGCAGCTCTGTATTTATTAAGACATCATGATAGTTATCTTTTAAAGATAAGTAGTGTAGTTATAAAAATTTGCTTTCTTAGCAGCCTCTTGCTAACACTTTACAATAACACTGAAGTGTGAAAAAGCAAGCTGTACAAGAATAGAGGATCTGGTCTCAAAGAAAGTAGGTTGCTGGATGTTATTTTTTGCAGAAGTTCTGCTTTTAGTATATTGCAGTGTAACTAGCAACATTATTAGATACTTATACAAACATATAACCATGTGTGATGCTAAGCTATTTTACAGATAGTTAATTTGTAGAAAAAATTGGTTCTATCTCAAGGACCATACTAGAAAGGGATAAACACTACTAAAAATAAATGGCTAAATAATAAATTATCTATAGAATTTAGTTCATAATCACATGCCTTTTCTTGATCTGACTAATGCACAAGCTAACCAAATATATCTTATCTCTATTAATGTCCTACCATCTAGTGACTGATCAGAGAAATGACATTTCACAAAAAAAGGAAAACGTAGCAAAGTCAGGTTCTCTGTCTGATTTTTAATTATAAAGTTAATTCTTATTGTGAACCCACATATAAAATAACAATTAAACCTAATAAAGTTAAAATATGGAAATACTGCATACATCATTTTGAAAAATTAAATTACTTAAGTTCTCTGTTAAAGGAATGTGGCTTTCTTGATAGGTCAATTGTAGCCAATCTGCCAATTTTTACAGACTTCACAGGTGTACTTCAACATCATCAATGGTCCATACATTGCAATTTCATTTTGTTTAGCTAAAATTAGCATAACATTGCCAAATGCATCAGCAGGGATGTTTTGGTAACATGCACAGTAGTTTCACAGCTGTTAACCGTAATTGGCCTATTTTGTCTTGGGTGGGAGTAATGAAGCGAGTTTAACTAAAAATATATAAAACAAGTTGTAAAAATGATGAAGTAATGCACTTTATTAACATAGTGGCAATTCTTATTCCCAAAACATGGCAACATTTTTGGACAAATAACTAAAAAGTTAGTGATTAGCATTAAAATAGGTTTAGCTGAGGCCTTCTTTAAATTCCATACTTTAAAATGAGAATAATGCATATGCAGAGATTTCCTGTAAAAACATACTGAAATAAGAAGTAAACTTTCTGATGTTATCATTTCATGATGCCAGGATTTTGGAAGCTATCTGATTTGGTTGTATTGATGTGTGAATTGACCAAAAATGTATTTAATTTTATTGAAATATACTGAAGTCAATGGGACAGTGTAGACCAAAGCAGACCCCAAGTAGCCAAGCATTATTTCTGCTGAAAGGAGTGTGGAGCTCCATTCAAATACTGTAATTTAGATTTACTGCAAAATATTTATAAAACTAGGACAATACAATGGTAAGAGGGCCATTTTCATACGACTTGGGGAACAACATAAAAAACACACAAACATTTCTTCAAGTTTTGGTTTTGGGTTCATGGTACGCAACTCTACAGAACATCACAGTTTTTAAGTTTGACCAGTTACACTTAACTTTAGCAGTCTTTATTTGGCTGTGCATAATAATTTTTTTACAATCGTCTTTATTATTTTTATCATTATGGGCATCTGCAGTTGGTCTATAGTTGCTCCCTTTCCAGATGGTTGTTGTGTTTTCCAGATGGTTGTTCTTCTTTCTCCTCCTCCTCCCTGTGGCTCGACCGCCTCATAACTTCAACTCATGTGGGATTATGCATTTCATAATTTTTTACCTCCTCCTGTCCGCACTCAATCTCACGAAAAGCAATTAGAGGTGACATCCCTTCTTTAGACATGGCCTAACTAAACCTAAGCTGGAAAGAAATGCAGACTAAGTTGAAATAGTGGGCTGAGGAGGCTCCAGAGACCCTGTTCAGTGGCACACTTGTCCCCTTCCTATGTCCGTCACTGGTGACATAGAACAGTACTGGAAATGGGCAGTATCTATCTCAGCACCTGACCACTGCAGCAATTATATGGCTAGTACTGCATATTTCCAGTCCAGGGTAAGCCTGAGAACAGTAATTTCCAAGTTTCAAATTCTCAAAGATTCCCTTTTTCACCCACTTTCATTGCCGTTATAGCACCCAGCGTTTTCTGTCCGATAGCACCCACACTGCCTAACAGTTCAAACAATGACGGGTAGAGCCTCTCTCTGCTGTTTAGTGGCTTTGTGGGGCTTACAGCATGTAATTGCCTTGATAGTAAGGTTCTAATAAACATGCAACATTTTTTATGATAGCAAGTGTGGGGCAATCTTTGAGAAGGGAGAGTCGATGGGCCTATTTTATTAAAGCTCTCCAAGGCTGGAGGGGATACACTTTTATCAGTGAAGCTGGGTGATCCAGCAAACCTGGAATGGATATTTATTATAAATGTTTTCAATTAATCCTGGACCAGATTTTTTTCAGGTTTGCTGGATAACCCAGTTTCACTGACAATAGTGAATTCTCCCCAAGATTAGAGAGCTTTATTAAATCAGGCCCAATGGGTCTTTGAAAAGTGTATATTATATAAATTGTTGATGGCCCTAACATTTTTCTAAGCTGTCTGTAAATCAACTAAACAAAAATACTGCCTTTTTTTCTATATAATGTCCGCTTGTTTACTGGTTGGTGTACATTTAATAAAAAGTAGAATTTTACTTTTCAGTATCATGCAATGTTCTATATTTTGATGAAAAAAGACTTGTGACTTAGGTAAAACTATACATTATGCTGCTGAACGTCTCATTGCCTAAGGCTCTCAGCCCAATAGGCACTTCTCATCTGCCCAAGGGGCTTTAGGCTCACTAGAATGCTGCTTTCAAAACCAGCTGGATTTACAAGATGTAAACATGTAGACGATGTAAACATTGTAACATGATTTGTATGTAATCAAATAAATAACCTTAATAATTCATATGCATGTATAATTTATTAACTAATATATGTAAAGAAAACCTTTCTAATTACACACTTTTTAAGCTATAACAGTAGACATCACATTATAATAATTAGAAAAGACACAAACTTTTGATTTTACCAATACTGGTAAAATTCAAGGTGTAACAATAGTTGTTAAAGGATTCCTTTCTTTTTATTTGAAAAATGGTAAAAAAAATGTCACTTTTTATAATGTTGAGCTGCAAGAGGAAAATACATATTTATCTATTCCTCTATGAAGGTCAATTTTACTTGTAAGATTTTTTGACATGACTGTCATTTCTGAAAGCATAAAGCTGAGGCTCACAGATGGTTTAAAAGTGTTTATGAACTCTTGAATAAGCAGTGCATTCCCCTAGGCAATATTCTAAACTCCAAGATAATAAACAGCTTTTCTTGCATCTGACCATGCTACATGAAAATTAACTGAATATAATGCATATGTTAGCGCACTCAAAAATAAAACAGAAATCATCTAGATACATTTATGCTTTTATTTGCATTAACCAGAATACATATTTATTGCACACTTCTAATATATTCCGCAATGTGGTCAAAAATAGGTTTCCACTCATGTATTGGCAAAATATATTTTTGTTCTGCATACTTTAGTAGGGAAATATACATAATATTTTAAATAAATGTTAACATTAAAAACTAAATTAACTTTTAGTTTGAATTAGCCGAATACATTACAGATGCAAAAAATCAAAACGTGCAGAAAGTCTTGCCGTATTTAGAAAATAGTACAGGTAAAATAATTTTCCGTAATTTACAACACATGCACTAGAAGTATTCATTTGCAATGAACATTGCAGTCACAGCCTTCCAAATCAATAAAAAAGCTTATTCCTCAACAGCTTGCTGCAGGAGGGACTGCTCCTCTCTGTGTTAAAGGGTCAGGGTGACCTTTTACTAACCCGAACAAAAGCTCAGTCTGCATTCTAAATGCAAGTAGAGTAAAGTCAGGTATGATTCTGTGTTAGGTCATCCCCTTACAAAGTGAGCAATGTTAGCAAATACTTTTTATTAGCAATTTAATCAATGTACAGTGATATTCCTTTCTGTTTTACACAGAAAGTTAAATTAGGCTTTGACACAATTATAAGTTAAAGTTTATTTCTCGCTGCATTATTCCTGCAATATTCAATATTTTTCACTGTGAACAGAAAGCCAGAAAAAAATAGTGGTCATGATAACTAAGGTTAAATGTGACCAAATTTTTTAGAATGTTAAAATAAATTTTAGGGAAAATATCTACATCCTGTACAGTTCATATATGATCAATCATTGTTTCCAATCATCGCACCTTGAACAGTGCTTGATTCCATTTAGAGTGTAATTTCACTATATTATAAACTGTTGTTTGTATCAGTATAATTTTTTTTAAATGATCACCTGCAGTGAATGATTTTCAGCAAGTTGGAAAATCATTTTGAGTAATATCTCTGATTTCTTTCACATCTCAGCCATTATCTTTGTTCCTAGAATGTTGCTGCTGCTGTTAGGTTTGTTGAGTCCTAGTCCTATATTGTATACAGTAATTTAAAGGATTTACATGTTCTCCAAAATAAAACATCATTTTTTATTGTTAAAAGGCAGCACTAAAATATTATACAGCACATTACAGAATCCACAGGTATGGTCGTAGGTTGGATAGTTCCAATCTGAGCCGATTCCAGCTTGGATTTGAGCTGATCCAACCTCACATCAGAACTCAGAACTTAGAGTGTTCTTTCATGACAAAACTTACCTTTACTGGTGAAAAGCCCTCAATCCCTCCACAAACTGTGCCCATGAGATCAAGCACACATTATGGGAAAGCTCCTGATGACGCATATCCAATATTGGGCATGCACAGAAGGAGCTGCCCACAGCTTCCTGGGATAATGTGATAGTCACCTTTTTATATAATGTAAAAAAATGTCATGATGGGTCTGCTTTAAGCAATTATTCTGATTCAGGATATCCCAGGCAGAAAAGTGCATGTTATTGGGATCATTTAGTGACAGACTGCTGCATTGAAATGCCTGTCTCCATATTCCGCAGATGGCTAATGTCATTTCAGCAAAGTGACCATTTTCTGCTAGTCCAAGACAGGACAGGAGCTAGTAGAGAAAATGGATTTAAAATTTAAACAAATAAATATAAAGACAGGCAGTACTTGTTTTATTAGGCAAACTTACTGGTGGGATGTGCTTTTAGAAAAAGTGATTTGGGGAAAAGTGCTTTTGGAAAGTGTTTGGGAGAGATTATTATGGTGCCCCTGTTTTTCACTTTCAGTTTGGCAGTAGTGTAGAGGTAAAAACCTATTAGGCTCTCCTCACACTTCTGTGATTCCCAGATGGAGTGACTCATAAATTCCCCCCAGGAATATATCCAAGTGTACTATCATGATGGACTAAGAACAGCTTTCTTAGAAAAAACATTTTTCTGGGGATGCAGGAAATTTTACCTTTATATATACCTGACCCAAAAAACATAAACTATGTCAATCAGAAGCCTTTACAATTTACCAAATTAAATAAAATTTACAAATAAAAACCAAAATCTTTTGGTAGAACCAAATCTTATAAAGGGTCATCTCTGCATCAAACCACTGCTTTCGAAAACTCCAGTAAATGCTTTTGTGATAAAAGATTTGGGGATACAGTGCGATCTGGATGCCATACAATGGCTTGTGATGGCTTTATGGTAAACCTTTTTTGGGTTTACCATTTTGAGATCTATGATAATAAAATAGAGGTTACTCATACTTGTTTCATACTCATACTTGTTACAAAAAATCTCCTGAAAGTGCTCTTCTTCAGTAAAAAAGTCTTACCGGTACCCAAATACACAGTTAACCTAACACAATACATTTATTAGCAGCTAAAATTATCATGGCTAGATCTTGATGAACTTCCGTTCTTTGGACTTGCTAATACATGAATTGAGATGAATAATGGCCTGTTAATTGAACCTGTTTAAATCATGACCTAAAAGTTCGGAATAAAGTGAAATTTCTTAACTTATCTATCTTCATTTGATCCAAATCATTTTTTTTTTTACCTCTGGTCACTAACTGTTCCTCGGGTGAGTATCCCTTCCATAGTCATAGTTTAATGTAGCTAACATCTAAGCCTAAATCCAATTATTTTTTGGAGGAAGCCAATTAACCTACTACACGTTATCTAATTTAAATAGTTATTGGATTATACTAAGTTAAAAATGCATATGCTTTAGAAATATAGGTGTGCAAATATTTTAGTTCAATTTTAGTGCTCTATATTTTCAGGCAAAACGAAATAGGTTTGTTACATAATAGCAAAGAGCTGTAAATTTGTATAGATGGAAATCTTGATCAGCAAATGCCACAAAGTAAGCTTAAGGGCTCATACACAGCTATGCATTTAAAATGCACATATTTTATGTACACTTTTATTATGTGCATTTTTATGTGCTTTAACACATTCAGTTGCACTGCATATTGTTGCATTTTGTTGCTTTCGAAAATTCCTCAAAGTCCTTGAATTCTTCCATTTAAGAATCAAACATATTTTTCAGATAACATACCCTCTCTTTTATTGCTTTTTTATTCTTTGGTCTGCTTTCATCTCAATACAACAACTGAGTAAATATAGTGCAAATCATTACAACTTGTGAGAGGTCCTATGTAAAAAAAAGGAGAAATAATTTAGGGAAAAATATACCAATATCATTTTAAGGAACATTGGTATCTGCAAGAAAAATTCTCCAATTTAGGTGCTTGTTAATATTGACAGCTTTTGGATGGCATGATTGTTAAGTGGTTCACTAATGAATCAGGCTGTATAATATGTAATAATTGGATGTGGTCAGTGTCAACAAGGTCATAAATACTTTTTTTTAACATGTTTATTTTTACAGTTTTAAGATTTTCTTCCCAAGACTGACAACCCCTCCTGAGTAGGAGAATCATTGCCACATTAGGATGTTAGCTTTTTACAATTCTTGGTGCATCAGCACCTAAAGTATGCAGTCCACAGGAATCTCAAAACAGCACATCAGAATGATTGGAAAGGAATGGGAACCAGTGCATATGGTGGAGGTACATACATTGAAAACTGGAGTGGAAAAGGCAAGCACCGGAGACAAAAGTAGTACACCAGCTAAAGTATGACTAGGAAAGATCAGATAAACAGTTCAATTTTACTTTACCATTTTATTATACTATACATACCTACTCCAAATCTACTATTACGGTGTTGTACCAAAATCTGTACTTCCCAATATATACTCTTTCAAATCATTTTTACTAATCTTGCATCAAGATCTTTTTGGCTTCTTCTAGTCCTAGGGCAATGCATTTAGCACCTTATAACCGAGCAGTCATTTCTCAACCATACAATTTAAATTTTATTTATCCCATTTATTGCAATTCTAGGGAGATCCACTTTGTGATATATTACTCCCCTTCTCAGTCCTAATATTTCTTTGTCCTTTATCCTTTATCATGTCTTTTAACCAGTTATTTAGCCCTTTACATGCAGTAAATTCCCATCTGGACCCAAATCTGAAATGTTACTACCAGATAGTTCAAAATTTCAGTGTTAAATGTTATTGTTTTCCCTATATAAAAAATGTTTAAATTATAAATACAATTTATACCACTTTTAAAGTGAAGATTTAAACTTACTTCCTTAAAAAAATGAATTTGGAAATTAAACTTTAAAATTCGGGGTAAGGCTTTATTTCAGAAAAGGACAGGCAATGTCTCGCTTGCTCAAGCTGTCAAAATTGCTGAGCTGTGCATACCTGGAACATCCCAGCATCTTCTGTAGTTGCTAGTACTGAATTACCTTCTGTGCTGGAGCTATGTTATCCTGACAAGGTCAATAAAGACAGCTGAAGATTGCAAGAAGGGAGAGAAGAAGGGAGGCAGGCACTGCCTTGCGACATAATGGGGACAAGTGCGTATATTAGGGTTTAGTTCCACATTAAACTAAACCCTAATTACCCATTATGTCATTTATTTAATTCCTTATTATGAAGCCAAGCTAATTCTATGCTAATATATATATCTCCCTCACATATATTGGTATATTATCTTTTGGAATACCCTCCAAAAAATTGAACACAATGGGGGTTAGGCTTGCTGGTTTTCCTTTCCTAAATATTAGTGGCCAGTAACACTGTTCCATTTGAAACATATTTATTAAGGGAAAATAAATACAATATATTAGGCAATATTACGATAAATATAAGGATATTAGGATAATAGGCAGTAAATTAACTTAATTATCATCTCCTCCTGTCATAAAGAGATCACAGGAAATTTGGGGGCCATTCCATTCCATTTGGGGGCTTCCTGTCATGTTGATGCTCTCATCCCTCATTTTTTGTATGGGTTCCATAAGGACAGGAAGTGAGGGAAAAATCACCACCAGGTAATCATACAAAAAAAAAATGGGCTTTATTTTTTAATCCGCGTATAGATATGGATATTTTTGAAGCAGGTTTAGATTATTCTTTAGACTATTCTCCTTCCTACATTTGTCAGAAAGTGCTCAATGGGGGACCTTAAATACATCTGCCTCCCTATTATCTGGCACTGGTGATTTATTTATTAAACCAGATAAAAATATATTTAAGCTCAATTCATGCTTTGTTTCTTTGTGTCTTTTGGGAGAAGTATATTATCACATTTCTTTCCTCAAGTTTACGAACTTGTAATACTTTTTGGAATTAAATGTGATACAATTTCTTTGTCCTTACATTTTAGGGATTTTAATGCATTCTTTTTATGCCTTATCATGTATAACTATCTCATTCAGTTATACTGAATCTTCTTTTGAATCTTCCTGGTAAGATTTTGATTGAATATTTACCTGCAACAGTATAAATCTGAAATATTTTGAAGTTTCCTTTGTATTACTATTTTACTGTTTTTATTTAATAGTATATCTTCCCAGTCTACTAGAAAGAGTGCTTCACCCTGGCACATATCAGATTGGTCTGTCTTCCTTTTAAAGCATAAATTAACAAAAAAAATATTTCCCTTACCTTTACTTTCGCAGATCCCTTGATCCCCCTGGACCTTTCTTGGTTTGGGTCCCATGTTGTCCTGTAATCCGCCTTCGCCCCGACAGGGAGGAAGTGCAGGGTACCACCACCTTTATTTATCTTCTGGCACAGGTGCGGGATCCGGTGACGTAGCCTGCTGTAAATGGGAAAAAAGAGTGCTGATCTCACTGCACATGTGGGAGATCAGCTTTTTTTTTCCATTGAAAAAAAAGCACCTACTGCCCACCCTGCAGATTGAGCACGCGCAGAAGGATCAGCCAGAAGCTTCTTGGGAAGCGTGACATGGGTAACCCAGGAGGCTCTGCACTTCCATTCTGTCTTTATCATCCTTGCAATAAAGACAGCAGAAGGGAGGCTTCAAAAAAGGGATTTTAAACGCCCCAAAAAAAGGATACGTTTTACCTCACATAAAAGGGTTGTCTATGCTTTTATGTAACATAAAAAATCTGGTGATAAATTTGCTTTAAAGACATATTATTCCAGTCTCATGTTACCCCTCACTGCATTTGTGCAACCTCTTTGCACAAATGCACCCAGCTAGTCACCAATGTCTTTCTACCCTTTCACAAAATGACCCTTACTCACCATTTGTAATACTGGTCTACCTGCTACCTGCCACAACCTGACCTAGTGAACATATATTACCCTTACCAAGCATTAAACATAAATGCAGGTTTTCAGGTACAGCTTTTACACCAACATGTACCTGTTAATGTTCACAGAAATGTAGAGCTTAAATTCTGTGATCTACACTGAAAGTGTAAAACAATGCCATCTTTCTTCTGTACACTACTAGTCCACACACCCCACAAGTTAAAGATACAAGGAGAGGAAAACATTTTTGAAGGCATAAATGTATTATTTCTGTAAACATACAATCCCATTAGGTCAGGTTGCAATATCTTTCTCAGTCCAATAAATCCTCAATAGGGATGAGAATGCCTCTGGCAGTGAAGAATTCTCATGGCTTGCAACCGTGGTAGTCCTCCTGTTAGTGTGAGTCCCGCGGGTGTGCTCATCAATAAATGTAGCCGTGGGAATCATCACAGGATGATTCCCATGGCTGCATTCATTTATGATGAGCACAGCCGTGGGACACCTGTGTTCTTGGATATAGAATCTTTATCCAAGAACACATACTACAGGTCTGCAAGAGAAATCAGGGGAGCGGAGCTATCAGCTCTGCTCCCCTTATTTCTCTTGCATGTCTCAAAAAATTTGATCTCGACGACCGAATTTACACAGGCTATTCTCGCTTACATGTTCAGTAAGCGAGAATGGCCCAATTCGCCGCAAGATCATTTTTTAAAATTTCGCTCGCTCATCTCTTTTCCTTTATGCGACTTGCATAATTCCTCTTCTTGTGTTGGCAGGAACTATACCAGCACTCACTAAATATCATTCAAGCTTAGGAAGCAACTTCCAAAGATTTTACATTTCGGCCATGTAGACAAAGACAAAATATTAAAGGGACATGTTGTTCACTTACTTTTCCATAAATACACCAACTGGTTTTATCAGGTGATAGCTACTTACCTCAGTCACTCTGTTTTGCTTGCCCACCTGTGACTGACTAAGTGCAGTGCTCAACAGCCAAATCCAAAGTAAGACCCAAGGATCCTTTAGTTAAATTGTCCTTAAATTAATTTACCCAGACCCTGATTGCAGTCCACTTAGTAATTTCCTTCAGACCTGTTTGCACCATGGTCCTATTATTTCCATGGCTATTGACAGTGGCCACCAAGGCTCTTGCAAAAAGTTGCAGTTCCAGAGAATTAAATGTGTCCATGGCATGCATGTGCAACGTGAAGAAAGGACAGCTCTGGATTGGCTCTGCAGGTAAAGGGTCTTACTTGTAGGGGCTGATAAAATAAAGGATAGTTACATGATATACTATCAACAGCAATGATTTTTAGTTATACAGTATTAGCAACTTATCAACAGCAGTGATTTTGCTTGTTATTCTGCATCAACAATTGGCAGGAATGTGGGAAGATAAAAGAAAAATTAGTCACACAGTTTTCAGTTTTACAAAACATTCTTACATTCTCATAATATACATTTTATTGTATGGTATTATTTAGCAGCAGCTGTTATTGTTATCTTTACATAAGTATTACTGGTATTTTTTCATAAGTTAATTAGTAAGCATCATGTATTAATGATTGGCTTTTTACAAAAGTCTGACAAAGAAACTCAAATTCAGATTTAGAAAATATATTTTATAGCTTCCTTTAGAGCATGTGAAACATGATATAGGAAGGACTGGTGTTAGAACCCCTCTGTAAGTTTCTTTTGCCTTGTAAGGCCACTTAAATAATAATTCATGGTTACACAAAAATGTTTAGGGACATGACAGTTTTGATCTGTAAACTACATAGGAAAGAACAACCTGATCGAATACAATCAAATACTCATAAAGGTAACAAAGTTAATCTAGTTTATGTCATCATATTTAGATTCATTCAGCCAGCAATGAAAGAGGGCAGATGAGGACACCCCAGCTGAACATGTTGACAGAACACAGCTCCAGCAGAATAAAGACAGCAGCCAACCCTAGAGGAGATTCTCATCGATGTATGGATGGGTGGATTGTGGTCAGCTCAAGTTTTAAATACAATTTGCTTGATCCTACAAAAATAAGTATTAGAAAAGAATAAAAGTTTTTTTTTATTGGTGTGTTTATTTCTAGGACACCTTTACCCCTCTATAGGCAATGGGCAAATGGTACTACTTACCCCTATACTCATACCCTAAGATTAGAGGGTGAATATCTGGAGGCACCCCTCAGTAAATGGTGCTTCATAATTCCAAATAAGGTCCCCACCAGCAAGCACCCCCCCAACATAGGGGTATATCCTTCTTCATTGATGAGCTTGCCACTGTTGGAAGCAGACAGGGGTCTGTTTTTTTTTTTTTCTTTTTTTTTTGCAGTGATTATGACAATAACCAAACATTCACTGGAGATTTATATTCCTCAAACATGAATTTTAAAAGATAATAATTGGTATACATTCACTGCTTTATAAACATGTCCCTGGTGTTGTATGGTAGTTGTGTGGCCTAAAAATCCATACCAACATTTCTGCTTTGCCAGAAACAGGTTTCCTCTACTTTGCTATTTGCATCTCTATGCCATTCAATTCCACAAAAATAATTTAGAAAACTGACAAATTACCATTCTCAGCTAATAATACAATAAACAGTAACATAAAAAAACAAAGAAACCAGCTGGGCTTGTAAAAGACAAAACCAAACACAACACTGCAAATGTTAAACTTTGAAAATATTTAAACTATTTTAGTTCCTTTTTTATGCACACAAACATATCCAGAATGGCATTACAAAATGAGCTGCAAAGTTGGTAACTTGACAGATTTTCTAAAGTAATTATTTGAGAGTCTTAATGCTTGGGATTAATGTATTGTAAAACATTTGTCACTGTGGAAATATGGCAAAACAAGCAAATCATTTGCAATCATGTGTAAATTGAAAACCAATGTGAACAATTCAGTTATGCATTTTTGTCATAAATAACAAACATAAAAATGGGCTGCTGACATTATTATAATCACCAGATTATTAGTACATATGCAGAAACTCATTCCAGGGTTCTGTGTTTCCATTTAAATTAAGTTTTCTATCTAGGTAAATTAGATTCAGGGACAATGGTTTGTCCACTCTTTTCAGAATGCTTCAATTTTTACTTGCTAAATAGATGTGTAAAATAACAGTGATATGAATTACTTTCAGGTATACAGATGTAAGATAGATAGATAGATAGATAGATTAATATTCATACAGATAAGGAATGAAAGGGTAGCTTACCTTCCCAGATGTGTTCCATTAGGATTGATGACATGGTTTGATAGGACAAAAAGTGATGACTTGGTCTTACGCAGTTATTTAGCGGTCTGTTTCCAATGATAATCTGAAGTCTGTACATGGCTTTAAGATGACCTATTACCATGATTAACATTATATAAAAGGGTGGCTATCCCTTTTATATAATGAATGTATAATCAGGGGCTTTCCTATGATGTAAAAAAAAAGCTCACTCTCACGTATGCATTACATTTTCAGGAAGACATATCACTGGATCCTGCGCCTGCGCAGAAGAAAGAACTTAGAAGAAAGAAGATGGGGGCTCTAGATGCTTTAATGAGTATCAAAAAGAATAACGAAGTCAAGCCAGAGCAGGACTTGCTGGGCTCGGTTTGTATACATATCAATGGTTTGTCATTGGTAAAGGTCAATGTTTTTTTTTTTTGTTTTCACAAAATTTCATTTTAAATGGTAAGAACCCATATTGTCTATTGAACAATGGGAGTCATTGACAGATGTCATATTACCCCTCATAATATAAATAATTATGAATTAGGCTGCATACGTTTGTGTATATTCCCACAATAAATTTAATGATTTTAAAAGGATTTTACTATTCAAAAGTAACAGTTCTTTCTACTGTTTCACCTTGCTGCTTGTAGTTTGTGACTGGAGAACTTTTCAGCGTTTATGTCTATTTTTAAGATTGCATGTTTGTGACAGCAAACCTTTGTCCAACCAGCTGTTGTGATTGAGTACATTAACTGTTTTGCCCTGCAGTTTGCTTTGATGTCTTCTGGCCCCCTGTTGGGTTTTCTCTTAAACATACTTTTTTACCACATTTGAAGTGCTCACAAATAGCATATCTATCGTAATTGGAACTGAAAGCTAAATGTATGTCTAGGTTATATGAAGGGGATAGGAAGTTCTTGTTTGTGTTCCAGCTAAATGAATCTACTTTTTATTTTGCCAAAAATCAGTAAAACAAGATCAAGGAGATGTGGTACAGAGTTAAAATGATAAACATAAAGAGACGATGCAGTTTTGGTTTTCTGTGCAATATAAACTTTGATTTAAAAATGTCATGAATTTAAATTAACCACATTTTGTGTACTTCTGAATGAACTAAAATAACATGATTGTTGGCCTGCAACTGTAACCTTGAAGCAACAGTATGCTTTTATTCCATTGGGGCTGAATATAAAAAGACATAATTGCAGGTATACTGTGATGAAATTATGAAGCTTTGCCAAGACCTGTCACCTCATATGCACATCAGGGTTCTCCACTTACATTCTTGAACTGTACATGTAGGCATGGTTACCCTTCCTACTAGTGGAAGTCATTGAATGCCCTAAGCAAGCATGGAAATCATGTACCAGCAATAAACCAAATGAAGGATTGTATATTTTTAAATGATTCCTGATAATTACATAAAACTTAAATTGTTCCACTAACTCAAAATAGATACTGCTCATAAAATAGACAATATTAGTGTCAGCAGTATTTACCATTAGACTCAGGACGCCTAAAGGCATCAGAGCCAAAGAGGTAGCTTTTTGATTTATAATTATGTGCCAAACTTTTTGTGAGCATCATTAGTAGGGATAGTAATCCTCCTCATGTTTATCCAGATTTTATACCAATTCCGAAGTCTTTTTAGCAACCCTGATATAGTCATTCCTATACACACTCTGTATAGTTTGTTATATTCTCCTTGCCGCCAGGCTAGTTATTGCCGAGTTCCCACACTGACCCTGACAGCCCTCATGCTCAAAATGAATTGGATTTTACAGAGCAAAAACAAGAAAGACCGTTTTTTTTTTTTTTTTCTTTGGCTTACATTTATTTGTATATAGTGATAAGGCTCAAAGAATACAATAAACAACCAACAATACGTGAATCGGGTCTACGAGCTGCGCATAGGCAACTACGTCCACTACCTTACTTGAGGTATTTTACACACCTACACTATGTGTGTACAAATCAGGTCATATATGTCTATCGCCAATTTGTTTGCCCGATAAGTGGATCTACTATGAGATCCGTATCATATATAGTTGTTTGTTTCTTGTATTCTTTGAGCTATTATCACTGAATACAGTTAAATGTTTGCCAAAAAAACCCAGCTGTTTTGTATTTTTGCTTTGTATACTTATCTGGGGCTAGCAATACTCCCCTACAAGGGAATTTTGATTGTTAATTTTTGATTACCATTTAGCTGTTACAATTACATACCTATTTACTGAATTGGATTATTACTATTGATAACCAAAAATTACTTTCAATAACACTCTTCTGAAATTTGATGCTATCTGGGGACTTTGACTAGATACCTATCCACCACCACCGAACCCCCCTCCTCTTTGGTAACTATTAAATTTTGTACTTGTACTACTTGTACTAGTTCTTACTTCCTATTGCATATATAGTATTATTGCATCACTACGTGATAACAAAGATATTATTGGTCCTGATTTATTAAAGCTCTCCAAGGCTGGAGAGGATACATGTTCATCAGTGAAGCTGGGCGATCCAGCAAACCTGGGATGGATTTCTTAAAACTCATTTGCTATTTGTTTGCAAATGCTTTCAATCCTGGACCAGATCAGTTCCAGGTTTGGTGGATCACCCAGCTTCACTTATGAAAGTGTAGCTTCTCCAGTCTTGGAGAACTTTAATAAATCAGGCCCAGACCGATCTAAGCTTTTACAACTTTACCCCAACGCTGTTACCCTTCTTTATTAATAAAAAACATCGAAATACAAAAAATTTTATATCAGCAGAGGTGTGATGACAGCAATCTGGTTGGTGAAATTGTAAAACTGATGGGTGGATAATTTCTTTTTAATAAATAGAATGCAGCCAGAAGTTCATCATATATATTACAAAACTTTTGGACAATCTGAATGGAAAGTAATTTATACATACACTTTTATTTTCTTGAGCATGTTTATTGTGAGAAGGCATTCCCATAAATATCCTTTCTCTAGCTGAACAAATCACCTATGAAAGCATATAACTAAAGCCATAATATATTACGTACATGTATACCAGTAATAAGAAAGACTCTTCCAAAGCCAAAAAAGGCTATCAAAGAATAGAGCTAACAAAGAATATATTATTCTGTACACACTGAATTTAATATCGTAATGTACTCTTTAGAGGTAGAGATATATCAAACTTTCTTTTAAACTCAATAGGAAAAAGTAGAGAGTCATTTGGTAATCGAGATAAATACAGTATAAATGCTGTAAATATTCATCAAAACTCTAAATTCAAGCCCAGCCCACTAAAAGATAGTGGAATATTTTCTTCTGTGTATCCAAACAAGGTATCCAGCTTGTGATACTTGAACAGAGCTGTCAGGGCGTGCTGACGTCTCCTTGGAAACCAAGCCGCGCGGTAGAAGCACCCGTATCATGGAAGATGCTCTGATTTTACTGCAGAATGCTTTAAAGGGTTCTGCAGATGTAAAGAAGAAAAGACTTTTCTTTACTGGGGTCAGTGTTTTGCCTTAAAAGACCCGGTCACCCGGTTTAAAATATTTTTCATCCATATTACTGACAGACATCCAGCAGCCCTTCTGTCTCCCAGTAACAATTGTCAAAAAGGTTCTGAGCTGCCCACATAGCTTCCTGAAATGAGATCCAACTGTGATAAAATACTGTATTCCAGCTTCAAAATTTCCACACATTGATGAAATTCTAAAAGATGCTTCCCCCCCTTTGTTATAATACACTAACAGGTGGCCGTGGAATAATTAGTAGCAAGGCAATGTCACAAATAAGAAAAAAAAAATTACTAAAATAAATTGGCCTGGAGCATGTGCAAGCTACTAAATAAATTTGTGGTTAAAAGGTTAATCACACGTAACCAATTTGGAGGTAGGTAAACGTGGCAGCATGGTGGGTCAGTGTTTAGCACTCTGCAGTGCTAGGTCCTAGGTTTGAATCTCAGCCAGGACACTATCTGCATGGAGTTTGCAGGTTCTCCCCTTGTTTACAGGGGTTTCATCCAGGTACTCCGGTTTCCTCACACAACCCAAAAACATGCAGTTAGGTTAATTGGCTTCCCCCCAAATTGACCTGAGACTGTATTAAAGACATATGACTGAGGTAGGGACATTAGATTGTGAGCCCCTTTAAGGGACAGCTAGTGACATGACTATGAACTTTGTACAGCGTTGCATAATATAATGGCGCTATATAAATACTGGGTACATGGTGCAATAGAAGGATCAGCACAGCAACAGATGGAGAGAATGAAAGAAAGGAAACAAGCTGGTACCATACTATACCAATCAACAATGGCACCTCTATTACCTGTTGCATTTCTCAAATCTACAACAATGACTAAACATGAGCTTTATCGGTTACAAATGCACCAAACTAAAAGTGCTTGTAACAGTAAAATTTCAACAAGGGAAAGTCATAAGATTCAGAAAATTTAAATTGGTACTTTTTTTTACTGTTGAACTATATCTGTCATTGACAGGTAAAGTAAGGCTCATCCAATCCAGCAGCTGGATGTGACAGGTGTAGTAATGTCAGATTAGAACTTAGATTGCTCAATATTTAGGTTCCAATGCAAGGTCAGAAGAGCTGATTTGAATCGGAATTGACTTTGATCGAAACTATCCAAGCATTACCAGAATGGCCCCTAAAAAGTTTCCATCTGATTGCAAAACCTTTTGTTTAGGCCCGAAAAGCTTTATTAATCTTAAAAATAAGAATGTGGAATACAATTAGGCTCATAGTTATATCTAAGAATAAAGGCTTTATGGTTATCATCCTATAATTTCCCATTTTTCTAAAGATTTATGAGTTTTACATGCAATCAGCTGCAAAATTCAACCCAATTCCTGCCAAGAAAATTGGTTTGATTGGCTCAAACATAGCAATAGTTTCTAAACATCATACAAAACTTATCAAATGAAAGTAAAATCACCTAATCTTTATGAATACTCCTTGGTGGGCTAGCTACCTTTGGTCTGTGGGGCAAATACATCTGGAGGGCTCTGACAAATGAGTGCAGCCATTTCTTTTTCTACTTTCAGAAACACATATAAAGCAAAGACAAATTGATACAAATCTGCCCTTTGTGGAAACCATACACTCTAATTTGTGCAAAATGACAGATATCATAAATAATAGTCTTGAATAATACAGTACCTGGAGGGAAAGTTCACTCAACTCATTATAACTAGCATTGATTGAGGCACAGTAATCCTAAGTGTGTGGCAAAAGTTTCAGTTTCTGGTAAAATAATGTTTAATAATACTCAATCAAACATAATTAAACTTGAAGGGCTAAGAAGAGGCACAGCACCCAATGTGCTGGCCTTAAATTGTACTTACAAGAGAGGATCCCCTTTTGTTCGAGTGTTGACGTTTTCTGTGCATCATACTCATAGACCAGAGCAGTGATTCTCTTTTTAGTGAACCCTTTTCAAGAAATTTCTAAAAATCATCATCAAATCCCTTCTACATCCAGAAGCAAAGTTATGGGGGTGCTGTGGGGAGCAGTTGGGGCTTTAAAATACATAAAGAGTAGCTTAAAGGGGCATAATTAAATAGAATCTAAGCTACTCACTGCATATGTAGAATATACATGCCACAGGTATGGGCAGGTAGTGCACCAGGACCCTGAGATACCCATGACATATAGGCATCATGACCGTTCTTCTATCCCCTTCTTTATATCATAAGGACACTGAACTCAGTTTAAAAGGAGAAAAACATGTTTCCGGATAGGTTGAGTTCTACCCAACCCTGCCCCATATACTCTTTTTTGTGATGTCACATCTTTCTCACTAGTAGAAGACAACGGCTAGGAAAGACAAATGCTATAAATGTAGAATAAAGCATTTCAATTTGATTCAGGTACAGACTTGACCCATCACTACTTGTTATCTAAAGTGACATATCTGACCTTTGCTTATGGTAATCAGCAAGTATAGAAGTGATGGAACAATACAGATAGCATGTGATTTAAACGTCAGAGAAAATTTATCTGCCTATGAGAAAGTCTAAGAGAAATATTACTATTTAAAAATCTGAGATGTATGAGATATGAAGTCATTGAAATTATTAAGTTGGAGCTATGATAGTTTGTAAACACATCCATTGTAACCAATAAAATTTCATTCTGGGACTTCCGGAGGAGGAGTCACTGCGTGCAGACACGAGTCTGCGGAGCTCCGTGCTTGACTGTCGTGTTTGCAGCCGGCAATACTCTGCCCTGCTTGGAGGAGTTACAGGCTGGCCGCGCTGAGACTCTGGAGACGGCTTCTTACATCTGCAGCCTCCTTCAGCATTGTGTCTGAGCAAGGGGGACAACTTACAGTGCCGGCGGGCGGCCATATTGGCCACGTGGTCTTCACTTACTTCCTCCATCTCTTCTCTGGAGACACAGATAGAAGCTGCGGATCACTAGTATCAGGACACATATGGAGTGGTGAGCTGAGCTTTTTGTTGGGAAAGCTATCTCTCCTAAATTGTCGAGTGACAGATCCAAATGCTTTATGAGGGCTCTATGTCTGGCTGATTTTTTCTGGCTACAGTATTTCAAGTCGGATTGCTACATACAATCATCTTTATCACTAAAGTGTCGAGAGCTGTTTGATGATTGATGGTGAACCTTGATCTAGCTGGGAATTGACTCACAAGTGGTCTATTAAACATGGGGTAGCTAATCCCTGGGTCATAACCTCATACTCCCACATATTTCTTTTTACAAGGTTGTTTTTACATCATCTGATTAGTATAATTCTGGGATGGACATTATTTTTTCTTTTTTTTTTTTTTTTTTGTGTGGATGAAAATTTCATTGTACCTTCTGAGTATTTGGCCCTCTGGAATTTAGATTATACATATTGAAAGATCCGAATGCTTTATGAGGATTCTGTGTCTGGTTGATTATTCTGGCTACAGTACTTAAAGTCGGTTTGCTCCATACAGTCATCTTTTTCATTAAAGTGTCGTGAGCTGTTTGATGATTGGTGGTGGATCCTGCAATATCTGAGGGCTCATTCACAATTGGTTCACTAATCGTGGGGTAATTAATCCCCAGAGGATTCAGATGGCCATTTTGCTCCCCTGACCCCTGTATTTTCCTGCATCATCCTAATCCATATCCATCCTGTCACACAGAAGTGTCACAACTTCAAACTCCCACATATGTCTTCTTGCAAGATTATTATACCTGATTATCGTCTGATTAGCATATTTCTGTGATGGGCATTCTTTCTTGTGGATAAATTTTTTCATCACACCATCTGAATATTTGGCCCTCTGGCATTTAGATTATACATATTGCAACTACATCCTATTGGGACTTTTTCACAGATTCAGTATACTGGGAGTCAAAAGTTTTCACCAGCCTACTCTACTGCAGCTTTTAAGTTTGCGGGACTTTAGGGATATCATCATGTGCAGTTAATTTCACAGGATGTGAGCCTTCACCACCGCTGAGCCTTACATATGGATGTATAAACAGCTACAGAATCGGGGAAACAAGCTTGCTTAACCTCCACTCTCTATATCTTCTAGTACAATCTCCTAAATCTGTCCTTTTCCCTTCATGGCATGGACAAGGGTAAACCGAATAGCCAATCCTCCCAAAAACGGGAAATAGAAACTTTTTTCGCCCGTTCTAAAACCCCTGGTCCTAGTGGAAGTGGTCCTAACACTAGATTCAACACTGCTCAGACCGCCATGCCTGGTCTGGAACCCCGTGACTTTACTCAAGAAGATACTTCTTCTAACTTTCCTTCCCTATTGGGTGAAGATAAGGACCCTACAAGCCCTCCACAAACCTCCATGGACCCCTCTGAGGTGTGGGACAGAGATGCCTACCTGAGGTCTCTACCTACCAAAGCAGACTTTGAATCGTACCTTGTACGCATCCAAAACTCTTTCCGCTCTGAACTAGCCACACTTAGATCTGACCTTGGCTCCAGAATAGAGGAGGTAGAACGAACGACTGAAGATCTCCGTACCCACATACAAAATCATATCCATACTCTTAATGAACACTTAATGCTACTTCAACAACTTATGTACCAACAGGATGACCTAGAGAATCAGAGCCGTAGTAACAACATAGGAATTCGAGGACTTCCAGAATCGATAGAACCAAAAGACCTTCATGCAGCAGCAACAACTTTGTTTAATGAACTCCTTCAGAGGCCTAAGGCGAAAGTTATAGAAATTGATCGCATTTATCGAACTCTGGGCCCAAAAAGCCAGGACCCAGACAGACCAAGAGATGTAATTTGCTGAGTCCATTCCTTCCAGCTTAAAGAACTTATTATGCAGGAAGCCAGGTCACAAGAGGAGTTCACCTTCAACAATCGTCCCGTCATGCTCCTAACCGACCTCTCTCGCAACACTTTGGCACTCCGCCGAGCACTAAAACCACTGTTACAAATGTTGAAAGACAACAACATCAAATACAGATGAGGCTTCCCATTTCAACTTTTTGCCCACAGAGGTAGCAAATCTGCCACCTTTCGTCAACTGGGAGACTTGCATACCTTCTTGGCGACGTTTGAACTTCCCCAAGTCAACCTTCCAGATTGGCCTACGCTCCCCACGCCTTTAACCCCTCCAGCAAATTCTGAATGGCAGCAAGTACAGAGGAAGTCTAACAGAGACCAGGTGCGCAATTCTTCACAGGCCCCTCTGTGAATGTGGACTAGTCTATCAGGGGGGGGTTTGTACCACCGAAGCAAAAGGACTGGTTGTCCCCTTCCTTAGAAGGTCTGGGTTGCTTACCCACAGAGGTATTTTTTGTGAAAGATTTTCCTTATGCAGAACTGCTTTGATATTGTTCTTATTGTTATAGTTTATGACAATGACTCGTTTTAAAAGGGTTCGGATGTATATTTGTACCATCCCCCATACAGCTTACATTGGCTATCTCATCCAATACTTTTATTTGCATATAATTATAGGCCTGGCCCGGGTGGTGGAGGCCTCATCCTGACCACCTGAGCTACCCCTTCCAAGGGAATCTGCGCAGCTGATCTGCGCTTATTGTTTTTTGTTTGTTTTGTGTTGATTGTCCTTTTGTTTTGCACGCTGTTCCATCCCCCTGTCTACCCTTCACCCCTATTTGACCTCCCCCTGGGTCCTTACCCCCCTGCCCTTGGGAATATCTATAACACTAAGATACTTTGGAAAGCCGCTCTCAATTTTATTGCGATGGGTCCAGTTAAAGTAGTTACATATAATGTTAAAGGGTTGAATACTCCTGAAACTATGCAGATCACCCATTTCCTGTCTGATCTCCGCCCGGTTCTATTCTATCGCAGGCCCCTTACTCCTTTTGAGCAACTATGTATGGGAGAGGGTAGTATTAGACACACTCTATCTGTGGTTTATAGGCTTTTACAAATTCCACCTCCTGATTATACACCTACATTTCTTGGTTCTTGGAAGACTGATTTGGGTCTCTCGCTCTCTATGGAGCAGAAAGAAAATATTCTTTATTGGACTCATAAAGCATCCATCACCAGTAAATACCAAAAACTTGCTTTAAAGGTAGTTTCGAGATGGTACCGCACTCCAGAGAAACTACACCAAATTTTCCCAGAGATATCAGACTGTTGCTGGCGCTGTCAGACAGAGAAAGGTACGCTGCTACACGTATTTTGGCATTGCCCCCTCTTGCGAAATTTCTGGGTCACTGTTAGGACTATTGTTCAACAGGTGTCAGACCAAGATATCCCTGATGACCTGGCTTTTTTCCTTCTTCAACATAATTTATTTTCACGGAAGGCATACCAAAGCTCGGTCATCAGACACCTTATTGTGGCTGCCATTTCTTGTATTGCTGCTTGCTGGCGAAATCTGTCTCCACCCACGATTGGATCATGGCTTGGTAGAGTCAATGAAATCCTTCGTATGGAGGATCTTACCTCCTCTGTGAGGGGCCCTGGCAGGAAAGTGGCTCATACATGGTACTACTGGTCACAATTTATGCTTACTATCGAATACCGAGATCTTGCTTCCTCTAATTGAAATCTACGTATGGTTTTCATACTCACATACTCCCCCCCCCCCACACACACACATACCCTTTTGTTGTTTGATTTAATTACAGTTCTTTTCCTTTTCTTTTTATTATTACTTGCACTTTTATAAATTGTATAGCCTCTCTGCGGAGCCTAGACAGATATATTACAGATACAACTTTGCCCTTTGCATAAATGCAACCACTGTGCAAAGTCTCACTTTTTACATCCAAAACACTGAAATAGGTACAAAAGCACATTCAGCTTGAGGGAATGAATATTGTAGATGAGATACTAGCACATGGTATTCCAGTAATTGGTTTAATGATATGGTTAATTCTATTTTCTACTTGTCTAAGGACCAAAAACAACTACTTATGGTGAATAAGTACGTATAGCTAGAAGAAAGGTTTGGTAATCCATGGTAAAGAACAGCAGACACTTCTTTATATGTCATTTATTTAAAACACACTCAGGTTAGGGAATACAGTACAAAATTTAACAAAAAATGTGTTTTTGGTATTTGATAAAAAAAATATTTAAAATTTGTAACACACTTTGCAATTACTTTGAAATGCCTATGCACATAATGCACACCAACACGTTTTTATGTACTTTATTTTGTTTGTTTCATGAAAAATTCAAGTTTTTGTTTGTGTTGTAATATATTTATTGACATTTTGCACAAAAGAAAGCACATGAAAAATCTGTAGGTTCAATTAGCATTGCAAGGCATAAATAAGGTTGATCAAAGAACATAAGCTCACAAAAAAAGGAATTTATTCCTTCCCCAACACTAACCAGGGATCAACAATATAATCACAGCATAAATAGTGATATATAACAGTTTACAATGAAGTGAAAGCATAAATCATATGTAAAGCCTATATAAGGCTATTCTGAGGGAACAAACAGCGTGAAAAAGTAGATATAGTATAACAAAACAAAACAAGCAAAGGGCAAAGACAGAGAGAAAATGAACCTTCACAACATATGCAAATTTCAGGTGATTCAAGTAAGTGAGACATACGTCCCATGTGTTATCATTATTCCCATGTGATCATTATTCAATTAAATTTTGGTTCAAATGAGTCCAATGAGTTCAAATGAGGTCTTCAAGATTTATCAATAATGATTCTTGCCCCTAGTAAAATATAATAAACCAACTGAGCTAGACCCATCAGTCTCTGTACAGAGGAGCTGACACTCTAATGTCCGCCCACAGACACACGCTATTATTATACATTTATATACCTGTGACATATACCACAGTGCTGTACAAAGATCAGCTTTGTCATATGTCTAGCAAGTTTGGTTTAAATGTCTCTATGCGTTTCCGAGTGATGGTGGAATATAGCAAGTTTGGTTGAAATGTCTCCATGGGTTTCCTAGGGATCACCAAATATAGCTATGACATATACCACAGCGCTGTACAAAGATCAGCAGTGCACTCACATGAGTCTGAGTCATTTGTCTAGGTTGAAATGTGTTGATGCGTTTCCGAGTGATGGTGGAACATAGCAAGTTTGGTTGAATTGTCTCTATGTTTTTCCTAGTGATCATATACACACATACATACATACATCCAAATATAGCTTTGTCATATTGCACAGTGCTGTACAAAGATGACTGGTGCACTCACATGAGTCTCAGTCATATGTATAGTAAGTTTGGTTGAAATGTCTCCATGCATTTTCGAGTGATGGTGGAACATACACACATACATACACACATACATATATCCAATTTTATACATATAGACTAGCTGATTACCCGGCATTGCCCGGGTACTTATTTATTCCAATCTTATATTATACAGTAAAAGGAATCAAAAAAACTATAGTGTTTAATTAAAGAATTTTTTTTTTACAGGTTTTAAAAGTATAAGTACAATATACAAGTAAAATACAATTAAATTAACATAAATTATGGCTTATGTTCCAATGCTGTTTTAAATGTTTTAATAAGAACATTGTGCTCATGAAACATCCTTTGTAACTTAAAGACAATCTGAAATTTTGTTCCTGAGATGTAGGTGCACCTCTGGTCAGTTTCTTTTAGTTCGTTTTCAATAAAATATAGTTGTAGAAATTTTGGTAGTTGATCTAGCAACAGAAGTAACAAACCCAGTTTATGGTAAATTTGCCCTTGCACCATGAATGTGGATGGAAATCTAGGCTGTTGAACAACTGATGTGGCGCCGAATGATGTAATTTGGAAACATGAGTTGTATTTTCTGATGGTATTAAGAAAATGCTTTGACAATGTAATTCCAAAGTTCTTGTGGTGGTGTTTCCAGTTGGCACAGTTTGACGTTCCCTTTTTTGCAGCAGTTACCAGAAGACTCAGATTTAAACTTCTTGGCTTGACAGTAACTACAAACTATTTCCATTTTTCAGATGGTAACACTTGTATGCTGCAAGTAGTCTTTATGTGGATCATAGTGAAATGCTAAACTAAAATGTTGTGCAGTCCATGATCGTCTGGCTCTTTCTCTCATTTTGTGTACTTGGGTCTCACGCTGTTGTACTGTCTCTGAAGCTCTAGATGTTGTAGCTCTTTTTCTCATTTCCTTTACTCAGGTCTCACACTGTTGTACTGTCTCTGAAGCTCTAGGTGTAGTAGCTCCTTCTCTCATTTCATGTACTCGGGTTTCACGCTGTTGCACTGTTTCTGAAGTTCTAGATATAGTAGCCCTATCTCTCCTATCCTGTAGTCGGGCCTCATGCTGTTTGTACTGTCTCTGAAGCTCTAGATGTAGTAGCTCTTTTTCTCATTTCCTGTACTCGGGTCTCACACTGTCATACTGTTTCTGAAGCTCTAGATGTAGTAGTTCTTTCTCTCTTATCCTGTAGTTGGGCCTCATGCTGTTGTACTGTCTCTGAAGATTTAGAGCTCTTTCTCTCATTTCCTGTACACCTGTGTCATGCTGTTGTACTGTCTCTGAAGCTCTAGATGTAGTAACTCTATCTCTGTTATTTTTTTTTTGCCTTTGATTGTATTTGGCCAAATACCTTACGTTTTCTCGAAGGCATTATTACAGGCCAGAAATTTGTAGAAGAGTCCAAAAAAAAGTATATAAGCAAAAGGCACACTGTCACTGAGCAATACATACACACATACATACATACATACATGCAAATATACCACAGTGCTGTACAAAGATCAGCAGTGCACTCACATGAGTCTGAATCATATGTCTAGCAAGTTTGAACTGTCTCCATTTATTTCCTAGTGATGACATACACACATACATACATACTTTCAAATATAGCTCTGACATATAGCAGTGTGCTGTACAAAGATAACTGGTGCACTCACATAAGTCTCAGTCATATGTATGGCAAGTTTGTTTGAAATGTCTCCATGCATTTTTGAGTGGTGGTGGAACATACATACACACACACATACATACATACATACAATTTTATATTTATAGATTTTGTGTGATAAACTGTCTCCTCATTAGAAAAGTCACAGGTGAAAGATCTGCAGATATTTGTATGGGAAATCCATCCATGTCTCCCTATAGCCCTCATAATTGCTTCCTTGGTCAGAGAGTAGTGTGACTTCACTTTAACATACCTATGCAGATGATCAGTTTTGGGGGTTATCAGAGCCCTATATATGCTATCAATTTCCAGATGAGATCCAAAATGAAGTAGCGAAAGTCTTTAGTAACCCATTCCAAGCTCTCTATAGACTAGAAGAGAGCTTATAAACAAAAGTTATAATGGCTGGAACAATTTTCAAGATCATTTAATTTATTTTTGTAGCTCTTCCAAGCGATTGTTCAGATAAGAAATTTGAAGAGAAATTTAAAATATGTGAAAGACTATACCATCAGGCTTATGTTCAATACTTAATGCAAAAATCCAAATTATTGCATTTTATTTTAATTCCATTGATACTTTTGTAGTGATTTTACCTAATTCATGTAGAATTAAAGCAACAAAGTAAGTAAATTGCACTAAATCTCCAGGGCAAATCTGTCATGATGTGGGTTACTTGGTACACGAGTCAGGAAAGTTTGGTAGCTCAAAGTGAAGGTCGCTATCCTGACTGAACTCCATTACCTGAAGAAAAGGATCAGAGAAGAAGGCAGTGAGTGAAGTGAGGGCCTACAAGGGCCTTAATGGAATTATAACCTAGTGGTAGTAATTGCCAGGAAAGTGCGGTAGCTGAGTTTTAGGTGTAGGTACAAACACCATCTCCTGTGAAGGTATGTATTCCCTCACCTTTATTGCTTACCCAACTGCAGGCTGAAGGAACCAAGGATCGATGTCCCATTCATCACCATCTTGGAGCAAGTCTAGGGGGATTAAAGCGGAGCGATACAATCCTGTGCTTTGCTATCTGGTTTTTCTGACCATTGCGGGTGTAGGAGTGATCTCCGTAATAGTTGGGAGGAGTGTTGCCGTGATCACTAATGAAAGCTAATGTGCATACTTGCTGATGATGACACCTAGGCTCGCTTATACCAATGATAATTTAGGGATAGGAATTTTTAAAGCAAATGGTAAAAATTTTGGATGGAGGCATGGGTTCATCAGTATGATTTTTTAATTATTATCAAAAAATGTAGCAATCTGAAGCCCATGAGAGCAGGTACTGTGATACGTGTGATAATGAGGCCTCTAAGCTTGTTGAGTTCCAGGACTATGATACGATGAGTCAGTCACAGAGATGGCTTGGTGAAATAGCAGTTTACAATGGCAGCAGCAGAGGATATGTTGGAGTCCAGGTGGATGAATCAGTCCAAAGGCAAGAGATGGGAGTTGCAGAGAAAAAATGTATGTCCAATTTTGTTCCAATTCCTGGTTCTCTTCCCTGGAATAATTTCCATTGCACTTATATTTTTGGCACTTAAGATTTGGGCACATGACCAGGGTCCCCACGTGACCTTGCCTGTTGTTTAAATAAAAGTGCTTTGGACCCTGAATATGGATGGACTGATAGAAGTAACAAGGAATTTCAGATATCAGTTGAACACGGGGAGGGGAGGGGTTAGCAGGGCAATAAATATCAATGTGCACTCAGCTGGAACTAAGGGATAATGAACAGATAAATCTATGAGGAGATTAAAGTTGGTGCAATAAATTCATCTACAATGGGAGACGTACCATACACAATCAGATGGGGGTTGCAGGGGAAAATAATTGCATACTAAGGGCTGAGATTTGCCAGGCAGAATAGGAGACGTACCATACACAATCAGATGAGGGTTGCAGGGGAAAACAATTGGATACACTGGGCTGAGATTTGCCAGGCAGAATGGGAGAAATACCTGTAGAAGGAGAGATGAACGCAGATTAGTTGCAGGGAGATGAAAAAAGGTGAATTCATCAGTGGTGTTAGTAGAGGATGATGATTATGATGTAATTCCCTGGATTAATTTCCATTGCACTTAAATAGAAGTGCTTTGGGCCCTGATTATGGATGGCCACTAGAGGGTACTGTGTCTTCATGTAAGTGTATACCAAACTCTTAAAGTTGAAAATAGAGTTGGTAATACGGCACCATCTATTGGTGGCCTACCATAATTCACAAAATACCATTTAGGAGCAAGCTGCTCATCATAACCAACTCAAAAATACAACATAATTTAACTTGTGGAAAGGGGGATGGAAAAAGAAAAACAGACTGAGCTGATTTTATTTTTTTAACGCTTTTAAATAAATGTTCAAAAAAAACACGATTGATGCATTTATGTTAATTGTATTTGCATTTGAATACTGATTTGAATATTAGCAGTAAAGGAATGTATTTTCAGGTTTATTTTCAGACCAGTTTATATTCGAAAATTACACAGCTCAACAAAAAACAAAAAATTAGTTTTGATAATCATCAGAAACCACAAACTTTTCTAAATCAGTTTTTCGAGCAGATTTCAGATCTGTTTTTCCCTAACACATACGGTTCCTGAGTTATGAGTACTAATTTAGTTAACGTTGTACGAGCATGTATTTTGTACTAAAAAGTAAACACCATTGATGTGAATGTTAAATAAGTAAAGTAAAGTTAAGTAAAGTAAGTTAAGTAAAATATAGGCACACTGTGGTATAGATCTACTGATCAATGTCAGTTAGGTATTGTTTCTTCAGAAATGATTTTCTTGTGTACCCTCTGTCTGGATTGTCGCAGTACAACATTCAGCAGTAGTCAGCCATCAAACTTTTATTCTAGAAACCTTGGTAGTGGTGCTCCATTAACTGAAGGTCCTGGTGAAAACGTTCTCCTTGTTCATCACTTACCATACCAAGATTTTCCGGTAAGAATTCTAGATGTGAGTGCAAGAAATGTATTTTTAATGACATGCGACAACCCAGTTTCTGGTATGAATCAAGCAGATTCTGAACTCCTTCCTTGTATGCAGGAGACTTATAGTTGCCCAGGAAATTTTCACACAGCCACTTGAATGCATCCCAAGCTTCTAGCTTAGCTGCTAAGAGAGATTGTTTGAAAACATCATCCTGCAAAACGGTCTTGATCTGTGGCCCTATAAATTTCCCTTCCTTCATTTTTGCAGTGATTATGTTTGGAAACTTCCCAGCAAGGTATCCATGATATTTGATTTACCTATGGCCTTTACAAGGTTCTTCATCAAGCCTAAATTTATATAGAGGGCATAAGCGCCATAAGAGGCATAAACTTGACACTGCTTGTACCTAGCTTATAGGTATCTCTTGGTAGCCAATCACGCTTGACTTAATGGTCTCCTGTAGATCGGCTGTCCCACAGGCATAGGAAACAGCTTTATTTTGTGATTCCTCCTTGCATTCCCATCAGCAAGCCAATGACCTTTAGATCCCCACAGATGTTCCACTGGAGTGTTTTATACTGGATTGCTTGAAGTAGTAACTTCATGTTGTCATAGGACTCCTTTAGGTTAAAAGAATGGGCAATCGGTAAACTTGGTTTGGAATTATCATTATGCAGTAAGACTGCTTTTAAGCTTCTTTTAGAGGAATCAATGAAGATATGCCATTCAGATGAAACATGCTCTTGAGACAAACTGTTAAAGAGTGCATTTATATCATGACAGTAGCACAGTGAGCCATCACTAGTGAAGAACGTTGTCAAAGTATGATTTCATTTCTGTAGTGAGTTACAGTTACACCTTTTGCAAGCAGTGCTTCTGTTTAAGCCTTGAAGCAAGAAGTTCTGCTTTGTCTTTGGAAAGATTTAGATCACAAACGAGATCATTCAGCTCTGCTCGTGTAAAGGTCTCTGGTTCTGAATCTTCATCAGCCAAGTAGTCAGGATCAGATGATTTAGGGTTTTAACTGGCTGCAACTCCAGCACATTCCTTATCACCTTCTACAGAAGCAAGTCCATCATGTGACGGTACCGGAACTGGCAATGAATCATTATGGCCTAATTGCAGAATCGAGGCTGGGATATACAATTTTGTGCTTAGTTTTACCTGAGAATCCACTTTTGTTGATGTGGCAAAAATAGCAGTCGATTAGATGGTCTTGCGGTTCTCTCCACACCATCGGGATTGCAAATGGCATTGCTGCTTTACGTCGATTTAACCAGCCACGCAGTCCCTTGAAACAACTGGTACAGATGACATGTGGAGCCCAAGATTTATCCTGGACACCAAGTGGACAGCCGAAATATAATTTGTATATCTTTTTATGTTCTGTGGTTATTTGGTGACGTTGTGCTTTTAGCGTGAATGAACCACATACGTAACAGAAACTGTCTGGATCTTTAAGGAAATTTCTAGGCATGATGACAAATGAAATCAGTCGCAGTTAGTGCGATCTCTAACCTTAAAGAAAGAAAAGTGTTGTTAAATGTTGTAAAATGTTAAGGGTATTTATAATAAACTTCACACAATAAATAATTAGCTGCATCACAAAAACTAGACATGCTAGAGAAAAAACACACAAATCTGCATAAAAAATACTACACATAAAATTATATCTGATGAAAATGACATGTTGACCTGTGTTATTAGAGAAACAAATAAATTGTGCATGTCATTCAAAGAAAGGATGAATCCAAGAAAAATTATAATTCATTTCAAAATCTCAAGAGATTAAAGTGGATGACAGAAAATAGTGTGAAACATTGGCTGGTCTTGTCAAGGGTAGTCCCACCCCCCTTACAACCACAGCCGAACAGGGTGATCAATGTCATTCCGATTTCCACTGCCATTGTTCACTAATATAGTAGTAACAGAAGTAGGCAGATGTACTTATAAGGGTTCCAAAAGTAGTTTACTTTTCCAACCAAGCAATTGGCAAGGTATTCTTTTGTTCTGTCGTTGACATTTTACCAAAGCAGAAATTATGACAATATATTGTTTTTATACCTAGAATCAGAATTTTTCAGAGGCATTTTTGATTAGTACAAATAAGTTAGTACCATTTAGTTCAAGTACATTTTATTCCTAATTTATATTATGGTTTCTATCTACAGTTTGCAGTTGTATTCTTTTTTTTCTTTAGCTTCTAGTGGAAAAAAAATCTTTGCCACATACTGCTAAAAATAGTACAATGCTTGCATCTTCATGTAAAATCATAATAATATGAATGTTAAAATGCTATTTGCATAAACTGTAGATTTTATCTGCTGTCTTCTTTCTTTTAAAATGGTTGCTGTATTTCTTTGTAGTTTTCTTTAAAGGTACTAAATATAAAGTCAAAAATAAAATAGTACTTTCTTTAGTTTTAAAATAAAAAAATGAAATGAGTTGAAATAAGGATCATTTTCTTGGTCATATCAAGATATCTGAATGAAACAAAATGTGAACATACAAATCGTCTAAGCAATATAAGAGATCACTGTCAGTATGGTGACTATAATCCTCTTCACTCTGACCACAGTTGTTAGTAATTTTATTAACAACTGTGTGGTTTTTATTTTACCATTTCAAACCCCTTACAATAAGAAAGTGAACCAATTCGGTTTAAATTTATGTACGTATGCAGTCCAGTTTTGGGCACCAGTTCACAAAAATGACATTGTGGAATTGGAGAGAGTGAAGAGAAGGGCAACTAAACTAATAAAAGGAATAGTGGAGCTCAGCTATGAGGAGAGATTAGCTGAAATGAATCTATTAAGTTTAAGGGGGAATATGATCACCCTGTATAAATATATAAATGGTCCATATAGAGAACTATCTTCCCAATTATTCACTTTAGGGTCTTTACAATAGAGAAGAGGGCACTCTTTGCACCTGGAGGTAAAGAAAGGAAGGAATTCTTCACTGTAAGGTCTGTGAAAAGGCTAAAAGAAATGTAGAATGTAGAATGTAAAAGGCTAAAAAAAAGACCTTTCTGAGGCCGGAAGTTAAAATAACAGTTTATAGGACAAGAGAGGTGACACTCCTACCATATTTCAGTGAAGATGGAGACTTTCCCGTGTACTGTTGTAACATCCCTGGACTACTAGCCTATATGGGAATACCAGAATACTGAGCAGAAGACTGGCGGCTTTTCATAGACAGTTTCACTCAAAGTCTGTTTTACTGTATATTGGTAACTGCTATGCATCAATTCCAATTGGTCACTCAACAAAACTTAAAGAAAAATATGAAAACATCAAAATGGTCTTACAGAAGCTTTGCTATCATGAACACCAATGTTCCATATGTGTTCATTTAAAAATGGTGAACTTCCAATCCAACTACTTGGATAGCCAAGGGGATACACAAAGTACATGTTTCATCAGCTTGTGGGATAGTAGAGCAAAGCAGGATCACTGGAAAAAAGTGACATGGCCTCCAAGGGTAAACATGAAAAAAAGGTGCCGCGAACATCATTAACGAGCCATTGGTTGACAAAGAAAAAATCATTATCCCTCCACTACACATAAAGTTTGGACTATTTAAGCAATTTGTTATAGCTCTGAACAAGGACAGTGATTGCTTCAAATGCATTGGTAGATTCTTCCCTGGATTGAGTACTGAAAAATTAAAAGCATGAATCTTTGATGGACCCCAGATTCAGAAACTGATAAATTCATATAGATAGATTCAAGTTTCAAGGTACATGACTGATACTGAAGCTTCTGCCTGCCAAAGCTATGTCATGGTTGTCAAGAACTTCTTGGGTAACCATAAAGCACAAAATATAAAGAATTGTTACAAAACTTGCTCTTAAACCTAAAAAATTTTGGTGCTATTATGAGCATAAAGGTACACTATCTCCATAGCCATTTGCAAAAATTTCCAAGAAAACCTTGGCCATTTCAGTGAGTAACAAGGGGAGAGGTTCCATCAAGATATAAAGGTGATGGAAGAAAGGTATCAGGGCACATGGGATAGACACATGATGGCAGGCTACTGCTGGAGCCTTCAACGTGATTGTCTTAATCATCAGCAAAAAAGGAAATCACACAACTGGAGTTTTT
>NC_092860.1:95088231-95123489 GCF_032062135.1 Pyxicephalus adspersus
AGGATCGCCTTTGCTGGGGTCAAAGGACACTTGTCTGGTTCATCCAACTCAGATCACACACCGAGGTATCAATCTTAAGCTGGCTTGCAGGCAGGTTTATTGACGGTCCGAGATAAATTAACAAAAACAGCAAATGAAAACCTTGTCTGTCTGGCACTTACTATACATCAGACGTCCCTGACTATCAGCTGGAGGGCTTCTCCCTGTCAGCTCAAAACAAAGCTTTCAGCAACCTTTCTACTCACTTTTGAGCTCACTCACACAGACCGACTTGAGCTCACTCACCCAGACCGACTTTCTGAGTCTCTCAGCAGAGCTCCCTCACACAGAACGACTGTCTGTGTCTCTCAGCAGAGTTCCCTCACACAGAACCCCTGTCTGTGTCTCTCAGGAGAGCTCCCTCACACAGAGCCCCTGTCTGTGTCTCCAAGCAGAGCTCCCTTACACAGAATCCCTGTCTGTGTCTCTCCAAGCAGAGCTCCCTCACACAGAACCCCTGTATGTGTCTCTCCAAGCAGAGCTCACTCACACAGTCCACCTGTCTGTGTCTCCAAACAGAGCTACTGACTGAGCTCTTGGCTCTATGTTATATCCCCACCCTCACTACTTCTTCATTAATTATTTCACAGGTGAGAGTCTTCCACCTGCTACTTCACATAGGAATCTTGAGCAAATATATCTCCCTTCCACCTCCAATTCTGCCTTGGTGTCACAATATATATTTATGTATATTTATTCATAAAACTCAAATCTGTGCTTCCATCTTCACAACAGTGAGTGTCAATATAACATACTTTACCATATTATCATGATTTATTACTATATGTAAGCCCTACCAATATGTTTTTAGTCTTTCCATATCCGGATTTCTTTTGCTCTGAAGATGCAGTTGTCCTAAACCCATCGTTTTATCAACAATTGGCTTGACCAAAGTAGTCTATGTCTTCTCTGCCCCTTTCCGAGAGAAAAAAACTTTTTATAAATAACACTTTTAGATCCATTTCTGGATTATTGCAGACATATTTTTCTATTTGTATGTTGTGCAATAACTGTATTGGGAGTAACTGGGGGTTACCACAGAGTGACCACCGTACATTGCTTTTTTGTTTTATGTGCATCATTTTTTTTTGTATACAAGGAATAACTATGCAGTTCCCTGTGGTACACATTTAACATTGATTCTTCAAGTTCCCATTAAAGTTATGGTATATACCCGATAGATAGATAGATAGATAGATAGATAGATAGATAGATAGATAGATAGAATATAGTTAAGTCATCTATCTGTAGCATAATGTATGCATAAAGCATAATGTATATTATTAATCTCACACTGTTTTGATTCAGTTATTTGCACAGGAAAATATATTTACTGTTGCCCTGTAGAAAACACAGCAGGATAAGGAACATTTATCAGATTTATAGCTTTTTGTATGGTGTTCAATAGTAAATTAATTTACATATCAGCAGAAATGATCATTAATCTGCTGCAGGTTTCTTCTAGCAGTTACATATTACCAGAGAACTACAGTTTCATAACTAGTAAAACCAAACAGCATAAATATGTACAATGTCAAAATATTTTAGATAGGCTATATGTATAGACTGAGCTTAATAATGTTTATATACCATAATAAAATATAATATGATTTTTGTGCTGCAGGTGATATTGTTTTTGTTGGATAAGGTTGTTTTAATAACACATATAGCCTTCAGGCTTTATTTAAAGACTTTATTTAAAGATTCTAGACACAAATAGTGGCCCTATTCAAGTCTATGGGGGCTTACTGCTTTACGTAAATATTCTGTGTACACTCACCTCACACTTTTTTCAGGTGCACCTTGCTAGTACCATGTTAGACACCTCTTTGCTTTTAGAGCTGCCATAGAATCAACAAGGTGATGAAAATATCCCTTAGAGATTTTGGTCTGTACTGACCTGATTGCCTCGTTTTTTGCGAATTGGGTGGCTGCCCATCTATAATGTGAGTCTTCCGTTTCAACACACTGGATTTAGATCTGGTGACTATGTAGCATATTTGAGTACAGTAAACTTACAAGTGCAAGATAAGAGTTTGAGATGATTTGAGCTTTATGACATGGCACTTTAATTTTGCTGGAGGAAGCCCTCAAAAACCCGGGTGCACCGTGGTCATAGAAATGTGTAATGGGCATGATCAGCAACAATGTTAGGATTGAGTATAGCATTTAAACAATTTTCTGTTGATACTAAAGGGCCAAAAGCCTGCCAAGAAAATATCCCCCACAGCAAATATCCCCCACAGTATTAAATCAATACCCTAAACTATTGATACAGACAGGATGGATCCACGATTTCATATTTTTTATACCAAATTCTGATCCTACCATCTAAATATTGCAACAAATATTGAGACTCACCAAATCAAGCAATGTATTTCTATTTTTTCTTGTCCAGTTTTGATTACCCTGTGTAAACTATAGGCTCAAGTGTCTGTCCTTAGCTGAAGAGAGTGGTATCTGTGGTGGCTTCCTGGTACTGTAGCCCATCTGCTTTAGGTTTCAGCATCTAGAATATTCAGAAATGCTCCTCTGTATATCTTGGTGGTAAAGAGTGGCTATTGAAGTTAGTGTTGCCTTAATTCAAAACAGTCTGGCCATCAACTAAGCATTTTCGCCAAGAGATTCATGCTTGCTGGATATTTTCCCATTTTTGGACTTAACGCTATAGATGAATTTTCATAAATAGCATAAAATTATTAAATAATAGCATTTTCTAAAATACTCGGACTAACCCGCCTGGGTTAGATAATCTGGGCTGATTTAAAGAGGAAAGGGAAAGTAAAATAACAAAAAAACAGGAGGTAGTATTATTTGACAAAAAAGACATGCATGTGCAATGGTTCAATCAATGAATGAACAGGATCATCAGCTAAACAGATATTCAGCGGTGAAGAAAGTGGTGCACTAGGAAGGATGCTGGACCTGTCATCACTGCAGCACGACTGCATGGGGTAAAGATGTGCCATAATCGGCAAGTATGCTGATAATGGCAAAAGCATAATTGCTGATAATGGCAAAAGCTCACCACCCAACAAGAGTTTAGGCTTAGTCTACATAAATGTTCTCCCCAGCGTTCAACCAGAGGCTTTAAAAGCCCATGTTTGAAGTTCCTATGCATTCCAATGAGCTAACCTACACCAGGGCGTTTTCTTGAGGCACGTTTTTGAGCTTTATAGATAAGGTGCCTTGCAACATTTTAAAAATAAAAACCCAGGGTTTTTCAGTGTTTTCCCGCAGAATAGACATTTTCTAGTGTTTTCCACCAGGTGTGAACACCAGAAGAAAACAATGTTGTTTCAAAACAACTTAGCTGCAACATACATACACTGATCAGCAATTTTCTCTACTATTCACTTTTGAATGAGGTACACATTTGGCTTTAACATGTACTGGCAACAACCAAACTCAGAATTCCAAGAATGAAAGTGCCAGGCTTCATTCGTCCATAGACCATGTGAATGGTGCTTTTGAATTATTAAAAATAGCACACTTTACTGTCTGCATGATTACAGTAGGTTACATTACAGAACCTAAAAACATAAACATTAGTATTGAGTGAAATTGATAGATATATTTTTGTAACAATGTGCATTTTCCCACTGAAGGAGTCAAAACTTAGTTGGCTTTTTGAGTTAATTGCAAAGCCTTGAACAAAGAGTTATCACCAAAATTGTAGGGTGAGTCAAAGAAACATGTCCAATTAAACAAGTAAAAAAATGTAGATTTTCTGTAAATAAAAGGTAATGTATAAATGCGTAATGTCCCCAACTACTACCGCTTGAAGTACATGCAGCAGCCCAAGCACAGGTTTCAGGTAACATGTGGCTATTCTCCATGATTTTGAGGCGGTATCCATCTGCTTTTTCGTCTCCAATTTGTCAGGGTGTAAATGTCTTCCTCCTTTTCATCTTTTGATAAAGCAATCAATAGTAGAAAAATGAAAGCTGTTAATAACTCCGAACATTTCATAAATCAAACATGAAAATAATGCAGTCACTTTTTGTACATAAAATATTAACTTCATGCATCACATCACTTTTATTCCACTTTTCTACTTTCTTTAAACAATAGTTCCAGGCAGTTGCCTAAGACAAGGGTGCCCAACCTATAGCCGGATGTGGCCCACGGAGCTGCTAAATCTGGCCTTCTCCTGATTGCCTCTCTGCTCTCTCTTCTCGTTGTCTGGGGCACCCATGTTCCTCAATGAGATCATGCTACCAGGGCTGCTCGCACAGCGATTGTCATAGAAATGTGAAATTTTCAGGGTATACAGCGGACCCTGAGAGCTGCCATTAAACCAAATTTTAGCCACCTAAACATAACAAGTTGCCAGATACTGGGTCATAAGCATAAAATCCTAATAACAATCAGGGATTTTTTCACATTAAGGGGGGCGATTTCAAGACCTGGGTCCTATAAATACTTGCTCACTCACAAAACTTTAAGGCAGCATTCAGACTGGTGTTAAGGTTGTGGTGCGGTTACCTGTTCCTCATGCCATGGAAACCTTGCTCAGGGGAGATGCTCAGTACCGCTCACTGCTGCCTAGAGTCAAATCTGCAGACGCTGCGGTGTCACGGACTGAGTGGCTGCTGAGATGCCTGTTACAGACAGCTGGCCAATTACCTTCTGTGAATCCTAATTTCTCAAGAATGGGGAGATGTAGGGACCTGAAGATGTAGTAGTAAAAATATGTCCCCCTTGGCTATCTTTGACATGAATTGCATTTCCCTGGAAGTATTCATTGCAGAGATTTGGGGGTACAAAGAAGATTAGCGCCCACCTATAACTGACAGGACGCATTGTATGGTGTAGTTTCTGCTCTTTGGTACAGCAATGGGTGGTATGATATCTTTAGTTTTGTTTCTTTCATTATTAAAATGTTGCATTAACCTCCCTAGCGATCTAATTCTGTCCAAATTTCAATGCAAAATGCAGTACAATTTATTGCATGAAAACTTATTTTTCATTGTAGGCTGCAGCTCTTAGGCATAGCTCACGGATATTTAATAAATTAGGAAAATTTATTAATAAACTTTTAATACCAAAACAAACAAATAAACAAACAACAAACAAAAATCTGTTAAAAAAAATAAACATGTAATGTAACTGTATAGTAGCATATATAATATATATAATATAAATAAATAATTTTATATATATATATATATATATATAATGAATATTTCTTGGTATTGTATTGGATAGTACAGCTATTTTGTATATAAATATGTATGTAAATAGGCAAATCAAATGTCCAGTACAGAAATTCTTGAGTTGTCATTTCTTTTATATGGTGCATGTACGTTACAGTAACTTGAAACATTTCAATTTAATTTCATATTCTAGTTTTAAATGCAAGTTTTATCTCAATGTCAAGAGCAGCTCCCAGATGGAAAAAAGTTTGGGCACACTGGCAAGACAAGGTTGCACATGGCAGACTTTAGCTAATATCCATGGACTTTCTCTAAAACTGAGATATGATATATAGTTCTCTTTTTATGGGAAACTTTATTTTTATGGAAACTTTTTAAGATGACGAAAAACACAGCATTGTCTTATTTACCAGTGTTTACATATAAACTTAGCAATACTCACAATTAAAGTTGCTTTTAAGGGTCTTAAAATGGTAAATGTGACATTAACCGAAGCGTTCCCTAGTGGAGAATCTAAACTAGAAAATGATCAACTGGAAAATGTTTTGATATATGAGAGATTAACTGCTTTATAAATAGACCCTTAAGTGAACAGCCTCTAAAGCAGAGTTTCTAAACCAGGGTTCCCCCAGAGGTTGCTAGGGTTTCCTTGAGAAAAGAGAAATTTGTGCCTGTCAGATAAAGTTTAACACAGCAGTGTGGAGGCATTCTTCTTACTGACCACCACATAAATGTAGCAAAAGTTGTGGATATAGGCCCTGATTCATCAATGAAATCCACGCTCACTGGAAGCGCGAACGTACGCGCGACCAGCGAACGCGGTTTCCCGCGGTCCGGAGTCGAGTGCGCTTGTACACTCGCCTCCTCACTGCCAGACGGATTCCTGCCTTCATAATAATGAGCAATAAAATAAGTGATTTAAAAATATGCTGTTTTCTTAGCGCACATAAATGTTTAAAACATTTAAACAGCGCAAACATTTTTTTTTAGGGCTAAGGGTAATATGTGTGCCATTAGAAAGAATGTTTTTTCAGGGGAACAGTGACTTTTAATGCAAGCTCACCAGTGTAAAGCTGCCGGAGATGCGCGGCTCCAGCCGCGAGCTTTTTCAGCTGCTGAATTGCGTGACGGCGTACGATTTCGGACCGCGAATACGAATTCGCGAGCGGGCGTCCGATTCTGCTTGTTGAATTAGGGCCATAGTATCTATAGCAGGGATTACCTGTAGACCTGAAAGTTATTTAAAGGGTTCCCCCATGTTTAAAATGACAAGAAACACTGGTATAGGGGAAACCCCACTGTCATTTATCCACTGGAAGAAAGCTTCTCTTCTGTTTGGCAGTTGTATCATGAGGAACAGCAAAGCAAAGTTGGATGGTTCTTTGGACAAGACAACCTTTCATTTTGATATAGAAGATGTCTTTTCCAGCAACCCCCTCATCCTGGGAATGACTAAAGCTCTATGTCCTTAATGGGTAAAGAAAACCTAGAAATCAGTGGCACCCTGAAAAATAATTTATTGAAAAAAAAAAACAAAAAAAAAAGAAACACAGTCATACATATCAATTTTTTGTTTAAATATGAAACTTTATTCATCACCCGAAATATCTAATGCATTTTTTTTAAGCATCAGTCATGTAGTCCAGTGATGTAAATCCACATTAATCATGATAAATGGTATTTCCAGAAGTTATTTTGCTGAACACTTCCACTGAGATAGCAATAACTCCTTGTATAAATACAGTGCTAGAACTCCTCTGTTTATATTTGTAGATTCACTGTTGAAGCAATCATTAACTTTCAAAAAGTGTTAAAATTCATCATCTTAGTCTCTACTGTTTTAGTCATGCTATGCAAAATGCAATTTTCAGACAATCAATCAAATACACACTTAAATTACATAAAATTACAACTTTGATTCCTAAGTATTTGTAGTTGTAGAAAGCTATTTAAGTGGGTTGGCTCTATTACTTTCTTGGTTACCTCCACACTGGCTAGAGAGGATGATTCTGATTCATTCTTCAATGAAAGACTTGAGTGATGACATCTGAAAAAAAGTTGCTAAAACGGAAATCAGGAAAGCCAGAAATATTTATTAAAAAGTACAATACAATAGTTCTTGCTTTAGACTATGAAAAATGTGTGTAAACTACAAAATCGAATGTATACATGTACCATTTGTGATAGCTAAAGATGTTTGGCTTCATTTTCCAAACACAAAATTATCTTATTCTAATGTTTTGTCAAACAAGCTGTGCCTTGCAAATAAATCATTATCCTAAACTTATAAAAGAGAACACTTTCCAATTAGGTGAATGCATTTCTGTTTTTTTGGATTTACTTTATTGACAAGTTTTATGTTACATTTCTGCTGCTTTAGAAAACTAATCCAGATGAATTGTTTGCGGAAAATTGTTTCAGGGATCTGTCAGTCCACATGAATCAATGCCAGTTCATATTTAATAAAAAATGTAATATGGTATTGAGGGATTATAGCTAATGCATTCTTTTTTACAGCATGCATTACATCAAAGACATATGAATAGGTGCTATATCTGCCTCACACCTGTCTCATGTGAGCAAACTATGCAGTGTCTAAAGTAAAAAAAAGCATCAAATAGTTAAGCAGTTTCCAAAATGGGAATCCAGAATATTGAATGCTTATTCTACTCTCAGCCCTCTACTATTTGACATATAGTAACATGGTCTGCTCCTGGTTAAAATGGGCATGACCAGGGTCAGGCCCAAAGTTCAACAGCTGCAGCAATAGGAAATTTCATGGTAGTCAAAAGGCCAGTTGAAGGTGCTCAGGTAGAGGTAATAATAAAGGAGCAAATCAGAAGCATAGACAGAGATCAAGCAAAAGTCAAAAACTAAAGGTATTGGATTGGATTTGAAGAGCGATAAAGAGTGGTCAGTGAACCGAGTAGTAGTAGATAAGGTTGCAATGTTAGAATTGAAGCAAGAACAAGATATTGGCAGAAGCACAATATTCTTGCAAACTTGAAATACACAGGATGGCTTTTAGAGGAGGTCAAGAGGAGGAACAAGAAGTTAAAAACAAAGTTCAGCTACACACTGGGAATCAGGGAAAATGACTCAGAGATCAGCCCAGAAAACATCCAGCACATCAAGTTTTATCGCTTTGTAGTCATTTAGGCTTAGGCTTAGCTAATGAACACAGGCAGACCTAAAGACAACATTCACTGGATGAGAAAATAGTTTTCATAGATAGTAAAGAGGACATATCGCTACATTTTAACATTATATAAAGGGGTGGCTAACTAAACCTATATTATAACTGGGTAAAATATACTGGGGTAATTTCCTCGATCTTCTGATGGGTCAGCAAAATCAGTTTGCTGAAATTTCGCTGACCCATCTGACGTTCAAGGAAATTTACGCAAGAATGTCAGAGGCATTCTCACTCATCCATAGAAGCTAAAAAAATATCTAGATCAAGTCAATTCTGTTTTTATTATTATACATTTTTTGCTTTTTAAATTTTTAGCAATTGATTCAGGAAAAAAGTTTACTATTATAACTTTTGTGAAATAGGCAAAAATCCATACCCAAACTAAATGCAAACTCTAGGTAAAAAAATAGGACGAAGCTTGCTTTCAGCATTCATTTTAATACTTGTTTTTTATAATTTATTTAAATTTATAATCCGTAAAACTATTAAAGTTGCCCTAAGAAAGTAGGTTAAAAGTAAAAGCCACTAGTTTGATCTGTTGATGCCTTTTTTTTTAATTTAAAATTTTTGAGATGCAGAAATGGAACAGATGTCATGCCTTTCCATCACCTAAGATGAAATAAAGTTCACTGCATTAATCTTGTTACACTGTTCTGCACTAAAAGTCATGAAATCAGATCACAGCTTGATGTTAGTGAGTAGATTAATAGAGAAACCACTATCACATAAATGTGTAGATGATTAATACAATCTTTTTAAAGGAAGTAAACAGCATGAAAGTGTTCAATGTGATGCCCCAAGGTGTTTTGATTCACAGATTATAACTCATTGTGTTCTGTATTTAAGTCAGACAATAACAGAGACTAGAGGCTTTATCAAAAGCATTTTGCATTTTGTCAGGCATTTTAAATAAATTGAAGTAACTGTCGTCTTAGTGCCTAATTTAATTATTATCTAATAATTTATTTTTATATTTATTGCGTAGTTATGTGTTGTTATGAGCTTATTCTCTTAAACTAGAGCATCAAGCCCAATAAACTATATTATTTCTTTTTCAAACTTATTTCAAATATTTTATTACTTTTAAGTTATTTTCATGCATCCGACTGGAACTTAAAAGTTTAACAGAGACCAATAATAAAAAAAGTCTTGGAATATATTTGTGGTGTGGTTGGAGAAGGCAAGTATAGATAACATTAATTATAACACATACATTTTTTTTAAAAAGATGATTTATTAAACAAAGCCAAAGCAAGACTAAACAAAGGATTTTCTGCAAATAAATCACAAAGACAAACCTCTGTTTCCTTGTTCTATTTCCTATTTTATACCCCCTAAGTTTTCCTCTTTTGCCTGTATATTTTTCTTACCAATGCTTGCTTCCTTCTTCACAATGTAGCCTTCTACCACTATTCATGGATAACAAGGGAAGCCAACCTTGAATAATGGAATAATGGACCAGGAATTCAACAATCAGGTATTAAGGATGTTTCAGCATAGGTGGCGTTCAGCTATTTTTTTCATCAAATAGGGTAATTTTTCTTCTTATTATTCTGGGAATGTATATTTTTATTCTGGGGATGTATTTTTTTTTTCTATATTGTTATTACGAAAGTACGAAATAAAATTAGTATATTGTAAATATGTAAAATTAAGAAAATATGTTACATTGCCTTCAACACAAGTAGAATTTTAGTTTATTGCTTACGTTCTCTTCTAGACCTTATAGATTTATTTGCACTTGAAAACTTAAAATGACCAAACATTAAACTGAATATGAGCAGTTTCAAGTGTCTTTGAATCTTCATGGAAGGGAAAAGTGAGGTAAATACAGGTATTATTTTGTACTTTTCCACACTGTGGAAGATGAGCTAATTTATTTTTATTTTTCTATTACTTCAAAAGTCTCCGGAGAACCATATCTTAAGGCACATTTAGCCATTTACTTCTCAATTCATGTAACATCTTTACATTTGGCCATGAGCCAACTTTTTTTCATTTCATACTCATCTCTGGAAAATGGCTTTTAAATATTTAAACATTTACCTTTACTATTTTATTCCTTTAGGAGCAAGATTCCACAACGACTGCTAAAATATGGCTCATGGAAAAAGACAGCAACTTTTTTGCTTGAGAGAGGAAAATCTAATACTTTTTAATAAAATGTCCACAAACATAATAAACATAATTATATAATATCTTTTTATTTTCATGTATCCCATCTCTACATTTTTTCTAACTTTTTACACTTTTTAAGATAGATTCTACATGGATCAATATATTTCTTTTATTTCCTATACCTATTACCCACAACTCAGTACAATCCGACATTAAAGAGGAACTAAACCCAAATGTCCCTAAAACAAAAAAATACACTTACCTTTAATCCCGCAGGGCAGTCCGATCCCTCCGCAGGTCACTTACATTCTGTCCTGGATCGTCCCTGCATCTGTCCGCAAGCCGGCACTCCCGGAGGCGCCATCTTACCCTCTTTTTCCTGGTTCTACTTCCTACTTCACCCAACCCAGGAGCAAGATCAGGTTACGCAGGATGAAAAAAAAAAGACGATCTCACTGCGCATGCATAATATCGGCAACTTTTTTTCCCCACAAAAAGACTCCTTCTGCGCATGCACAAAAGGTGCACCCAAGAGCCTCCCGGGATACCTACGTCAGGCATCCCGGAAGGCTCTTGGGTGCACCTTTCATTCTCAAGCGCTCCCATTCATTCTCGAGCGCCTAGGCCAGGGGTCGCCAACCTTTACTATCAAAAGAGCCGTTTTGCCCCTTCTTCTCTTCCAATAAAGAAAAATAGTCTGGAGACACAAAACATAACACAGTTTATAAACTTTTAAAAGTTTTAATCTTTTTTTTAATTTACAACAACAGAATACAACAAACAAGTGCAGTGTGCAGGTGTAGGCCTACTTTGAAATAAATTAAAATTAAACACTATGATGAACTATGGAGGCCTTTTGAGTTCTGTAGACAAAGTGGACAACTTGACAAATCTTTAAATGCTTTCCAAATTTGGAAAGCATTTAAAGAAATAAAACAATGGTTTTGATCGAATGCAAGAATATTGTGGAGCTATACTTAAGTGGAATAGTTCATCTTATTTTATTATCAGTTATTTTAAATAAATTCACTGTGATCATTAATCGGGTTATTCAGGTAAGCGGTTAGGGTAAAAAATTTACTCTTATAGCTTGTTCTGGAGTGTTCAGTGTTATGGCAATTCCGCCGGATGCTTCAAAAATAGTCAGCCATCATATGTACATCCCACCTACCCTGATACCTTCCATGACCTTCAATTCTTGGTAAAATCATTCACCTGGCCCATCAATGACTGCACTAGTGTTAGTCGAATATCTCACTATTCGGGTAGAAATGGGTGTAATAAGAGTGCTGGGGTAATTTTGTTTTGCATCCTACTGTGAGCTGTTCTGCTGAAATGCACCTTCATTTTGGCAGGTAATAATTGGTCTGAGAAGTTGCCATTTTAGTTGGTTGTGGCTGGGCTGGCCCATCTCCCATTGCTGGCCCATTTCTGACCCATCATGTACCAAGAAAACTATTGCAATGGGCATGATTTATTAGAGCTCTCCAAGGCTGGAGAAGATACCTTTCCATCATGGTGATCCAGCAAACCTGGTAAGGATTGTTGAAAATTAGTTTGCTATTTGCTAGCAAATGTTTTCAATCCTGGACCAGATCCATTTCTGGTTTGCTGAATCACTGATGAAAGTGTATCCTCTCCAGCCTTAGAGAGCTGTAATAAATAAGGCCCATTTTGAGAAAAAGGAGATACTTTAGCAATTAAAAAAAACTGATAATATGGAAACAGCACCTTAAATAATATTACATTTTTTAAAGATTTGTGTTTATGTGAGTTTGTATACATATATAAAGTGTTAAATTAAAAGCCTTTAAATAAAATATTTTAACATGCAAATATAAGTACAGTATGCGTAATTGTATTTTAGAGTCAGTTAACATGTACACAAAATAAAAAATAAACACAAGTTTTGGGCAACTGAGCATTGAGCAAGCTGAGCCATACCTGTATGTTCTTTATCAAAGATATAAGTGGTATTCTTTTCTTTGTACTTAATGTAATCGAAAAGCCCGTACACATATGCATTAAGCTCAGAACATATCCATTTTTGTTGATTTGATTCTTCTGTAAGAAATGTGATGTATGTTTTGGTTAAAGTACATATTTGTTAAAAGGTGACCTTTTGATTTGATTGTTTGGCTGACTTCAGTGCTAATAAGCTAAAGGATTTTGTATCTAATGAATGCTGTGTATATAAATAGTGATAGATGGCTTATTTAGCATTCTAGAAACACAGCATGACCAACCCTGGTGAGAAGTATTTGGAACTGAACCAATCTTATAGTGGAAGGTTTATTGATTACACAGAGACGGGGCACATTTTAATCATTTTTACAGCACTGCACTGCCTGAGGTACTAAAATCCATTAAACAAGGATTAAAAACTTTGTTTTAAACTGGCTCCTAATTTGTTTCTCAGTGTATAGTCAACACTGATGCTATAAAATCAATCAGCTACTAGGGCGTATTAAAATTAACTTGTTTCATTTTAATTGCACATATGCTGGCCTGACCCAGTACATGTCAGCTGTTGTTACAGCTAAATTCTTCTCCTCTGTGACAAGAGCTTCGCTGCTATTTATGACAAATTTTCTTGGTGTTCTGCAAATTTTGCAGATAATTCTTACTCGATGCACAATTATTTTCCAGATAACGTTAATTTAGTTTACGAAACATAAACATAGTGTGCTATTGTGTGTTAATGTATAAAGAGTTTTAAACTTTCTTTTGTTTTTAGTTTTGAGTATTTTTTGAATGATGCTATTTGTAAAAATATCTTTTTAGAATGTTAACATTTAAAGATCTGGGAATCATCCTGTGATTTATGTTTTTTTTATAAGTTTGGTATACTGTAGGTTGGGCAGCACAGTGGCTTAGTACCTAACACCTACCTTTGTGCAGTAATTTGTATGCTCCCCTCTTACTTTTTGTGGGTTACCTCTGGGTACTTTGATTCCTTCCAAAAATGAATTAGTAGGTAAATTGGTGTCCCCCAAAAAATTGAGCATAGACTGTGGGACATTAGATTATGACTATGGCAAGATCAATAAATTATGAGCTCATCAGAAACACGGGTATTGACATGACTTTTTGCTGTGTACAGTTGCATGATATGTTGATGCTATATATTTGTAAGGTATTAACAGGTAACATTTTCATTACACTATATTTATTCATTTTAAATCAGCTTAATTTATTTATCTTTGTAAATGTCTCTGGAACATTTAATTTCCATCTCAAAGCAGATGGTTAAGTATGAAAATGATAGCATTGTTCATGAGGAATAAGCACATATGCACAAAGGACATTTTGCCTTCTGTTACAGATTCTCAGATTTTTAAAGTAATGGTTTTTTTAAAAAGTCGATTGATGGTACTGGCTCTGTCAGTACTATTTTTTCTGGTATTATTAACAAATAACTCATCTGATTACTAGCAAGCATACTCAAACAATGATGTGTAAGCTCAATAAGCTTTAACCACCTAGAACATTTTCATATACATATGTCAGATGTCAAAAAAGGTACAAAACGTTACATTGAAGTAAGGTTTACTACAGTGTGTTCCACATAACTGTCTGTAAACAAAATACAAAAAAGTCATGCCAAAATTTGAGTTGGTCATTGATTTTTTTAAATAATGATTTGACAAAAAAGAGAAAAAGGTTTAGCAACTGTTAAAAAGTGTTATATTAATATTAATGTTTTCCAACACCTCACTGCCACTTGATGTAAAGAGGTCTATTTATAATCTATTTTCACCAAAAATTCACCCAATTTTTTTTTTACAAAACATGTAAATGTTTTACAAATAATTTATTTGAAAAATGTAAAAGAGTTTACTCATATCTATATTATTTTATTGAATTACCGGGGAAAACATTGTATGTTTTGGGTAAAAGTTGAGGAAAAAATACCTCACATTTTCAAGTAATGAATAAACAACCAAAAACTATAACTTTCTAAAGAATTTATATCAGACTATTACTGTGCTGACTTAGAAATTGCTTTGATTTATAAAACACTTTCATAGTATGTTTAGATTAGACACTTGTGTTACACAGAATTTCACAGCTCAATAATCTGAGAAGGAAAAAAAACAACATAAAACATTCCACTCAATATTATACGTTAAAGTAAGGATGGCGGTGATGGTGGTGGTTGAAACTGTCAAACATTGTCCCATATAAATGTTTCTTTCTATGAAAAGAAAAAAATACCAACAGATGTTTATAGATGCCTGATTTAGAATTTATTGTGATCATAGCAATATAAATGACACTTGTTAGTAAAAGAAACCCTTCAATCTATTCAGTAGCTAACAGCGCTTCCTTTAGCCTATAGGCTTTATCCATTAATAGAGTAGTAGTGACTTCAGCTCACTATCATTATGTCTACTCAATAGCTTGACTTTGCCAACACATATTGATTTTTAAAATGGTCTGTCCAAGGGCAACAGCATCATTAATCGCTAAGTGATCTGCAAAACAATTAGAGACCTCCCAGCAGATGAATAGAGCTGTCTCTAAAATTGGATACGGGTGTATTAATCTTTGGACTGAACTGTGTTTTTCACAAATGTCTTTGACTGTTACTTCAACCACACCTTTATCACAATAAATTCTAGATCAGACATTTATCAACATCTTAGAGTAAACCAAAAAAGAACTTTAGCAAAGCAAGCAAAGATGTGCAAATGATAAGTAAATAGTTCTAAAAGTAGTTTACAGCAGGTTAACCTTTTAAGGATGCATTTTTCTTGCTGTCAGAGGTTGTTCTTTGAGAAGGAAAAGCTGCCAAGTACAGTCAGAAAAATGGCAAAAGTACAAATACCTACAAAGAAATGGAAATATAAAGAGTATACTGGAAATATGCTACTATATTGTACACATTTTGAAAGCATTTAGGTATAATAAGCTCCAAAAACTTTATGTAAACAACTTCATCACACACTATCACACTACAACATCACCTATGTAGTCCAAATAAATCAACTAAAAAATGGTGTATAGCATAATTTGGTTAGTCTAATAACTAAAAAATTCTGATTTATTTATGTAATTTTGGTGACACTGAAGGTTTTGATGACCAGAGGTCAACAAAGTTTAGACACTTAGCTAAAGAAATTTAATAGGGTCTACATTTCCCCTTTCTGTTCTTATTATATGGGCCTTAGCTCTTCTCAAAAGTGTTTGAAGTATGAAACAAACAGCAGCAGTTTTTTTATCACTGTCTATATCACTGTTTAAATGATTGTAAATTCATCGGGGTAGGGTCCTCTCCTCCTGTGTCATTGTTTGTATCTGTCTGTCACATGCAACCCCCATTTAATGTACAGTTCTCTGTAATATATTGGCGCTATAAAAATACTGTTTATTAGTAATATTAATAATAATATATATCACTGGAACTGTCCCAAAATCCAGCCAATATTGTTCCAGTGCCATCTAATAAATAACTAAGAAAACTATCTTGTGTAAGTGGGGGTCTTCCACATTAGGCATCTTGTTTAGAAAAATTGTATTATATATTCCACTGGACTGGATAGAGACTTCACAAAGCTAAGAGTCAAAAGTGGAGGGTTTCTTTGAAATCGTATATTACTACTTTAACTGAGGTCCTTCAAAAACGGGTCGCCCTTTTGTTTGACCAAACATCATGTTACATATATCATTTATTGGCTAATGAACCCTCTGTTTCATGTTAATGTATCTTTGTACTTATATAATATCTCTACATTAATGTATAAGGAGATTACCCTAAAGAAATTTAATAGGGTCTACATTTCCCCTTTCTGTTCTTATTATATGGGCCTTAGCTCTTCTCAAAAGTGTTTGAAGTATGAAACAAACAGAAGCAGTTTTTTTATCACAGTCTATATCACTGTTTAAATGATTGTAAATTCATCAGGGTAGGGTCCTCTCCTCCTGTGTCATTGTTTGTATCTGTCTGTCACATGAAACCCCCATTTAATGTACAGTTCTCGGTAATATATTGGCGCTATAAAAACACTGTTTATTATTAATATTAATAATAATATATATCACTGGAACTGTCCCAAAATCCAGCCAATAATGTTCCAGTGCCATCTAGTAAATTTTCTACCATTATACCCTGCTTGTGCCATCTTTGGAGAGGTGAAAATACGGGGAGTCCAGATTGGTTGCAGCAGATCTTTGTCAATCCGGGTTCCTAATAACTAAGAAAACTATCTTGTGTAAGTGGTTATAAGGGGGCCTTCCACATTAGGCATCTTGTTTAGAAAAATTGTATTATATATTCCACTGGACTGGATAAAGACTTCACAAAGCTAAGAGTCAAAAGTGGAGGGTTTCTTTGAAATCGTATATTACTACTTTAACTGAAGTCCTTCAAAAACAGGTTGCCCTTTTGTTTGACCAAACATCATGTTACATATATCATTTATTGGCTAATGAACCCTCTGTTTCATGTTAATGTATCTTTGTACTTATATAATATGTATGTCTTTGGATTAGTTTGATATATTAGATATATTATAGATATATTAGTCTGAAGAAGGTGATTTGTCACATTTGAATATTCCATTGTTACTGATTTTAAAATACCTAACTGACACTGAACTTAATGCCACTGCCTTAAATGAGTCACAATGGCTCAGAAATAATATGGTTGAAAAAAAGCTGGGAAAAATTAAGGTTGACAAAGCACCAGGACCTGATGGATTACATCCACGTGTCCTCAAGGAGCTGAACTCAGTTATTTCAAAGCCATTATTTCTAATTTTTAGAGACTGCTTAGTCACTGGCAAGGTATCGATAGATTAGCGTAAGGCCAATGTGGTTCCTATCTTCAAAAAGGGAGTAAAGTCATTACCAGGTAACTACAGACAGGTTAGTTTAATGTGCATAGTAGGAAAGGTCCTAGAGAGTTTCTGCTAGAAAATAATATTATAAGTCATAGTCAGCATGGCTTCAAGAAAGACAGAAGTTGTCTAACAAATTTACTCTCTTTTTATGAGTAAACAGGTAGACAGTGGAGTAGCAGTTATTATAGTGTACTACACACTTTACACAGCATCATCTACCTGTTACCATGTAACCTTTTAAGCATTTACATAGTTTTGCAAGTCTTGCAAGTTTGAGAAAGTTACATTGAATTGTTAAGCTCAGCGCAGATGCTCAGTTTTACCAGTAAACTTGTCTAATTTGTGGGAAAATTTCCAGATACAAAATTTCCATTTCAATACTAAGGTTGTATCAGAATCTAATAATAAAAAAAAAAACGTTCCTTAGTAGGTTCTAAAATTGAGCAAATACAACCTAAGATGTACTACAACAACACATCACATGAAATTTTTTAGTTTGCTGTTTTTGAGCATTCAGGTGTGTGTTAACACAATGTCAATGAGGAAAGACGTCAGTAATGGGTTTAAATTAGCAATTATTATTGCCTATCAATCTGGAAGGGGTATAGGGCTATTTTCAAACAAGCTGAAGTTTTTTATTCCACAGTGAGAAAGATTATAAGTGGAAACATTCAAGACATTCAAGTTGCCAGTCTTACCTGGAGTGGACATCCGAGCAAATTAACCCCAAGGATATTCCATGCAATGCTCAGAGAAAATGCACGGTTCCCATGCTCAAAATAATAACATTGAAAAAACCCCAAGAGATACATCTCATTATCTACAGGACTCAGTTAGCAAGTTAAAATGTTAAAGTTCATGATGGTACACCTAAAAAACACTGAACAAGTGTTTGTTTAAAAGGGTTGCCAGGAAAAAAAACTTTCTCTCCAAAATGAACATGGTAGTGCAGATTAGGTTTGCAAAGTTGCATCTACATAAATGACAAGACTTCTGGAACAATGTGTTTTGTACATTTGATACTTACGTAGAGATGTTTGGCCATAAGGCACAGCACTACATTTGGTGAACAACAGACAGCAACCAGAAAAAGAACCTCATACTAACTATCAAGCACAATGGTATTGGGGAGAAGATTTGCACTTGTTTTGTAGCCAGAGCACTGGGCATCTTCCAGTCATTGAGTTAACCTTGAATTTCCCTGTATAACAAAAGTGTTTTAAATACAAGGCCAAAACCAAGAAAACTTGGCAAAATTCGGTCTTGTAACAGCACAATGATCCCAGGCACACCAGAAAATCTAAAAAAGAATGGCTGAAAAAGAAAAACATTGAGATCTTGCTAGATTTTGTCAAAGTCTAAAAGTGCAAGTAAATTGAAATGATGTGATGGGACCTTAGGAAAACTGTGCATAAACGTATGCTTACAAACCTTAATGAAATGAAGCAATGTACTATAGAAAAGTGGGACAAAATTCCAATCCTCTATTTTTTATATGTTGATACAAGAAATGAAAATAGTACTTCAATTTCCCATGACTATTTATCAGGTTACCTTACCTTCAGTCTATAATAAAAAGCCATCTTTGTTGCATCTTTCCAGGGCGATGTAACTTTTTTTTATTTTGAATGTGCTGTGCACTTCTGTTTAAGCATGTGCACTGTAGACTATAGTGTTGGTGGAGCATGAGCGAGCATACTTTTTAAATGATAGTGGGTTTACATTGTCTTTTAATGCACTACAGTAAAAATAAGTTATTTTTTCCAATGAAAACATGATTCAATGTGGGTTTTACGCCTATACAAGAAATGTACGCATATGTAGACATATAGCAGACATAATGTAGACATATAGCAGAAGTTGTACATAGAACATATATACAGATAAATACTAAAGAATTAGGAATATTTCACTATGACACTGCAGATTTAGTAAAGCTCAGGACTGTTTCATTCATCCCTTTCCATTAGTTAAGTAAATAAGGTGAAACTATGTTGATTTTAACCAGCCAAACTCACAAACAGAAATTATGGTTAATTTTTTTCTGGTTGGGTATTTTGTCCAAAGTGAATTTTCACTAAATTCACTAAGCTAAATAAAAACTCCTTTGCAAGGTGATAATTAACTTTGCCAAACAAACTAAACTGCCACAGTAAATCAGCATATGTATTCTTGCTACACTTTTATCTCCATTGTATCTGAACAGCATTTGGATCTTCAGTTTTAAATGTGTAATAGAAGCTGTTCTAGTACACAACTGTCAATATTGACAGATCGAATCTGCTAGTAGGAGTTCCAAAATTAGAACTAAGTTACTTGACCAGGGTAGTTTAGACATCGCCCCTCCCCTTTTACTTTTCCCTTTTTACTAAATCCCCCCTCCTCCCCTTTACTTAAACAAACACAAAGCAAACACCTTTAAAAACAAAATACAAAATAACATTTCTGTAAACTTTGATAACAAATATACCTAACACAATAGCATACTTTTTTCAACAATTTAACCCAAATTAAACAACAATACATCCATTACCAATACATACCTCTTTAAAACCCAGCAACAAGGCTGCAGGTCCCAGAAGGAAATGTTCACCACCAAAACCAGATTTTCCATTCCAAGCCAGCACACATTGATGGACTCTAGCAGCCCAGCACCGCCGTAGGTGCCTTAACCAATATTGGTTTCCCCACTTCCAAAATTACCGACCAGGACCCTTGCCTTCCTGGATCCCAGCCACCCTGATCACCCCCAAACTCCGTTCCATTCCCATCCTCTGTCTTAGGTATGGTTGGGCAGAAAACTCTTCCCAACCTTTATGCCTACCCTTTTTAACACCTTACATCCTTAGTCCATACCTTCCTTCCAACAATTCTGTTCTGACCCACCTTCCACTAAACCCTTCCCCCTATTCTCTTCTATACACCCTGTCATGTAGGCTCTATGACTATTTTTTTGTTTTGCTTCTGGCCTCCCTATCTCATATTCATATCAGGCTTAAGGAAAGTCTCAAATGATGTGGGTATACCGTAGTTATAAAAGCAAGTGTTTAGCATTGTGTAACAGGCCTAATGTTGTTAAAGCTAATGTATATAGCATTAAAAAAAAACACAGAATTAAAAAAAATGCAAGGGGAAATTTATAAAGTAAATATGTTTTACAATATTCCATGCAATCTACATTATGTGGAAGTCTTAGAGTTACCAGTTGTGAAGAAAAGCTTGCCTTGATTCGTATTAGATATTTGGGATGAGCGAGAATGCCTCCGGCATTCTGGCGAAAATTTCCTCAAACTGATTTCGCGGACCCATCAGAAGTTCCAGGAAATCATTACATCAGGATTCCCAGGGCTGCATTCATTCATGCAGCCATGGGAATCCTCCTGTGTGCCACCCCCGGGCACTAGAGGTTAATTAACTGCTCTCTGGTGAGGAAAGGAAAGCGTTAACAGGATTTTCCTTTCCTCAGCCAGTCAGAGAGCACTAGAGGTTTTGAATAGGGAGACTTGTTCGTATTTAACCTTTAGTGCCAGTGATCGCACACTGAGCTGATCAATTCATTAATTCATTAATTCATCATCATTCATTAATCGTCACAACCCTTTGGGACTTTTTTTTTTTTTAAGGAAAATTTGGTCTCGATTGGTGAATTTACACCGGCTGCTCTCGCATACAATTTCGGTAAGTGAGAACGGCCAAATTTGCCACGAGATCGAGTTTAAAAATCTTGCTTGCTCATCCCTATTAGATATACCTTGCAGTAGAAGACTGTATGACACACCTGCTTTCAGGACATTTTACAGTACAGGATATGTATATGAAAATATTTGATAAAATGCTTGGATATATGGAGGCTTTGATATCCGTCACAATCACCAAATAAAGCAAGGGTACAAGATTAGAGTACATATTTCTTGAATTCTGGATGGTTGCATCTGTTGTCAGCAAAGCATATCTAAAATGTATTTGATGTGTTATAAGCAAGAGAATGCATACTACATGGAATATATCTAAACCCCTGTGGGAGGGGGTTTTGCTTGTTTCATTTGTTACCTAGTAGAATTGCTCTTACTGGAGTGTCAAAACCTGATTATTTCAATATATCATACACTTTAAGCTATAGGATAATCATCACTTGATCACTGGACAAGGGAAACAAAGAGTAATGAAGGTGTCATCTTTTTTTTTATTAAGCTGGAGCTGCCTCTTGGATAATGAGTCTGTTTTATCAAAACCTTACACACTTTCTTGCTCATAGCTAAGTAATTACAAACTGCTATGCTAGAAACACAAGACTAAATTAATTATAATGGTTTTTACACACTTCTCTGTATTCTTATATTAACAGAGTAACTAAAGCCAGGCATAACTAATAAAAGAACTGTGATGAGAACTTGTTAAATGATTTTGTTTGTTAAGTGTTAAACATTATTTTATTAAACAATATAAACATAATTGGCTATGTGATTTTATGCTCTAATAAACTGAAATTTTATTCTAAACATAGGATGTAATTAATTGTGAACTAAACACTTGTCTTTAGATACAAACCTAAAATACACAATGTGAGATTAACTACTTAGCATTCCTTACTGCAAGTTCTACCATAACAATAAACAATGCTGGACTAAAGTGTATTTTTAAAAACAAGGTGTATTATCACAGGGTACAATTGTCAATGATTAGCCATTGCACCAAAAGTAGTAATCCAATTTTAAAATCTATCATTGTTCAGTTCTTTCACCAAGATTGGTGGGGTAGGGTGTTGACTGCTAACAACAAATACACCAAAAAACATTGTTTGCTTTTGTATCATGAGTTTTCAGCCACAGTTGGAAAAAGTTAGATTCCACCCTCGATCCCCATAAGTGTAAACTGGGGTTCTTCTTTACCATACCTAACATAAGCAAGATAGTAATTTTACACTTTGACATATGCATTATTACGACATACCATTCTGACTGTACTATCTCTTGACCTAAATATGACCTTTATATCATTTAAAGCTGCAATTACAAGATATGTCCCAGTGGTCTTTCTACAGTTCATTAAGGCTTACAGCTATTTTTCTCAATAATAATCCAGTATCGCAGTAGATTTATAGATTGCCATTGCTAACCTTTTTCTAAAACTACTGTTTGCCTTGTTGGCTGTGGCTTTGTACTGAGTCAGTCACTGAGGTCAAACAAGTCAGTGAAAAGAGCTTAAGAGATCTGCATACTGTTCTAATGTATTAACTTATATATGAATATATATATGAATATGCAAAAGCCTAAAGGTCACCATAATAGCCATATATGTTACAAAAGTGTTCATAATTGTTTACCTCTGCATTTTTTCTCAGCACAGATTATCCATTGGGTTCATCCGAATAATAAAAATAAAAACATTTAGGACATACATTTTAAAACTTAAAGCCTTTGTCTGTTAGGTAAAAGCTGCCCTCATCACTGCATTACCGATAGAACAAAAGAAGGAATCTGTAACCTCATTATTACATTACCAATGAAACATAAAGAGAAACCCCGAAATCCCTTGGAGGATGTAGATTTTTGATATTATTTGATATTATTATTAAATATCTATATTTAATTTTTTTATTAAAATAATAGCTTCTAAACATAATTAAAATCTATGTGTAGGTAAATAGAGGGATGACATCAGTTTGTGTATGTAACTGTTCTTTATTGGTGGCAAGGTGCCACCAATGACCCAGTATGTTATGCATACTTAGCTACCTTAGAAGAATTAGTTATGTTTTGTATAACTAACAAATCAGCATAAAAAGACGACTTATAACATTTCTTTTTTCAATGAATTTGAATGCTAATCACCCACTGAATAAATTGCCTGGAAAATAGTTTATTTTATATGGAAACAATGGGCAAACAGTTATGGCAGGCTATTTATCATCTGGCATTGTTGTTCTTACAGTCTGTCAATGTGTGTTAATATCGTGTTTTACTGATGTACCATTATTTGAAATTACAAAAGGGAACATTTGGAATCATGTTCTTATTCTGTCATCTAAATGCTGGAGAGCAGTTAAACTTGTATAATATGTTGCAATTGTTTAATATTCCTTGGTTATAAAAAGTTGATCAATCACACCTTTTCTGTGTTTTCTTTTGGGAAAACATACTAGAAGCCAACCGATTAATGCATATTGAGGGCCTGCTTAAATATGTGCATCTGTTTAAGTGGCTATTCCTGATTAATTTTATGACAGAAGCATGCACATTTGTATGATTGCAGACAATGGACCTCCATAAATTCCATTAGACCTTCATTTCATCCAAATGTCTTACTGCTATTGTGCAGTTTATAGTGAGGTTGTTCCACAGAATCCAGAAGTATAATTCTAAATGCAATCAGAAAACAATGAAACAGTAGTAAGAAAATCAATTATATCTGAAAATATCCGAAAAAGTACTTCTATATATAGAGAGTAATAATTCCCATTGAAGTCAGCATTAAAAACCCTTTCATCCGATCCTCATCCTCCAGAAACATGATTAAGAAACATCTGGAACTGAAGTTTATAGAAGTTGACACTATTTTTTTTTTTTAATGTTAAAGTTTGTTTAAAACATTGAATTAAAAATGACAGTACTGAAATTAATAAGGATAACAAAATAAACTTTGACTTTGGAAAATCCTAAATAAATAAATATGATGACTTTGTTTTCTAGTAGCTATTTGTCTGAGGCTTAACATCTATATGTCACTAGACTAATAATGCTCAACTGGCTTAGAAGAATTATAGGATTCTTTCTTGTTCTAGGTGTGCAGAAAATAACAATAATTCACCAAAGAATAATTGTTAACAGAAAAAACCTTAGAAACAGGAGCTAGACTTGGATAATTGCTGTTGTTTAAATGTGAAATATATGGGAATGGTGCTGTATTTTCAAAAACAATATTGTAATACTGAAAAAATAACCCCTGGAGATTTAGAAAAACAACAGAAAAAACTTTCATCAAAGAGGTACACGTTTAATTTATTAGCACCTCATATTTGTCCTCAGCAAACAATTGTCAGGAAAAATAGTTACAGTAATGTGTACTCCCAGTTATCAGTATGGATGGCTGCCTCAAGTTTCTTGAGAACTCATGGCAAATATTGCACCAATGATAGCCAAAAAGTCATCCATGATGCTGCATTATGTATTATGTGTGTGTTCTTATTGTCAGATTGGTGTGTTATTCAAAAATCCTTAGCATGCTTCATTTCCCCTTCTCTAGAGGCAGGGTCAGCAGGGTTAAAGTGCACACCATTTTGTAACCTAAAACCCAGCAAACAGGCTGCTTTTTTATGTGTTGCATGGGAGGGAGAGGGCAGAAGGGTAGTTAGTGTATATAGTTTGGGTAATAAATAGCAAAATTTATTTTTCTACTAATACACGTTATTCCTTTCTTTCAGATCATTTCTGAACAGCTCTGCTGTTTCTTGTTGTAAGTGCCTAAACAACCCTGATTTATTTTGTTAGATCTGTGGCAGTTTCACCATCCCCAGTCCAAGGGCGAACATCAGCACATTTGTAGAGCAAGCCTATTTGGCATATTTCAAAGTTAAACTTGGTGATTAAAATACGTCTTGGGCCCCTCATAAGGTGTGCAAACAGTGTGTCGAGGGTTTACAGATGTGGACAAAGGGAATACGTGATAAGATGCCATTTGGTATACCTATGGTTTGGCAAGAGCCAGGGGATCATTTCAGTGACTGTTACTTTTGTATAGAGAAAACATCAGGATATAACAAGAAAAATAAATGTAACATAGAGTATCATAGTCTACCATCAGCTAAAAGTCCAGTTGCTCATTCAGATGAAATCCCAGTGCTGGTTTTCGTTACACTACCCTCTCTTGAAGACCATGATTATGGTGATGAACTAGGTGCCAACAATAATGAAGAGTTTGAAATGCAAGAGGTCATTGTATGTAAGGGATTGTATCAGCATGAATTGAGTGATTTGGCACGTGATTTGGGACTATAGAAGAAGGCATGAAAACTCTATGTCTACAGACATGGATCTGTCACTCATTTTCAGTCATTTTTGAGCCTAGGACCCAAATGGTTGTGGTTGTGATGATGGTTCTGTCATTACTCTTGACCAACCCCACTTTTTTTTCTTTTATGTTTACCTTGGAATGCCTTTCCTTTCTCTTTTTCTTCCTTTAGTGTTACTCTCTCTGTGTTTTCTTGTATTTCTATACACTTATCATGAATTTTACACATTAATACCTTTTTATTGATTGATATTTACTGTTACAAAGGATTCCTTATGTTGATTAGTCCACTCCAATAATTCTTACATGATCACCCCAAAAAAATGTTCCCCCTTGTATTAAATGCCTTCTATTTGACAAATATTGTAAAATGACACTACTTTTTACCAAACATATAGTTTAGTTTACCCCTTTGGATCATAGCTCTATTAATGGGTGACCCGGGAAACAGTTATTTTGTGCACCACATATGCACTATTTATGTTTTTCTTTGGTAGAGATTCTTTTGTAACTCTTTTTTCATATTGTTCTTGTAACCACATTTACCTCTTTATCTAAAAAAAACATTGAAATAACATAATGGAGCATGTCTATCCTTAAGAAGAATATTTTGGGTAATCAAATAGAAGGAGACTGTCAGAGGTTTATAAAAGAACTGTCAGAAGTGATCTCTAAAAAGTGTATTTCAAATAACTAAAAGGGCCTTTATTTCAACAGTCTGATACACTGAATAGAAGAGTGATAGTGATTGTCAATGATTATCATTTAATATCACACAAAAGATTTCTAAATTCCCAATAGTAGAGTTTTATAGGTCTTTGGGAAGCAAGGCTTCAAAAGGAAAAAAGCTTTCAATTTTAACAGGGCATGCATTAAAATAACATTTCAGGGTTTCAATTGCTTGACAAGGGTAACGTATTTACCTTGTTTTTCTATTTTCTACTTTACATCTTTTTCTGTGTTTACAGTAATAATGTGGAAATAATTTACTAATAGGAAAAACAATATCAGTGGGAAAAACATGTTTGTTGTAGAGCGTCATATTAGATGTGCCTAAGTGTTCTACACAAAATACATTGATACTTTATTTGCTGAAATTGCAATAGTCACTGTCCTGAAGATGTCTGAATAGCATTTCTAGGAAAGTTATGGTTAAGTGAATAGACTATAAAAAAATGTTGATCCAGCTTTTTATAAATGTAATCATTTCAGTACACATTCAATTGATTATTGTTGCAACAAATCTATTTCACCCACGAGTAGAGCAGTAAAATAATCAACATATTGAAGATTCAACAGCTCTATTTATTTAGTGTACTGCCTATCTTGGCTCTTAGAATCAATGCTAAGTGAATAACAGTAATAGCAGAGTGTGGAAAAGACCTAGAGATCAAAAACAAATGTAAGTAATGTATAAGAGAAAATATTTAACACCTAAAAAAATAAATGCTATATGCATTTGTAAAATCAGTTGCAAGTTCATAATGATAAAACTATTCAATCCTCCAAAGAGAAACTTGATTTCACAACCTAATATAATGAGAGAAGAGGAAGATATTATTGTATGCATCATATATACATATTAACATGTGAAAAAGGTTCCCTTTAGGGGTATGGATTATTTAGTTTATTGATTAAATATACTACCTTTTGTGATTTTAACTTTGAACTCATGGCACTGTCTATAGAACATTAAATTGGAACATGGGTGGTTCCTGATTTCCTGGGTAAGATCAACTTTCATCTGAATTCCAATTGCTTTTGCCCCAAATACATTCCTACAGTGATTTGCAAATAGAACAACAAAGTAGCTAACCTCTTTGTGTGTTATTGTTTTGTTTACTGCAACAATACATCACTGATGTGATCTGGCACTGGGGTTTTGATGTTGTGTTGATATGTTTGGGAACCTTCATGGATTTAGCATAGAGAGAGCCTGATATATGATGTTTACTTATTATTCTACCTATACTTTCCTGCTGGCTCCCCTAAAATTAGGATGTAGAATTTGGAAGAGGAACCAGAGAATTTTCCCATAAATGAAAAAATAATGAAATAATAACTTGAATGTACTTTATTTAAATTGCTTTTGTTTACACAAAGAATTGATTGTTACTCTATGACATTTTTTTTACAGTAAAACATTTGAAAATTAATCAGGTAGGCGGTTAAGGTAAAAATTTCGTAGCTTTTCCTGGAGTGTTCAGTGTTAGGACAATCCCGCCAGATGCTTCAACAATAGTCAGCCATCATATGTACATCCCATCTACCCTGATACCGTCCTTCCATGACCTTCAAATCTTTGTGGAATCATTCACCTTGCTCATCACTGACTGCACCAAGGTTTTCCTGGAAGTTAGAAAGATGGCTATGCAGAAAATGCACCATGATGCTCATATTGCAACCAAGCATTTTGTAGCTCTCCAAGAGTTTCTGGACAATTTCTGTGTAATTATTTGCTCATGTGTTTCCAAGCAAGTCCTTGACAATGGCTTTGAATGATAACCAAGCATTCTTTTCAACTTCTGACATTGTCCTGATGAAATGTTCATCTTTGTTGAGCTGCCGAATCTGTGGACCATCAAACACACCGGCCTTTATTTTTTCAAATGACAGGCTAGGAAATGCCAAAATGTAAAATGCCAAATGCCAAAAGAACTTGAAACTATCTCCTTCAGTTGGCAAAGCTTTAACGGACTGCTTCATCAGACCCAGTTTCATGTGCAGAGGCGGGAATATAATATTCTTTCTATCAACAAGTGGCTCATGTAGAATGTTGGATCACCTGGTTTTAGGGCAGATCTTGGAGGCCAATTCCTTTCCACCCAATGTCTCTCACGAGCTCTGCTATCCCACATGCACAGATAACAGGGATACTTGGTGTTTACGTGTTGCTGACCAAGAAGGAAGCATTCCATTTTAAGCTCAACACAGATGACCCAGTTGTGTTGGTGATATTGCAACAACTCAATGACTCTCTTTTTGTCTGCATATTCTTCACAAAGAGAAACTGAATGCCCAATTGGGACTGACCAAAATATGTTGCCATTGTGAAGGAGGACACACTTTAAGCTCCACTTTGAGCTATCGATGAATAGTCGCCATTCAGTTGAGTTATAGACTGGAATTTCCAATTCCTCCATTAATCTTCCCAGTGGTAACCCCGAGTGTGATTAGGGGTAGAAAAACGATGCTGAAAGCCGTAAACCCTCGACACACTGTTTGCACACCCTATAAAGGGCCCAAGACTTATCTTGATCACTAAATTTAACTTTGAAATATGCCAAATAGGCTTGCTCTACAAATGTGCTGATGTTAAACCCTCTGACTGGGAATGGTAAAATTGCCACAGATATAACAAAATGAATCAGGGTTGTTTAGGCACTTATGACGAGAAACAGCAGAGCCAGACATGATGTGAAAGAAAGGAAATAAGTGTGTAAGTAGAAAAATAAGTTTTGGTTATTCACTATGTAGAGCAGCGTACAACCCCTGACCACACTGTCTTGCGTGTAAATAAATAGCCTATACAAATCCACACTACAGTATTCGCAATAATATATGCAGTGGAGAAAAACCTGACGTGATAGAAGAAAACTAATTGCCCTTTCAGAATCGGCATACCTATTTTAGTCTAAATAGGCTTAAAAAGTGAAGTCAACAAAAATTTGTTCAAAATTGTTCCCCAGTGTTATTCACACTTTGATAAATCTATTCACATTCATTGGAATTTCCACCAGGGTGAGTACCTGATTTTCCCTTCACTACACAATTGAAAGTGACTTTACACTAACTTGTCTATAGGACAGCAGCTTCGTGAAAATGATTTGTGGGTATGGTGCTATGTAATTATGCTGACCTTCCACTTTTGATTCTGTGAATATCTAGATCCAAAGAGAGCTTGTGAAGGAGTTTTGTTCTTTGTTCCCTCATATGTTTTTCAAGAACCTTCTTGCTATAGCCATGTTCAGTTAACCTCATTCTTAGGTCTTTAGTCGCCTGCTCAAGTCATTGAAGCAATTTCATACTGAAAATATGGTGTGCTCTTTTTCAATGAGTCTGATGTGCGCTGATTGCTGATAGAACCATATTGCCTACCATATGTTCTAATGATACCATAGTGATACATTTTTTAAGGGAATGTTAACCACAAGTGTCCCCCACTTGACATGGTCTAGGTGGCCTTATGAGAAACCCTAGCCTGGGTATATAAAGGTTCGATAAGGCTGACAGAAAAATAATTTCAATGTCTATCCTTGGACCACCATATTTGTCTTATAAATCATTAGCAAGGTTGTAAGTAACCAATATAATACTTCTGTTTGTCATTGTATATCTCCTGTATTCTGTTTTTATTTTCTTCTCTTTGCTTCCCTCTCACTTTTATTCTCTGCAGCTAAATATGCAATACCTAAAATATAAAGCTTTTTTTAAAAAAAATGTTCTGCTAAAAATTTTGTAGAACAAGAATATATATTTGGTGCTTACAGCATCTAATAGGTATAGTGTGTATTTGTCACCATTTGATTGATACAGGATTAAAACAATTATCTTATTCAATTATCCTCTCTGACTATTAAACAAAAGGGGTAATGCGCTTGAAAAAGTCAATTTGTTTTCCTTAATAAGAAACATAAAACTGGTTGCTTACATTAAATTTCGTACTCCAAATAGTCAAGGGAGTACTAATTACAATATGATTACTAATACAGTAATCTTTAATCTACACATTAAAACATCTCTCACAAGAGCTGAATAAAACAGTACAAGATCATTTCTGCCTGTCATGTCATGCCTGAATGAAAATCCAGATAACAGTATGCATAAAAGCCTTTACCCAAGGTAAAGCATAACAAACTGCTTTATCCCAGAGTTGGTATGCAACTTATTTTATTTGCATATATCACCCAGTCATTCCCTTAACATAAGTATACATAAATATAGAAGATGTGTGCAATAAATAAACTTCTAAACATCCAAAATGGATATGGCATTATATGAGGAAACATGCTGAAAATATATAAAATAAAATGATGTAAGTGAACTTTTTCAAACATTTGCAAAATCCTAGCAAGCATTAAATAGAACTTAAAACAATCACTTAATGATATGTTACTGCAGAAAAACACAAAAAAAGTGGAGAAGTCCATCCACAATTTTGGACTTTTGCACAGGTCTTGCCCCAGAACTTGTACTCTATGTTTAATATAAAGATTTAAAGGCTGACAGGTAAGTTGCTACAGGGAAGTGAAGCAGAAAACCTGTTAACTTTTAAGGTGAATTCTTTCATAGCTGCTGCAACTACAAAGATCAATGAGGATTAGTTTTATGCTCATTTACTGGTTGTTAAAAATATGTAAATTGCATTTTGAAATAAATGCAACAGATACAGTTTAGGGGTTTACTCAATCCACTGGCCATTTGGTTGTCCCAACAATTCAGAAAGTGAAAAAAACGTAGTTGGCCAATAGATAAGAAAGTCCAAAAGAGTAAAATTAATTCCAAAAAGTCTAAGCTTAGACCTTGTTTCTCTCCTTATTTATCCACCCACCCAGCACTCATCAAACAGTGAACTTTTGCTAACTCAAAGAGAGGCCTGTAGTCATATAACATTAGGCTCAGGGCCTGCATGACAGGGTGTGAGGCCCCAGAACAGGGTAGCAGATGGTTAAGGGGTCTAAGTAGTGTAGGGAGGGCCAGTGCTAGCTAGAAAGTTGAAAAGGAGGTGAATACGGAAAGGGAGGTTAAAAAGGGGGGAGTTGGAAGTGGGAGGCCCTCTTTTAGAAAGAAAGCGTTTCCCGCTCGCTGTCCCTGATTTTGGGTAAGTGGTTTTGTTTGCTTTTTGGGTGGTGGTTGGGGTCTTGGAAGGCAGGGGTCCTGGGCATGGTAAAGTGGTGAATTGTGGCAAGAGGGATCCTCGGTGGTTGGGTCCCCCTTTATAGTGGATTAATGGTTATGGCTCCTGAGGTGGTCCTGGGTGGCTAGAGGCCAAGGTGGTGATTTTGGATTTAAAATCTGGAGGAGTAGGGATTATGCCTTCTGGGACCTGTAGCCTGGTTGTTGAGGTTTTAAACAGGGATTTTGCAATAATAATATAAAGGGGGGTTCATTTTCATTTATGATAATAAGCTTGTTTATGATAAATGGGATTTATTTGTTTTGTTATTTTTTTCTTTGTTATTTATTATTTATTCAATATTTATATTTTATGGTTGTTTATTTATTTGTTTAAATAAACAGCTGTTTGTCAGCCAGTTTAAGTGCAAGCTGGTATCTGTATTTTTGGTGGGTTTTGGTTGTTAAGCAGGTCGGGGGGAATGGGGAGGTAGATAATTTTGATTAATGGGGAAGGTTGGAAGGGCTGACAGGTCCAAACTACACTGATCATATATGGCCTTGGTCCAGCAACAGTACTTGACAGACACCAGTACCCCAATCCAACGATGCACTCCACACCTTAGGCAAGCCCTCGCTCAGCCTTGGGAGACTGGCTTGATTTCCCAACACACGGTTGCCCCCAGGGCTTAGTGCGCACAGTACAGTATCTGGGGAAGGACTAGCAGAGGACCAGGACCCCACAGATAAAGCAGTAACAGGATTCCAACACAGACAAGTCCAGAATACAGAGCAAGAGGTCATTCACAGGTAATCCGTCCACCAGACGAGGTACACAACTGCAAGACACAAGCACAGTCGAGGGCATAGGCAAAAGGTCAGTACAGGCTGCATAAACTCACAGGGTCAGAAACAGGCAAGGTCAGCAACAGTAAATTAGATAAATTCACACACCAGCAGCAAGTCAGCCTAGCCTAACGCTACACCAGGTATTGGTGACTGGTAGCAGAATGGCTATAAGGCCCTAGCAGCCAATGGCAGCACAGAATAGAGCGAGGAACTCATTTGCCTGTAAAATCACCTTTAGGTATACCTCAGAGTGGTGCTGGGGATGTTGATAAAACAGACTGCACAGATAAAGTTAAGCAGGGACTGCTGTTATTTCTGTATTCTCGTTGCATCTGCAAGTGACATTGCTAGACAAAATAGGCAGTGAGGGATACTGAGGTGGCACACAGCATGGAATCGCCAGCCCGATAAGTGTTTCCTAACACTCATCTGCAGATTAATACAGCCAACTGAAAAGATGAACAACAGACGTGCAGCAGACAGGATTTATCCTAAAAATTCTGAATCAAGGAAGCTAATTAACCTATAACAATGTTTCTCCAAGATTTTGTTGAACCCTAGAGGTTCTCCTGAGGTTGCCAGGGTTCCTGGAGCAATGAGGAATTTGTGCCTTTCAGTTCAGTGACACCAATGATTTTTTTGGCAATGTGTAGGGATGACATTCTCCCCACTGGTCAACAGTGTTGGAGGCATTCTTTCTACTGACTACAGTGACATTATTTTTCAGGTATGCAAATTTTGTTACTCCAAGCCTTTGGGTACTGCTGTTCCAACTGTATATTTCATATACTCAAAAAAAATACCTAAAGCGGAACTAAACTAAAAAAAAAAAGTTACACTTTAATTTTGCAGTTCCCTCGATGGAGCTGGTCATTCCCTTAAACCGGTCCCACGTCCTCTTGGGAATTCCTCTTCGTTCCAGCGGAAAAGCCTCTGGGCATCATCATCTTTGATCTTCAGTTCGGTCTTCTTTTTTTTTCTTCTTCTTATCTCGTTTTGTTTCTCATCTCGGAAACGATCAAGGAAAACAATATACCTTATAAACAATGTTCATTACTTTTTTCCAAAAGTACTATTAAAAAACAGTTTACGGTACTCTGCACTTTACTAGTACATCAGACTTCCCACTCTGTGGTCCCTAAAACTTTCTACTTTTTGGCAACTCTGTGAATCACAGGCACTTTTACATCAGGTACAATACGGGCCCAGCATTCCTGCATTGTAAGCCAGAATGCTGAGTGTCTCCCCGAAACCCACAATACTGGAAACAACAGGAGAGCTATGGCTGCGAAGGTGTGATAAGTAAGTTAAACAAAAGTGCTATTTGCAGCACAACTGCAAGAATATTTAATGCAAGCAGTATACGGAAAACCCAAAAACGCAAAATACCGGAAAAAGAGGAGATCATCATCTGCAAAGGCATGATAGATAAGCTAGGCAAAAATGTTTTTAATGGTATTCTGGACAAACACAAGCATTTAACACTTGCATCATGGAGAAAGTCCAATTTAAGGATTATTTAAGCCATGCAGTGTAAGCTTAACCCTAGAGTTCAGCTTCACATTGCACTTTAACCCCCCTAGCGTTCTAATTCTGTCATTTTTTGATGCAAAAAGTGATCCTATTTTTTTTGCGTAGAAATTTTTGTTTATATTGTGGGCCTGTAATTCTTAGGATTAACTCCCGGGTATAATTATTATATTTATTTATTATATTAGAATCATAATTTATAAAATAATACATAATTATAAATCATTATTATAAAAAATAATGAAATATTAGCCCAAAACAATGTAATTTATCCAAAAAAAAAAATTTTATCAAAAATTTCCTTCTGAAATTTTCCAAACAAGGGTGCAATATTATTGATAAATAATAATATAAATTATATGCAGATTTTAGAAAAAAAAATTTACTTCAATTCAGGAAGTGATGAAAAAGTCATTAAAAGGTCAGGGCTAATAGCGTGCAAAATGTAAATCAGGGCACTGGGCAATGATGCTTGGTGCACTACAATATGTATTTATACTTTTATTATATGTTTTGATGTGTTTTTACTTTAAAAAAAAAATTTAAAAGCAGATTACATAGTAATCTGCTTTTAAATTTCCCGCCCCCAGAATCCATCACTCCACCGCATCATCCGGAAGATGTCACACATCTTGCCGGGTGATGCGGTGGGGATGTCCCCGCCCTACTTCATTCCCCTGCTCGCATCTCCCGGAGGCTGATCTCCGGGTGATGCGAGCAGGAGAGTGAGCAGCGGGGACATCATCCCCTACTCCCGGAGGGTGAGATCAGTCTCCGGGAGTAGTGGATGATGTCCCCGCTGCTCACTGTCCTGCTCGCATCACCCGGAGATCAGCCTCCGGGAGATGCGAGCAGGAGTGGATCCAGGGGGTGCTGCCAGCGGGAAATCTCCGCTGGCATCACCCTCTGGATTTACCATTGGTGATCGCATCTGCATTTAGATGCGATGCACCAAGCAGAAATCCTGCTTGGTGCATCGCATCTAACTGCAGATGCGTGCAGCGGGGTGGCGGGGACCCCCGGGCAGGCTTTAAAAGCAGATTACTCCGTAATCTGCTTTTAAATTTCCCGCCCGGCCACGCCCCCCGGCGGAGAAGTGCCCCGCCATCGCAGCGGCATCCTGCAATCGCCGCTGGACCGCGGGGATCAGGTAAGGGGGACCCCCAAAGGTACCCCGAGTGTGACTCGGGATTACCACTTTTTGCAATTTTTCCGGCCCCGAGTGACACTCGGGAACACCCCTTAGGGGGTTAATCATATTCTGGATGACTGACATGTAATATTTGAGCACACGCACACAGACACACTCAAACTGCCACCTTTAAAGTTACAAGTTAAAGCTTACCTATATTTATTTATTCATTTGTACATGTCACTATCTATTAATATAAATGTAACCTATTGATGCATTTTTTTTATTTTCAGTTGGATGATTTATTAAGGAAGGCAACTACAATGAATAAAAGCAATAACATCTGGCAAAATATTTTGGATGCACAAAAAATCCAGCACTCATAGACAGTAACCCACTATAGTCAAACCCCCATACATTATTTTCATCTGATCCTGTCAAAATTGTATGGATTCAATGGGCCTAATTTATCAATGAAATCCGCGCTCGCTGGTCGCGCGTACTTTCGCGCCGTTATATCGAGCCGGTTTACCGCGGGCTGGAGTCAT
>NC_092860.1:95127563-95129143 GCF_032062135.1 Pyxicephalus adspersus
AGAATGATTTTTTAGGGGAACAGTGACTTTTAATGCAAGCTCGCCAGTGTAAAGCTGCCGGAGATGCGCGGCTCCGGCCGCGAGCTCTTTTAGTTGCTGAATTGCGCAACGGCAAACGATTTCGGATCACGAATACGAATGCGCGAGCGAGCTTCCGATTTTGCTTGATGAATCAGTCTCAATGAGTACCATGACCTCTGTGGAATATTGCATACCACTACTAAATGGAAAAAACTACTGGTCTGGATCGATTTATCATCTAATATTACGTGTGCAGTCTATTCACACCTATGCATTTCCCCCTATACATGTTCTATTGAAACTAATAGAAACAGATTAAAATCACGTCACTCAATATATGGGTGTTTTGCAGGCCAGCATGTCATGGTACTGAAACCAGACAACTAGGATTCTCAGAATGTTTTAAATTGCAGGGTGCATGTTTCTTTTTGGTAAGCACTTTTTGTTTGTGCATACTGGTTCTTTAAAATTAAACTCAAAAACAACTGAGTACCATCAGATACAGAGAAAAACATATATAAAAAGGTATAATAAAAACCCATCTTATATATTTAATTGCTTAGTCCATAATTTGTAAGAAGCAAAGTTTGTACAAAAAAGTTACCTAAAACACCAACATATTTATTATACAGAGCGCTGTGTTGTATATACAGCCAAATAAGTACATTTTACATGTCTTTAAATTGCTGAAATTTTTTAAATGTCCATTTACATTTTTAAAGCCATGTTAGCTATGTATATTAAAACACAAGGTCAGCACAAGGTAAGCAATGTAAGTCACAAAAATTATTTTGCAAAGATCTGCTCGAAGAATGCAATTACAACATATTTTAAAGGAAAGAAAACAGTGACAGCTCTTTATCAGTTCTGACTCTGTTGTCACGTTGAGTTTCTTATGCTTTTCATCACTGAAGTAGAAGTTACAGTGACTGTGTTATTCATGCACATAAATTACATTTTACATAGCATTTGTAGAATTCTTCTATAGCATTCACACATGTTCTGTGAAAATGTTATTTACGTATATTTAAAAAATGTAGTTACACGGTACTAGCAATTTTTCATTCAAGAATAATAATAGTTGTAAACGTAGAGCATTGCATAGAGAAATCAGTATCAAGAGTGTATTACAATGTACATACTGTTCTAAAAGATTCAGATAATATTATACTACCGATGATTCCTATTTTGATTGTGTTGTTTTGCCATTCTACTTGTCATATCAGTCAATATGTTTAATTTTTTTTTTAAGTAGTGATTTGTTATCACTTGTCTGTGTTAGACTGAGATGTAACACATTACCTTAATAGATAAATTAATAGATAAATAAGCCAATGCAATATTAAAAATATACTATTCTTCATTAAGCCAATGGTAATAATACATTGGGTTGGACTTTGTAAAGCTCTTCAACGCTGGAGAAGATAAAATTTTATCAGTGAACCTGGGTGATCCAGCAAACCTGAAATTATTCTAGTTTAGGTTTGAAAACATTTGTTAATAAATACCAAATGACTTTTAAGAAATCCATTCCAGGTTTGCTGGATCATCCAGGTTCA
>NC_092860.1:95130860-95230728 GCF_032062135.1 Pyxicephalus adspersus
TGCTGCTGTTTACTTTACAGGGTTTATTACATGTGTTTATGACTGTGATGTTGGTTTTTAATGCACATAAAATATTTTAGGACACTATTTGTTTCAGAACCTTTTTTTTCTTCATTTCCCTTCTCTAAAAAACTGGTGCGTCTTATGGTCCAGTGCGTCTTATGGTCCGAAAAATACGGTAGATCAAGTCCATTGTTACCAGCATGGCAGCACTATCGATGTACACAGCATGATGTAAATTGTACTGCTTTTTATCTACTAACACTGGCCCCACCAATGATTTCAGACATTTTGCCAAAAAGCAAGCCAAGGCCTGGATGTCAAGCCAAAAAAATGAACAGTAGACAAGAAAATGCACAGATATTGTAGAAAATGCACCGGCATTGTACAAAAAAAACATGAGAAAGTACAGTCTTGGCAAATGAGCTGTGGAAAACATGGTGTTGTGTCTGGCTCATACTTATTCTTTACTACCTAGTTAATTGTATTGATCTCTGTTTTAGCATTGGTTTTGGCATCGGGTTACTTATAGTTCTGAAATAATAAAGTCTTGATTTAAGGCAAGAGTAAACAGGCTAGAAAAAGATGGTAACATAAATGAAGTGAACAAAGTGATGCAAGATAAATTGAACAAGCTGTACTCTCAATAAATACATATTGTATATTTATTTGCATATTTATATACAATTTGGCATTTGTAAAATATTTGTTATTCATCTTAGGTTTTGTACTATAGTATTACCACTCGTCTTTAAATGGCACTTTTTTGTTTTTTAGTCCATGATGATTATTTGTTTTTTTAATGGAAACAAAACAAAAAATGTTTATCCGTAAGGCCATGTTAAAGTCATCAGGAAGGACCCTAGATATACTCCAATATCATATTATAATGGCCTAAACCTTGGTGAGATTGTGAGCCAAAAAAGCTAGATTTTTTTTTTAACTGCAAAAAAAGCTTGCTACTAAAAAGTCTTGCTATTTAATCTTGCAATTACCAAAATAGTTTTTGAGTAGTCTTAGATTATATTTGTAATTCATATACAATTATATTATAATTACTAATTTTGTTTAAAACAATAAATGTTAGTATTATGTAATTTTGATAAAACCATAAAACATTAAATATTATATTAAATATACATAAATAACATATAAAGGTTCCTAATAATAATAATAATTTACTAATAAAATTATTCATATTTTTAATTTGTAAATGAAATTGAAGCAACATCTATTAATTTGCAGGTGCATCTATAGCTTCAAATATTGCAGTGTATTTGGTCGCATTTGTATAGCTATCTACCATACAATTTTGATAACTCTATATTCTACTGGTAGGTGTACTAACATAAAAACAAGGTTTATAAACAAAAGCATTAAAAAGTTCTTCATATAAGGCAATTAGTAAATCCTCAATCAAGAATGTATTGATTGCAAGGAGACCTGAACATCTGAGCATACTAGCTGCATGAAGAATAAAATGTTTACATATACATAGTCACCTAAAACAAAGAAAACTGTATATTATGTACTTGAAATTATTGTGGAATGTATGAATATATGTATTCAATAGGATTTTGATACTAAGTACAATAAGAAAATCATCCGCTGTTCATTTCAGACACTAAGCAAAATGTTTCACCTTCAAATCCACTTATGGAAGCACATGTATTTGCAGATTCAGTCACACATCACCTCCATAGTAATTTCATGCGCAAAAGCACTTGCATGATTCAGTGAGTTCAGCTACAAGTCAGCCTCTCAATACCATCTCAAAATATACTAGAAGTGCATAGCCCACTTAGAGAATAGAGATTTTATAAAGCTCTGCAGCTGCACCACTGATTTCAATTAAAGGAGTATTATACGCTTATGTTGTACTTGCCATACACAAAACACTTAAAGAATATTTGTAAAATGTTCTCATTTTACAAAAGAAAGTAATCATTTGTTGCTTTATTGTGCTGTTCTTCGGTGTCACATTTTTCTATTTATTGTAAGATTTTTTTTTTATTCAGAAGAAATGGATAGTTTTTGAAACTTAGTGCAAAGAAAAGAAGACTCTGGTAACATTAGCCGACAAGGTAGATAATAATAATAAATGTGCCATGGCTGATAATGCAGCAGTAGGAAATACCAACAATGTTTAGTTACTTAACACAGAGGGACTGGTATGTTAGAGAAGCTTAGGAACATGATTTCTGTTTGCATTAACATGAAAATTCAACATGGAGGTTAGACAAAGTGATTTGGCCTCTGATGTGATACAAAGTAAATACCAGGCATTCCCATGAACACTGTTACAATCAAGACCAGCCCTTTTGAACCTTTTTACCACAATAAATGCTTAAAAGGATTTTCAGAATTCAGGGAATCCCACCAAAATAAATTCCTTGGGTTTTATTAAGAAGTTCCTCCTACATTCATGGTCATTGTAAAGAATGTGCCGGTCAAAATGCCATCCTTATTTACAGCTTAAGGGTTCATTGGTTTATTACCGCTGAATCTAATACACTGTATTAGACCTGGAACTACTCAAGCACTAGAATGGCTTGTTCAAGACATTTGATGCTATGTAAACCACAGCACTAAAAGTCAGCATTAAAAATACTAGCTCCTATCTATTAAAGTACCTAAGTAATCTTGGGTGATGTGTTATAACACAAGGGCCATAGTTGTGCTTGAATTTGGACTTAATTGCTGTAGGTTTCTTCCTCCTTTTATATAGCGTGTTATTAAGCCATTTTTAGATATTGATTTAATGTCCAGGCACAGGGAAAGTGTTTCATGAGAACTTTGTCATTTTTCATGATGCATTAGGGACTGTGGGTTTTTTATGTCAAAATTTACTGCTACTGCTTTTCACTGTACCTATCTCTGGAACTGATCTTTAGTCCTGGACAGCCAGAAAGGAAGTTTGCACTGCGCAGAATAGAGATAAGACTTGTATTCATCAGGAGAATCGTGTGAGGATTTCAATAGCTGTCCTTGTTATTACAGTGTTTGTAAGTAATCATTTGACATTGGACACTTCCAGTTCTTTACAAACCAGATAATTCTATTCTCTATAGTATTTACTTTTGTCCTATTTTTACATGGACATCAATAGTAGTGACCCCCTTTTACCCCCCAGTCTTTTTTTTACCTTTTCCTTAAATTTCCTGATATCTGTACACTACTGTTTAACTAACAGGAATTATGGAGGAATACAATTTATTTAGTTTGATAGCTGGATACATAGAGGTGAGGATTATGGCCTAGGTGAAGGCAGGCATATGCTAGCGGCCATGGTACACTCTTCAAATGCCACAAATTTGATTGTAATTTTTGCACAATAACTGAAAATAGTTTTTTTGTAGCACAAAATCCAGGTTTTCCTCTACAATTATTATAAGTTTATGAATTCACTAATAAAGATCCAAGCCTATTAAAAGGTCTAGTTTTAAAAAATACAGGTAGTCCCTGAGTTAAGGACATCCAACATACAGCTCCCAGGTAGGAACGGGGCTTCCCTGCTGCTTCTCCTGTATGGGACAGAGGCTTGATGGGGGGAGGGGGTGGTTTGTATGACTTGCAGAGGAAATCTTTTGCTATACACAGCTGAGGTTGTGGGGGATCTTATGGGGGTGAGCTCCTTCTGCAGCCTCTTGTAACTCCTTAGTGACCAAGACAAACTTTGCAGTTGTTTCTTTTTGCATATCAAAGCACAGCTTGCTCCAGAAGTTAATGAATGTCTAGGCTGCATAACGTTTTTATTTATTTATTTTTTTTTGTGATTAACTCATAGTGAGGATTTTATACAGTAACTGACACAATGATGCCTAAAAATATGTTGACCTAAATACCTGTCCTAACTGCATTAAATAAAATAATGTACCTGTTCCAACAGTTTAAACTTAAGAACAAACCTATGGTCCCTATCTCGTATGTAACCTGTAGTAGGAACTCAGTTTATTATTTATTTTTTTACAATACATATAAATATATTAAAATAAATTTTTTATTTGTCAACAACAGCCTGATAGGCTGATGGAGTGAAATCTGAGACTCCGATCATAACTTTTTGGTGGAACGCCCTGCGACTTGATTTTTTTGAATACCTCTAGTAGTTATACAGCTGTAATATATAGCAACTCTGAGGGCAATTTACAAACTTTGTTTGTTTTTTTAAATAAGTAGTAATTATAAAGGCTATAAAGGCTGTGAACCCTTTGTATTTTCAATGCTTCCCACTGATTGGTAAATTAGGTTTTATTTTTTTTTAACATTTATGTTTGTGTGTTGCTCCACTAATTAATTGGTTTCAACTTACCCTTTTGGAGATTGGTAAATTGTGACACCTCCTACCCACACTTATATATACATTCCCTTCCCACCTCTGGGGCAAAGATCAGTGAAAACCAGGAAAGCATATTCATCGTTTTATAGGATAATGCATTATTTTAGAAACTCTCAGATGGGAATCTGCCAAATTGGACCACAGCAGCAAAAATAACCAGTGGAATGGATTTTAAGAAATCCTCTCATCCCTGTGTAATCTGTCATTGGATATTTACACATCATGTTCTCTTTGAAGAAGCAAGTAAATGTCAAGAATCTGTAATCAACTTGTCACCGAAAGTGTTTTATCCCGTTTCTTGTGTCTTGAACTGTCAGTTTTCCCCTAATTTCACTTAATGTAACATCACAATTTCACAAGCATAGACTTTTTAGGGGGCTCTTGTTGAATAAATCATTTTTTATTCTAGCACAATTTTTATGTTAGAAACAGGTTATGTGTACATTGCATGTTATGGAGCTTTTTTTGTTTTTGTTTACATGGCACATGAAGAAGATCTTTTGCATATTCAGGAGTACTTGAGAGTATAAATTGTATAAAAATAAACAGTTACCGTATTTTCCGGCGTACAACACAACTTTTTAACCCCGAAAAATCTATGACAAAGTCAGGGGTCGTCTTGTACGCCGGGTACCAGTACTTACCTGCAGCGTCCGGTGTCCCCGCGAGTCCCCTCTCTGGTCTGGCGTCCCTGCAAGTCCTCCTGTGCCTCCTTCTGTCTTCCTGCTTTTCAGATTACACGAGTCCCCTCCTGGGCAAGCTCGCGTTGCTTCACAGCAGGACTCGTGTAAGCTGAAAAGCAGGACGTGAGCCTGGATTGGCTCTCCAGTGGAGAGCCTGGATTGGCTCTCCAGTGGAGAGCCTTGATTGGCTCTTCACTGGAACACGCCCATTCATTAAAGGAACGTGCCCATTCATTACTTAGAACTAGTAGTGTACAGTTCTTTCTGCCTCTCAGTTCTCTCACAATAGTGAGATCTGACAGGCAGAAGGAACAGTACAATACTGGGCATATAACACGACCCCCAAATGATTGGTTAGAGTGGGGGGTCGTCTTATACGCCCAGACGCCTTATACACCGGAAAATACGGTATTTAGGTTACAGTTATGTACTTATTAAAGAGTGGAGTGTAAATATCACGTTAACTGTAGATCAGTTAATACTAGCTTTTGATATGATGTATAAGTGTAACATCACATTTAATCACAAAGAAATAGAAATAGCAAACTTTTTGCATTGTCATTTGAAGAAAATAGATTTTATATGCTTTTAAAAATAATGTTTATTTTTATTAGAAAATATAATAAGATTAAAAAAACATTGTGTATTGAGAAATCTAAAGAGAAACGCAATATTAGTAGTTACTTTCACATGTATCTCTCTAATTGAAGGTGAGTTATACAAAGTTGTTAGAATGTTGCAAGAAAAATTTAAATACATTTGTATTTTGCTGTCTATTTACCGTGGTGATGTTTCCATTCACTTTCTGTCCCAGAGACACAACAGAAAGTTGGTGGAAATCTGTCAAACATGGGGAACATTTTAATTATGAAACATAATATAGATAGAATAATAGTGCAGTAATATCAACAAAATATATGACCTTTTATACTTGAGTATAAACCAATACAAATTAAAACCTAGTTACCTACTTTTACCTGGAGATAGGAACAATACACATTCACATAAATAAAAATGAAAACATCAATGGTGTGTGTGTGGTTTTTAGAATATTTATTTAAAGGTAAAACAAATATTCTGTGTATCTTTTCCCAATTTTTACATGTTAAAGTGTATACGCTTGAGTTGATTGTAATGGGTCATTTGCTCCTAAATGATCTTTTGTGCATGGTTGCTGTCCACCAGTAGTAATAGCTGTATCCTCATGTAAAGGGTTACATTCAAATAGTTCTTAACACCTCTGATCTGTCAAACCAGAGACAAATGCATTTCCAGAACATGCCACTGTTACCTGAATATAAACAGTTAATTCTGCTAAAAGTATTTTGAGTACAAAACAAAACCTAATTTATACTTGAGTATATACGTAAATATTTTCATTCAGTAGGTATAATGGATAAAAAAAGGGAACATGGGAGAAAATTAAAAGTATTAATAATGCTTACTTTAAAAATTGTCTGTGAAATGCTAAGAATGGTTTGATGAAGGGTGAAGAATCCAACATAAAAAAATAATGACAGGCTTAATATATTATAAAGAAAAATGCAAGAATGAAATATGCAGGACAATTTGAAAATTTGCAGGAAGATTTGAAAAAAAAAATGTTACAGGGAATAAGCTGTTCAAAAAAATACTAGGAAGTTAGTTCAAAGAGGTGAGTGAAAACTTTGTAACATAACGGGTCTATTTATAAAGCAATAAATCTGACATTCAGTGACACATTCTTTGGTGGAGAATCCTTTAGGTTTCAACAGAAATAATTAACTCTCTACCAGGAAATATCCAGTGAATGTCAAATTTACTGTTTTATATATAGACAGCAATTTGTAGAAATAAAAATGGAAACTCTGAGCATTCCCATATAGTTCATGAAAAAAGTAGGTACCTCATGCCTACAGATAAGAGATGAAACTTTGCCTTTTCAATCACATCATAAAAAAAAAGATTTAATGGTGTTCTGTACCAAAAATAAACACATTTTTGGCCTAGGAAGCTAGTATTGCCACCATTTGCATAACCGACTACAGGTAGTCCCCGGGTTACATACCAGATAGGGACTGTAGGTTCTTAACTTGAATTTGCATGTAAGTTGGAACAGTGTGGTGTCAGTTACTGTATAAAATCCTCCCTCTGAGTTAATCACAAACAAAGCAAAAAAACAACTTTATGCAGCCTAGACATTCATTAACTTCTGGAGCAAGTTGTGCTTTGATATGCAAAAAGAAACAACTGCAGATTTTGTCTTGTTCATTAAAGAGTTACAAAAGTTTGCAGAACAGTTCAGCCCTTAAGATCACCCACAACCTCAAGTGTGTTCAGCAAAAGATTTCTTCTGCAAGTCATGCAAACCACCTCTCCCCCCTCCATCTAGCCTCCGTCATGCACATGAGCAAGCAGGGAAGCCCTGTTCATATCTAGGAGTCGTCCATATGTCTGATGTCCTCGGGACTACTTGTATTTCTTTATGTAAAATTCCTTCTTTAAAAGATTTTTGTTGGACTCTGCATAAACTGTTCATTTCAAATCTCCCAGCAAAAATCTGGGCTTACACTAGGCCAATTCATAATCTGTTAATGTGCCTTGGATCATTGCCCTGTTCCATGACAAAGATGCTTTAACTAAAGCTTTCAGAGTGATTGTGTCACCTTTTTTTATTTTACCTTGTCTTAACTATTGCAAGCTGACTCAGCCCCTAAGCAGCAGAACACCCCTAAACCAATAATTTTCTAACACAGTGCTTGCCAAACTTCTTTTCCTGAAAAAAATGTGTTGGACCAGACACCAGTCCAATATTGATTTGCAACACTCACCTAAATCTCACCAAAGCATTAAAAAAAGACATTAGCAGAATGTGCATATTGTACATCAATAGATCAGAGATATAGGCCCCTGCAGGATTATATACGTCATGTACTTTCATGTACTTTCTAAGCCTTCTTCTTGGGAAGTTAGGCCCCTATCCCAGTAAAGATCTAATCTGCATTATTTTTGTATTATAAACTAAGCATTAGATACAAAAAAAATATTTTTAAACTGAATTTGAAAAAGTGTACAGAATGTAGGAAATGAAAGTAGAAACACCAACGTTTAATGTCAAAATACATACTGTTTGATTTTCTGCTAAAATGAACCCCGGGAACATCTTTTTTAAGGATACAGACGTAGTAAGGCAGTATGCTGCAAATCCGCATGCCTTGGTGCTATATTGAAACAAAACAAGAAAAGTATTCACAATACTTGTCACTGACTACATTAATGTTGTCACATAAAAAGATAACAGCTTGGTACAGGACCACACTTACTATTTCTATCTTTGTAGTCACCCAAACAATGTTTTGAAATGTCATGAATCCTTTTCAACTTTACCCAACTCTTCATCAAATGTGTTATCTTTATTCAGATTTCTCATCGAAGAACATACAAAGCTTGTCAGTTTACAGTATTCTTTTTTTTCTGGAGGCAGGTTTTTGGCATTATTTTTCTACTGACAATGCAAACAACTTTGCACATTCAAGTTGTTGGCAAAGACACTTACAGGCTTGTGCAAAATAAAGTATACCCTCTTCTATGGTTTTGCATATCAGGGCATAACAAAAGAAAATCTGGTCATTATCAGCTGTCAAAATTAAAAAAAAAACTCTGATTAACAACAACACATAAAATATTACACGTTTAATTTGCTTTACTAATATGCAGAAGAATTACACCCTTACCACTTTGATTGGAATTAAAATATCATCACATTTATTACTGTATATAAATGGGTAGATAACCTTATTATATAGGGTAAAAATGTGTTTTTTATTTTTTTTAACATTCTGTCTTTACAGAATGGTAGTGAATAAATGGGAAAACTGCAGCCTCCTGAATACATACAATACTTATGACAGGTGCACGCTGCTCCTTCTGCGCATGCTCCTTCTGGGCTTTCTTCTACTGTAAAAAAAAGTGCTAATCTTACTATTATCACATCTGTGCATTGTGAGATCAGGTGGTGTAGAAAGAAGAACCAGGAAGAACACAGAAAAAGATGGTGGTACCCAGTGTCCAGCCTGCGCTGGGATAAAAAAGAAATATGGGAAGACGTGGGACTGACTATTGTGGAAGGAATTAATGGCTTCTCATTTCTGAAAAAAGGTAAGTGGTACTTTTTTTTAGTGATAGTTCTATTTTTAAAAGGTAAGTAGCAGCCAGGTGCTGCTAATCATTTGACCAATTATTGATCAACAAGTGTTACCACCTCTATGAGCTTAGAGAAGTGATTGTTGCTGCCCATCATCACGGGAAGGGTTATAAGGCCATTTTCAAACAATTTGATGTCTATCATTTTACAGTGAGAAGGATTATTCACAAGTAGAAAACATTTTAGTGAGTTGCCAGTCTTCCAGGAGCAGAAATTGCAGCAAATTCACCCCAAGGTCAGTCCGTGCAATGCTCAGAGAAATTGCATGAATTGCTACATCTTAGACTTTACAGGACTCAGTTATAGCAAGGTAAATGTTAAATTTTATGACTACAATTAGAAAAAGTATAGCTTGTATGGAAGAGTTGCCAGGGTGAAGCCTATTCTCTGTAAAAAAGAACATGTCAGCATGGCTTAGGTGTGCAAATTAGATCTAAACAAACCACAAGATGTTTGGACACAAAACAGCAAAGTGGAAATGTATAGTGCTATGTTTGGGTGATGTCAAACAAATAATCTCAAATCAACTGTCAAGCCTGCTGGTAAAGGAGTCATGATTTGGGCTTGTTTTGCAGTCACTGGAACAGGACACCTTGCAAGTAATGAGTCAACCATAAATTCCTTTGTATACCAATGTATTCCGGAATCATGTGAGGCCATCTAAGATAAAGCTTGTCATAAATTGGGTCATGCAACAAGACAATAATCCCAAGCACATAAGTAAACCTACAACATAATGATTGACAATAAAAAGAATCAAGGTGTTTTAAAGGTCTAGTCAAAAATCAAACCTCAACCTGATTGAAGGCTTTCGGAGAGCTGTACATAAACTAATGCCTCCAAACAACCATGAGCTGGAGCAATGCTGTAATGAAAAGTAGATTTATTAAAGCTCTCTAAACTTTATTCAAAGTCATTTGTTATTTGCTATGTGTTGAATCCTGGACCAGATCCATTACAGGTTTGCTGGATCACCCAGCTTCACTGATGAAAGTGTATCCTTCCCAGCCTTGGAGAGCTTTATTAAATCAGGCTCAATGTGAGGGTTTGATAAAGACATCCAGAAAATGTCTACTTTAGGTTAGTGTTGCTAAAGGTAGTTCTACAAGCTGATGAACCTTGAAGTGTAATTAGATTCATTATGGCTTGGTTTTGGCTTTTGTTTTTTTAAGCATCTTGGCAGTTGCTTTTAATGTAATGTATTTATATAAAAAAATAGTTTATGATGTTAATAAGTAATAAATTAATTAATGCAGTATCAACAGTTATGTTAATGATACATTCTCACTGAATCTGATAGTTATATGAATTATTACTTAAATATCACAATTTATTAAAGCTAAACTCTAAGCATTTCATACAAAATTCTGTTTAATAAAAATTTGTCCAATCTTGGAAAAATCAAATATTGTGTTACATGTGGATGTGAATGCTCATTTATTTTATGTATCATGAAGGAAGTGGCATTTACAGTAAGTGATTTATGAATAAACGTGCTTAAGCCTTTGCTTGGAAAATGTAATTACAGTTTAAATAAATGTTCTTTATTGCAGACTAGCAAATAAATTGTAACACTTGTGACATTTAACCTGCTAAGCATTTTCATAATTTCTCTGTCATGTTGCTCTTTTATTTATAAGAGACAAAACAAACATGATTAGAAAATAAATATTCTTGGTGAATAATGAGTAGTTATCTACTTTTTGTTTTGACCTTTTGGTTGTCCTATTTGGAATGTAAGGAAATGCCTAAAAATATTTTTACTCATAAAATTGTAAAGATTCTTCCCCTGACACCATCTTGCTTTGAGAAGTGTGGTATGTATTGTAATATTAATGTATACATATGTAGGAATACATGGCACCTATATCATTCTCATCTATTTTCCCACAATATATATAAAGTATATATTTCAAGTGCAACTAGCAAATAGGATTTTAGTATAAGGAGACCATTTAAAGTTCATGTAGACAATGTAATTGAGGGTATTGAACAAACATGTCCCAACTTAACGTGAATATTGGATACAACTCCTGTGGATTTTTTTTACTTTTATTAAAAGCTTTGGAGTTTATGCAATTATTTTACAGGCATTTAGGTCTTGACTGCAATCCTTTATTATCACCCTTTATTGAACAGGTACATCTCTATATTGTAAAATTTGTTACTGATGTGGTTTTCAAACTATTCAGAACAAAAAGCATACCAGTGCAAAAAAGTAATAAAGATCTAAATAAGTTAAAGCTTTTCCATATGACATTAGCTAGGTAGAGTATAATGGGAACCATTTTTTTCCATTGTTTAGGCTTATATGTAAATCTGCCTTATGAATGCATTTATAGGTTAGTGAGGTGTCTTTGAAGGATGGTTATTCAGTATACAGGATAAAGTGTATTAAAGTAATAGTACAAATGGCTATATAATCATGAGAAAAACAAAGTACATCATCTTTCAATTCTAAGGTTTTATATGTCACATATATTTAAAAAATCATCTGGTCCCTAACAGGTTCTAAAATTATTTAAATGTAACCTCAGGTGTAAAACAACACACATAGAACCTTTAGATAGAGTTTCCAAATGCCACTAGTCCAGTTTCAAATCCCTATTTAGTTTTGTTTTCATATTTTCTTTTTTCTTGTCCTTTTTTCTCATATACAGCACCACTGAGCATTTAGTATACAATATAATAGTTTGGATTCATCATAAATTTTTACAATGTTCATTATCTTCATGTGGATTGTTATGGCTGTTTTAATAGTGAGATTCTAAAGCATGTGGGGTGCACTGCCTGTTCTTGATAGGGGGAAACAAGGGGTTTAGTCTGATTAACAGCTGGAGGCATGATGATGATCATGTTAGGATGAACTTGTGCTCCACATGTTTCTGACATTGGACACAGCTGGAGCTGGATAATTACACTACATGAGAAATGCTGTCACTTGGCATGGTGTTAGAAATGGGAGAGCAGCCTGTGGGTACAGTTCATCCATCTGTTAAGGTTCAAGTTAGTCATACCTTTGTAATAACTTTGATCTTTCAAATGGTAATTGAGGTAAATCCATCTTTTTATTAATAAATCTCAATATTGTTCGGAATATTGGGGTTGAAAGTATATTGCGTATTCTCCTTGCACTATATATTATAGGGGAGTAAAAATGTATGGGCTTCATTAGAAACATGAACATAAATTTATGCGATTTTACACATTTTTTTTATAGATTTTCTATGGTGTTTAAATCCCTGATATATTGTTGAGCATAACTGATTTGGGTGTGGACTGTCCCATCTGCTTCTTCTCTTCATGTGTGTTGCCACTGCTGAAAATGAAGGAGCTGTAGGATAAGTTGTTCCAGTTCCTACATGGTTAAGTAAGTTGGTTTTCTTGTGTCATGTATGTATATGTTTAAGCAGCATCTGGATTTCTGTTACTAATCAACTATTTTTTAATCAATAAATCACTATTAATTTCTAGATCTTAAGGCAGACTCCTAAAGAACCGAACACAGTCAGTGAAACGTGTAGAGAAATGTGATTTAGACCTTGCACTTGTTAGAACTTTTTGTATGTCATATGCTTGATCTTTTTTACCTGTGTATTGTGTTTTAAGGAAACTAATAATGTTTGCTGGCATTTTAAAATGTATTATTGTTTGAGACTAGATGCTTTTAAAATATCTTCCACTATATATGGTATTTGTTACCAATGGTAAACAACACACAACAGAATCCACTGTGCCAATATTAAACTGTTGTTTAAACTGCTGTTTGTAGTGCCATATGGTAATATACTTATGTTTACACAGTCCTGCTAAACACCCCATACAGATCTGTGATTTCTCATTACTACAGTACAATACAGTTCAATAGTAGTACAATACAGTTCGGTCACTTTTCATCCCATCTGTGACTAAACAGTGATGGACTGGAGCAGACTATTGTGATCCTTTTTTTTTTCCTATCTCCTCCTTTTCATATTTTCATACAGCACACTTGACTGGTCCCTGGAACAGCCACTCTCTCTCCATTTCAAATTGCTTCTGTTCAAATGATAAAATGGATTCATACTAAGGTAAATGTTAAATTCAGGTATTTACACTAGGTACATTTACCAATTCATATATTTATATTTAATGGGTACATAACTGCATATTGTATTAGCTGAGAATCAAGCTTTACCATGACCGAAGCATTATGTGCCTTTTCAGGCATGCTTTGCCACCATTCAGTACAATTGTTTTGAAAATATGATGAGGAAGGTAAAAATGTTTAAAAAATATAAAAGCAACAATATACAGCTGTGATTTTGCTGCTAGCCTAGCAGCAATAGCAAATGTTATACTTCATTGTTCTCAAAGTGAATAACAAAAGCCCAGGGCAAAACACAAAATACTATTCAGGAAAAAAATGTTTATTCTATCATATTCTACTAAGTCATTTGCACTTTCTTTTAGGAGGGTGACAACACTTAATTCTCATGGCAGTGCAGCATTGTCAACCATGTGTGAGTGCATCATGACTATAGGCAGACATGATGTTGTATCCAGCACTGTCAGTCTTCTTCTTTATAATGTCACTAGTAGTGATGTTCTGCTGTACCCTTCTTAGATCCTGCCAGTGTTACTGGAGAAACAAAGATAGCCGTTACATAGCCGCTATAGAAAATTAAAGATTTACATGACTTTATTTTTTTTATATTTCTTCTTACCGTGTTTCCCCGATGATAAGGCATCCCCATCAAATAAGCCACCCGCCGATTTTTGCTCAAACAAATAAAATAAAGCACCCCCACAAATAAGACATCCTCCGATACCTGATACTGTGTGCCTCTGTGTGACTCCTCGATGCTGGCTGCAGTGCAGAGTGAAACTGAAAGTAACTTCAAAGGACAAGCAAGCTGCTGGTCCCTGCCCTAACAGAGTCTGTTACCCGGCGGAGTCAGTGATCAGAAGGGGACAATGAATGGCACATGAGTGATCAGAAAGGGGACAATCAATGGCACAGAGTGATCAGAAGGGGATAATGAATAGCACATGAGTGATTTTCAACAATAAATGTGTACTGTAGTCTTCTTCATGGAAAAATAAGACATCCCCCTGAAAATAAGACCTAGGGCATATTTTGGCATTTCAAAAAATATAAGACAGTGCCTTATTATAGGGGAAACAGGGTAGCATCCATTTGTTCACTTCACTCGCCCCTCTCTGCTGAATTTTTATACTAAAGCTATGTACACACTACATCAGAGCATGTCAGATTAAAGCATACCTAAACTCAAAATTATCATTGTAAAGTAAAAATTCTGTTTGTGTCTTTTTTAAAAAAAAAAAACGGTGCAGCACCGTCTTGGTGATCGAGAATGAATAGGAGCGCAAAGCCTTTCAGGATACCTACATCACACAGCCTAGGAGGCTCTTGGCGGCTCCTTCTGTGCATGCCTGAGCATCTCGGGCATACTTAGAAGAAGCCCTTTCGCCAAAAGGGAAAGAAATTGCCGATCTCACGAAGCGCAGTAGGATCGGCAAGTTTTTTCCCCATCTTGCACCTGCGCCAGGTGACTTATTAGGTACAACTGAAAAAAGACGGCGCACCCTAGGGTACTGGGGAGACTCGGGACCCGATTGAAGAAACCTCTGGACGGATCGACTGCTCTGCGGGATTGTAGGCAAGTGTATTTTTTTTGTTTTGGGTAGTTTTTGGGTTTTCTTCCGCTTTAAATTATGTTAGATGAAAAATCTTATACGTGTACAGCGATCCCCCCAACACTGTGGCAGATTGATAAATTATAAAACAGGAACTATCACTGTTCATTTCTTTGAAGAAAAGCACAGCAGAGTACTGCTCGCTTTCCTTCTCTCCTTCATATAAGAGAACAGCTCTGTGTGTACATTGCTTATTCAATCATCTGCCACTGGAAATACAAAATAACTTTTCCAGCAACATTCTTCTAACGTCCATCTGATGTCCGTATAGGGCTTTTGGAATAAATCCAAAATGTATTTATTTTATAATGCTTTACATAAAATTCTTACTGTCTACAGCCTGTGATGAAAATGGAGATACTGAATCTTATCTTAGGCTACATTCACATGTGCAGTGGTTCTCGTCTGATAATCAGCTCAGGGCAGACAAGAATCTTGCGCGTGTACAGTGCTCATCATTGATTTTCCAAATGACCCTCCCAGTGGATTCACGGACAATGGACAAAGAACAATTGTAACGCAAGTGAAGGGGAGAGTGCACAACATGGTGCCCCTCCATTGTTCCCCCCCCTCCCCTCCCCATAGATCAGAACAGTGCTGTTAGTACAGGGCTCGTTCATGCATCGTGCAGCCATTTGCCACACGTGTAAAACATACATGTATTAGGAAAGTATGGCCCTGGTATGAGAGTAAACAAGTATCATCATTTCTTGTCACAAACTGGCCTACTTAGCAGGTGCAAGTATATTATTGCTGCCAACGTAAAAAGTCCCAATGTGTTTTTTCCTTTCCAGTTTATCTAGCTCTAAAAAAGGTCTAGAATAGTTTAACAACACATAAAATGCACTACATTAAAACTCATGGCGACCATTTTAGACCTTCCTGACCACTCTTCTCTTATCACATTTACAACGACAGCAACAACAGCTCAACAAATCATATCAGAGGTTAATGAAACAGCAAAAGGGAAGTTAAATGCCTCTGGTTTTGAGCAAAGCCTTTGAATCACCTATAAAGGAGAGAAAGGAAAATAAATGCCCTGACATTTCAGTTTATGGGAGAGACAAAAGCCTAATCTCGCACCTGGTTGCTGTAAAGCCCTGGATAAACCAGCAATAGAGTAGTCTAGCTACTAATATTCAGGAGGCTTTAATAGGAAAATCCCCCTGAAGATCCTAGGTAATGTATGACCCCTAAGCTATATGGCAAAAATCTGCAGATAAAATATGATTATTGTAGTTAAGAAGAGCCATGGTTTTAGCATATGCTGTTCAAGCATAAGCTAATGAAACTAATCCATAGGGAAAATCAGTTCCATGAAGTGACCTTTCTATCCGAGTCCTCTGTTACAGAGACAGAAAATTAGTGGCTGAAATGAAATCTCAGCGCTGTGGCTTTGCTTGCAGGAATCCTACCAAGAGTATGACAAATGATGGACCAGATCCAAGTCAGACCTCTGACATTACTGAAAAAAATACACGTAAACATAACTGACACATTTTCTGTGTTACCCTGTACAGAAACTTAAAAAAAAAATCAAAAAATCCTAAACAATTCAATGTAGATGTGTTTATTTTATCTATATGTCACCATCAGCAAATGTTATACTTAAAAAAAAAAAATATTGTTCTCAACATTGAATAAACAAAGAACAAAACACTATCAGAAGAGTTAGTGAAATGACTGGCCTGCAAATGCAGAGGCGTGACAGTTTAGATTTAAAGCTAAGTTCCAGCCATACATTTCTCCTTCCGTAGTTTTAAATAGTTTTATTTAAATTAACCTTTCATCTTATAAATAAAAAGCATTCAAGGCTGCAGGAGGTATACGAATTACATTTTATTTCATGCCTAAGAGACTGCAAGCATCAACAAGCACTATTCCACTGATCTGTGCTGCAATGGCCATCCCTCATCAGTTGAAGATGGGGCTTGTGTCATAAAGGGCTTTCCTGGAACACATGCGCAATGTTATCAGGACTAGGGATGAGCAAGCGAGTTTTAAAACTTGATCTCGCTGCGAATTCAGCCGTTCTCGCATACCGAATTTTAGGATCACACATCTTCTCAATGAATCCGGCTGAGGCAGCCACATTCATTGAGAATATGCCCGGGACTAGAGGTTAATAATTGTATGCTATCTAATAGCAATCTGCATGCCTACATTACAAAGAGATCTTCTCTGATATTAATGGTACTTTCTTTAAGTCTATGGTTAAATCTGAAATAAACTTAAATCAAAAAATGATACTTACCTTTATTCCTGCAGATCCCTCGATGGTGATGGTCTTTCCCAAGATCTGGTCACGCGTCGTCCTGGAATTCCTCGTGCCATGCCACCCATCTTCTGTCTTCTTTTCCGTCTCCTTTTTGGCACATCACCCGATGTAAAAAAACTGCGCTTGCGTGAAATCGGCATCTCTTTCCCTTATAAAAAAAATGCTCCTTTCTTTGGACATGCGCAGAAGGAGCACCCAGAGCTTCCCGGGATGTGTGACATAGGTATCCCGGGAGGCTCTGCACTCCCATTCAGTGCGATCAAGACTCAAAGAAGAGGTTCTGCAACCTTTTTGTCTTTTTTTTTTTTTTTAAATGGTGTTGCACTTAAAAAAAATAAATAAATAACATTTTTCCTTTACATATAAGGGTTGTCTACCCCTTTATGTAAAGTGAAAACCTTGAGTATAGGTCCGCATTAAGTATTTATGACTGGGCAGTGATGTTTTACCTTTGCAGAGAGTAAAAACTTATTTTGCAAAGTTTTTATTGTATTATTTTATAACATAATGGACCTGATTTATTAAAGCTCTCCAAGGCTGGAGTGCTTTAATTAGTGAAGCTGTGTGATACAGCACAAATGTTGATTCTAAACAATAAATCATTTTGTAAAATTAAAAAAGTCCAGATTTACTCCAAAACATATAAACTTTTCAGCTAGGTTAAAAATTTTACACCCTTAGAAATATTGATGGACAGTCTTAAACCAATACCCTTCTGTTTACATGACGTGACACCAATCACACCAGAACATCTTTGATGCATCTATTTCTGGTGAGAGGCATTGCTCAATAAATACATCTACAATAGTGCATTGAGGGAGGAGGGCTCAACTGACTAGAGCAGGCAGATGCCACGGCTAACAAATTCTTCCCTCTTCGCAGAAGACCCATGGCCAACAAGTAACGAGCAGGGATGCTTTACTAATGCGATCAGCAGAATTTGCATACAGTAACTCACAAATGGTATTAAAGAAAAACGCTGACTCATGTGTGTGAAAAGAAGTAGGTGACTAATCTGATCATCATTACACAGCATTGCAAACTAAACAAATACATATAATATTTAGCAGAAGACATGCTATTTATTTGCATTCTTCATTTTCATATTGATGAGTGTTCTCTGTGTGGCACATAGAATTGTCCATAACAGATTATGCTATCTCACACCATTGTGGAGCATTGTTCATGGTGCATTGGTGTTCATTAAAATGAATCAAATCTGGATTGGTAACCTGTTTTAGTCACCATTCCCTAACAGCAAGGAATAATTTCACCACCACATCACATTTAAAGGTGCATCAATCAAAAAAATGGTTGCAGACTAAAGCCTTGTCCTTAAGATTTGTCCTTAAATCTGGCTAAAAGAAACCACCCCTAGTGATTTTTCACCTAAAATAACAAACAGACATATTTTTACTTTACAGTGGGAAAAATCATTTGTGACTGTTAGCCAAGTGAAATCACAGCAATGAGCTTAAACATTTCCCACTTTGGTGAAAAAATCACCTGTTTTCTCAGCACAATTAGAGGTAAACCGAACAGAAAAATGGATTCAGGTTGCCCCCATGCTGTCCACGGTTTCTAAATATTGCTATAGTTGCTAAAGAAACCATTCATAGTAATTTTTGCAGAAAAAAACAATCATTTTAAAGTTAAAATCCATAAAAAGGCCCACAATTCTGTAACTTTATAGGGCTTGCTGAATACTTGTGGAAACTAATGAACTGATTTAATTACTACTGGCTAACGAGACTAGAGCAAGAGAAGAAAACTGCACAGTTCGGTGTGGCCTGTAAAGGAGACACATGACTCACTGTGCCTCCAAGGATCTGTGGTGATGGGATTCTGAAGAGCCATGCAATAGCTCTTTACTGACCAGCTACCTTTAACAGATGGAGGCTGCCACACCACGTTCCCTGTGTCCCTCCCAGACAAGGATGAAGAAGGAGATGAACTCTGTCTTGAGACTGCTGGTGTTAATGGCTAAAAGTCAGTATGGTTTCCCAGCCTGCTTGGACCTCATTTACTGCCCAAGATAAGCTTTACCTATGATAATCTCTACCATCATCTAGGCAAAGCAGGTAAGCAGGAGTTTGGTAGTCTCAGGGTGGGATTTTCTGAAGAAGTGGCAGAAGCTTAGATAATACATCACGCTGCCATGTCTAGACCACACCCCAAAACTGTTATACCTTTAATTTTATTATTATTTTTTATCAATTTACCAACTTTTGAAATAGTAAAAGTGTAATTATGTATGATGCTATTTTAGATATTCTTTTCAGTATAATATACAAGGACAAAACCTAACATAATTACATAATAATTATCCTCCCCAGGTGTTCTTTCTGCTGAAATCATTAAATAGCTGAAAAAATGAAACAGCTATGTTTTCTTCCTAAAGCTTAGCACCAATGACCGTCCTATTTTACAATCATTATAATGATTTTAATATGATGACTCATTTTCATTATGTACTGATTATCTCCTACTGAATAAAATCTAGAGCTATTTACCTCTAGTTGTTTTATGCCAGACAAGTATATCTGCAAATGTTCCAAGCCTGAAACAATTGCTGCATAGGGCCGAGAGATGACTAAAGCATGATAAGCACAATGAAGCTAAATGAAGGCTTCCACTGCTAATTAGAAAGATGTTAGGGGCAAAGTGGGAATAAGTAGCAGTTATCCAGACATCCAGACAAACTCCTATAAACGTAGATAAGTAGCCCACAGTAATCAAGCACATTTATCAGTGTTTTGGCACACCAACTTTTATGGCAACTAAATGAAGGGTATCAGCAGAAACACTAACAATTAATATACTGAACCTATCTGCCTTTGAATTATCAAATCAGAACTTGATTTTTTTTAAAAATGTACAACAAAAAAATCATTTTTTTTTATTATGGAGCTCTTTAGGGTCTTCTTGGCTATCATCATTTAATGTACTTCCTCTGAGCCTAGCCTAACACGGACTCTTGTCATCACAATAATTTGAGCACCTAAAGCTTGGAGAATAGTAATAGTAACCTGTGATATATTTTCAATAATTAAAAAAATAAATACGGATCTGGGACATAAAATGTGTTAGGACTGTGGAGCAACTCCACCTTTTCCATTTCTAAAACATAGTGGAAAGTATTCTTTTTGCAACATAGCCAGCTAGTAACAATAATTATTATACATGCATCGAGCAAAGCCAGGGAGAAAAGCTTTTCAAGATTTCTAGCACAATTGAAAAATATTTTTTTAGCATACCAGATAAAAATATTGTATGTAGGTACGGTGTATTCATATTGTTATTGTAATTATTAGCAGATTTGCCTGCCAAAAAGACCCCCTCCAATGACCATTATTCTCTATGACACTCTGATATTTTTCTGGGTTTGGAGTCTTTGACCATCTTCATTGGCCATGTTGGGGAGATAACATACGCACTACTGACCCAAATTACCCTGTCCCGAGACTGTACACCAAGCTGTGCATGTATGGCTTAGTGTATCTATTCAGAACGTAGAGCTGATGGGTGGATCTTAAAAAAAAAAAAAAAAAAATATATATATATATATATATATATATATATATGTATACATATATATATTTATATATTAAGCAGTAGCAAATAGGCAAGGGTATGTCTAGAAATCAGGAGATTTGAAGATGTGGGTGAACAGTGGATTTATTTCTGGCTTAAAGAGGAACTAAACCCAAAAGTGCCTAAAACAAAAAAAAAATCCACTTACCTTCAATCCCGCAGGGCAGTCCGATCCATCCAGGGGTCTGTGCCATCATGCCCTGCTTCATCCCGGCATCCGTCCGCGAGCCGGCGCGCCAAGCGCTGCCATCCTCCTCTCTTCTTCCTGGTTCTTCATCCTATGTAACCTGACCCAGGTGCAAGATCAGGTTACGTAGGATGGAAAAAAATTTGCCGATCTCACTGCGCCTTTTTCCCGCCCCACGAAAAGGCTCCTTCTGCGCATGCACAATATGCTCGGCATGCGCAGAGGGAGCACTCAAGAGCCTCCCGGGATGTCTGACGCAAGTATCCTGTGGGCTCTGTGCTCCCAATCATTCTCGATCGCCCAGGCTGTCAAGAATTAGGGGGCGGTGCTGCTTTTAAAAAAAAGACACGTAATGTAAAGTGCACTTTCTGAGTTTAGGTATGCTTTAACTACTTGATTTCTGGGTGATATTTTGTAATGGCGCCGCTTTAGCAGTTAATTATCTCAGTTTTATTTTAAAATGACACCTGGATTCAGCAGCTACAGTGGGACCTGAGCTGGTGGTTACTGCTAAAGCTAAAACTGAACTTGGGAGTTTAGGTGATTTCTAGGCCTACAATTCAGGTATAGGACACTGCATATTATGTTGTTGGATAAATACAGTTTATTTTTAATATTGGGAGCAGCTGGGGTGGATTTTGTCAAATTGTCTGCTCTTAGTTGCTAAATGTTTTCAATCCTCAACCAAATCCATTTGAGGTTTGCTGGATCACTCAGGTTCTCCCATGATAAATAAGCAGACTCGTTTTATTTATGCTTTCAGTGTGATGCTTTAGCCTGCAACGCATATGGCTGGAATATTACAGACATCTCCAGACTGCAAATAAAAGTTGAATATAGATTCATGGGTTCTTTCAAGTGTCCAGACAGTACTTTATAGAAATATAATATAAAAACATGCAAAGTAAAATAACATTATGTTTTCAATCACTGGTTAATACAGCAACGTTTAATAACAAATGTGCAATGTATATGACAAAAATTGAATAATATACATAACTGCTGTGTTTATACATGATTTGATAGGAATATCATGTTTGCTTTTTGTTTACAGCTACAACAAACTACTTTGTAATCTCTGTCAGATCCAATTAGATCATGGATCAAAGGATGTTGGAAGAATGCTTGAACTGTAATGCAGCAAGTGTTAATATTTTTTATAATGACATATCAGGATAGCAGTGAACAAAATATTGTATTTTTATGGTTCATATCTGAAAATGATAAACTTTTAAAAAGTAAAGTTATCTCTATTCCTCAAACACACTAACACAAATAAATTAGACTTAGGTCAAATACAGGACAATGTCTCAGCATGACTAAATGCACTTGCTAGTTAAATATATTACAAATCCCAATTTCAGATAGAGGGCACCTTTAAAAGAACAGGAAAAAAGCACTGAGGTATAGCTCAGCCATTTAATAAACCTCAAAGCCCTGAGGACATTCTCTTAGCCTAGTATAGCAACACAGGAAAACTGCAACCATGACAACCTCGAAATCCAATAAGAAGAGAGAAAAGTGGTGTGAAATAGAAGACAAAACGACTCTGAAGGGACTGAAAAATTGTTTTGTGACAATAGGTGAAGAGATTAAGGCTCTGCAGTATGTCTGAGCTGTCACAAAGTTTCAAAGCCTGCACAAGAGACTCAAGCACCCTTGAAAATTCCATTGTCGTCACACAGGATGTTTTGGAGTGCACTTTCATTCCAATCCAAGCAGATATTTAGCTTAAAACGCACAGTCAATTTTATTTGCTTAAACTTGTACACGTTAAATATATTAAAATACCAAGCCAATACTTGTGATCCTTCAAGGAAGCTTTCATGTATGTAGGATAAAAAGAAAACAAAATCAAACCTGACATTTCTGTATTTAATGAATTTGAGGATCCTGCCAGTAACTGTGCTTCATGTTGGTGGGCTGGCATTGCTAAGCCACTTCTTACTTAAAAGTAGTTGCCAACCTGTGATGCCATTGCAGGCTCAGCATTTTCAGTAACAGGACGGGCTGTTACTGGGAAATAATCTTAACTTGCAAAGAAACTTTGCAACAGAATCACAAATAGTAATATGTTTGAAAAACTGGATAGCTGTCAGGGTGACTTGAAAAGGGGAAAAAAAAGGTTTGTGATGGTTGATGTGTAGAGAAATGTTAGATAGAAGCACAGACTGAGAAAAGTAAAGTAAAATGCCATACTTTAGAACTTTGTCCATAAAGCAAGAAGTAAGGAAAAAAGTTTGGGTATACTATACACACAATTTATCAGTCAAATACCAATATTATGTATCTAGGGGTGAGGTCTGGGTTCATCTTTACCGTGGGGATCCAATGGACATCAAGATCATCAAGATGAAAACATTTATATAATAATTCTTCAATAGTTATTTATCTCTTCAGATTGATAGAACCTAGACTAAATATTGGAAAGAATTGAGTCCCTTAAGTGACATAGATCAGTGTTTTTCAACCGCTGTTCCGCGGCACACTAGTGTGCCTTGAGAGATCTTCGGGTGTACCGTGGGAAATTATCCAATTTTAGTTAATTGGTCCCAAAATGATTTATTTACTGCAAAAAATTTGTCTTCATTTGTCTATACCAGCGATGTATAGTGATAGGCAGAACCAAAAAAAACTCTTCCACTAGATGGCAGCAGGTAGCTAATTTACGTGTCTGACTTTTTGGTGGTGTTCCGTGGGATTTTTCTAATTGTAAAATATGTGCCGCGACTAAGAAAGGTTGGGAAACACTGACATAGATAACCCGCTAGAAATGGTGACTTTGTCTTGACCAACTAATGCCATATTACCAACTGTTGGTTACAAAACAGAAGCCAGCCTCCAACATCACCTTCTTATGATGTAACGCTACAGTTTTTCTACCGATAATCTCCTGGTTACAGTGGGACATCTTTTCTTTGGCACATATAACTATGTAGGTATAACTCATAAATGGTGCTATTCCCAACATCCATGTAAATCGTATATAGATAATGAGAAGAAAGACAGAATATAGTTAGGGTTTCTTAGCCGTTAAAAAACCCTACCTATATTCTGTCTTTCTTCTCATTATCTATTTAGGTAATTAAGTAGTGGGAGTATAGCTAAATAATAATCCAATTTACTGCTACTAAGGAGAGTCAAGATGTTGTTCATCATGTGCAGAAACTGAAGTGAAAGTGACAAGGCAAACATATGACATATTTATTAGGTATATCACAGTTTCTTCTATTATTAGAGACATCACTAACACTAAGCAAAAAATTTTTCCTTCCTGTGCAGTCAAACATTGAATTAGAAGATTTCATTACTGTATGCAATTTCTGCTGATCACATTAGTAAAGCATCTCTGCTCGTTACTTGTTGGCCATGGGTTTACTGGGAAGTGGTAATAATTTGTTAGCCGTGGCATATGCCTGCTCTAGTCAGTTGAGCCCTCCTCCCTCAATGCACTATTGTAGATGTATTTATGGAGCAATGCCTCTCACCAGAAATAGATGCATAAAAGATGTTCTGGTGTGATTGGGGTCCTGTCATGTAAACAGAAGGGTATTATATTAAAACTGTCCATCAATATTTCTAAAGGTGTAAAATTTAACCTAATGCTTGGCTAGCATTTCATAAATCGGAGGATAATGTAAAGGTAATGTACTTGAAGGCATGGATGAATGTATTGAAAAGTACCCTAAATACAAATTGTCGATTCTGTGTACATGTTTATTTCATATCTATTAACACACTTTAACCCTCTTCATGAAACAAGGTACTTTCTCTTGGTTTAGCAATCACATTGATAAATACAAATTCTCCAATTTTTCTGTAATTATAATGGCCACTGACCAATATGCAGAGATCATAATCTTAATGCTCTGGTATTGGACTAAAAAACTGATAAGGAGAAATGAATGATTCCATTCCATTATTGTCTTTGATGATATGAACAAGAAATAGCTATCACTTTTTCTAGCTTTCTTAAGATCATGTTCTGGTAAATCATATGAATAAACAATCTATACAAACCCTTGTTTTATTGCCTGAGGATGAACCATAAAACATTCAGGACTGTTATAGTCTCAGAATAGCTACATAATCTGACTCTTGGGAAAATTCTTTATTTCAGGATGGATATCGACAGTGTATATTCATTAGGATTTTTAAAAAATATCCTAATAACTGGCAGTAAAATGTCCAGCTCAAAAAATGCAACCTCTGTTGTACTATGTAGATAGAAAAAAAAAATATTTGTGTTACTGTTCTTTATAAAAATTAAAAATATCCTTAAGGAATACATCTAAACTTTCTATTTTAGCAGCATATAATCTATAAATAGTTTGCGGTATAAGGGGTTGGAATTTGAGTTACTACAAATGTTTGCTACATATGTGCTGGGTGGTCGTTATAAGATACATAACTTGCAGTTTGCTGCAATTTATCTCCTAAATTGGTGGTAATACCATTTCCCCATGGAAGTTGCAGACAGCTAATAATTATTTATTTGCTAAGATATTAAGAAAATAATGTTCATAAATAAATTAGTAAACAATCCATGTATTGAATAATGCTGAATTCACCTGGAAAAACATAAGTCTTAAAATATGTGTGAAACATTTTGGTGAAAATTAGGCTAATTTTCATCATGCTGTGGGAATGCCTTCTGTTTTTCACCCAATAGAGTCTTTCTAGGTTTCATTGCAAACCTACAGTGCATGCTTTGCCATTCCTAGCAACCAATAAGCCAATTGTTCAATATCCCTAAAATCACACTGCAATAATGCAATAGATATCATAAAAGTAACTGCAGTATGTTGTCTCGATTTTTTTAAGAAACACTTTGGTGATCACTTTGAACTCAAGCCTGTGTAGTTGTGGTTAGCAGTGGCAAATATAACGGTATATGGTTTATAGGAGGACCTGCTCAGCTGCTAAAATCTGTGACCAGCCATCAATTTAGATGTTTTTTGCACCTATACTTGGTGCAACTGTCAAGAGCCTAGGTTGGTAATGGTATCAAATTTTGTATGATTGGTTATGCAAACAAAATGTTCAATTGTATAGAAAAGTTTAGCTTGCATTTTACAAAGTGATATGTATGTTTGTGTATATTTATTCTTATATCCTTGCTTTTTGATTCCCATATCATGGTGTGTTTTGGTGCAATAAAAATACCAACTGAAGTCAAAGCCCAGCTCAGAACTTGTGTGTGAAAAATCTTTCATTACTTTTATTGCTGCATTAACTGTTGTTGCTCAAAAATTGAGTGCAGGGGTAACACCAATGTCATATACACAATATCACCTGAATGATGTGTATACATGTTGTATTCTCTTTCAACATGTAGACAAATATGCAATGTAACCTGTTAACTTAATTAGGATAAACAATGAGCAGTGTGCACTTATCTTTCACTTTATTTCTCCACCACCCAAGATTACTGTATAACTTTTAACTTGTTGAGTGTTTAGCGAGTCTAAAATTACACAGAGCTCTAAGGATTTCCTGTATCCCAGTAAGTCAAAATGCTCATTGTGGGAAGATTGTTTAGTATAATGTGTTCCTGCATACCCCAAAGTGCCAAGTTTTTTGCTCAGATCATGAGTATGTGTTTAATGAATCATTTTGGTCCTTTTTGGGAAATAGTTCTAATACTTTACCTGGTATGAGCAAAATATAGGTTAATTTAAACACACCTTGTTCCTCTGCAGCGAAACCACTCCATCCACACAAAAATCAAAGGATGCTCCTCTACATATTTAGGAGACAAGCTTTTAAACTTAGTTTTTACTAATATAAAGTTTTAACTAATATAAATTGTAAGATGGTCACACTATTTTGTTCTGATGTGCATAGAACATATTAGTTGATAAAAAATGCATTTTCTTGGTTTTAAAGAAGATGACATATTCTCTTGACATAGGTTGGGATATTGGCCTGGCATGTAAACTGGGAATTAATTTTATAGAGGAAGGACAAGCCAAAGATATTTTGGTATAATTTTAGTACTCTTTGTATTTAGTACTGGGCAGAGTGTATTGGGGTGTATTAAGTTCACATATGACACTGTCCCTAGCTTCCGTAGATAGAACAAAGCTTACCTAATCAAGATGGATCAGGAGGGCAGTAATAAATCATAAGACTTTTCTGGTCTAATTTCAGGTTGTTATTTAAAGGGGTTAAGTGATTATTTGGGATAATTTACACACCCCAATCAGTATTTTCTTTGTGAAGAATGAGTGCTCTGCTAGGGAATACTCGGCGTTTTCTAATTAGTATTTGAAGACAGAAAGAATTTAGAGAACCAAAATACGGTGGAAACATTTTGTAATAACCCCCCTATACTTGTTACCAACATGTTGGCAACTTGTCCTATGTTAGACGTCTTTTAAGCTGCAATGAGGTTTTTCTTGTATACTGCACTTGGCACATTATGACTGCTTTTTACATTGCTTTACTAAATAAGCTTTCAAAGTGATCCCAATTTAAAGAACATTTATAAACTAATTTCCAATTAGAATGGATGCTTTTCTCCTCTCACCCTGGCTATAAAACATGTGCATGATATTCCATACTGCTCAATGTTATCATACTGCTACAGTTTGGTGTGAGATCTGTAATAATATTCTTAATTTTGTTAACCATTCAGCTAAGATAAATTGCTTTTCTGTAATTTTTTAAGTCAAAGATGCATGATTTTTTTATGCAGAAGGAATACTTCAAACAAGGCAAAATCTAGAATTGTAATAGACATTTTTTGCTTGAGTAGTCTTACATTGCTCTCACAGCAAAATGTTCTAATTTGCCATTATAAATTTGAAAATACATTTTGTTAATTACATAGCAGGAGAAATAATATGCTGCATGTTAATTGCTGATCATTATTCACTGCCAAGTTTTTTTCTCCTGATCTCTCTTAGACAGGAAAAGAGAAATAGTGATCACAAATATGCTCAGGCTTTCTGCCAGCCAGTACTGCTATGTACATCTTTGGTGTCAATATGTGCTTATTACTGTTCAGGATCCTAAATAGAGGGCTGCAGCCTGTCAGGAAATGTATTTTGCCACTTCAGAATGGTTGTCACCACTTAGCAGTAATAAGTGACCATAATTGGACAGGTAATGATAGAGCACAAAAGCTGAATGGGAGGGTATTATTGCTATTATACACTACAAACAAGCAACAGATGCACATAGGAAACTGTATATTTGAGCTAATAGGTTTGTATCAAGAAGGCAATAATCTACTAATCTGACCCACTAGAGCTACTCCAGGTACTTGCATACAATACATCCTTCTTTCTCAAATATTTTAACCTTTGTAATAAAAAAAATAATACAATAGAAAAAATGCAATGATTTCCAGTGAAGTGTTTTTATGCTGAATCAAAATAAATGAAATATATCATTTTCAAATCATATTTAAAGAAGATTATGGACTTGTTTAAGCACCAGAAGCTATTTATTAAGACAGTAAATCTTTCTAAATTACATAATTATAATTTAATTAGAGAACTCTTGTTGAAATGCTCTTTAACAAACTGGGGAGGATTCAGTTGGATGCCTTGGTGATATGTTGGAGATGAATATAACAAGGAGATTGGAGAAAAAGTAGAAGGCTCTGTTATAAGTGACAGGTAAAGTATAGGTCCATGTTCTCAGGTCATGGAATACTGGAGTCAGAAGGTACATGTTCAGAAAATATCAATTGTATTTATTTATTACTCAAAGATTTGCCTTCTAACCTTTCTAGCATACTTTAGGGATGACTCGCTAGTCATTTCACACAGAGACTTGCAGGAAAGCATGTGTTACAATTTTGACCATTATCTAAGCACAACAGTGTTTACATTTGTGTTTGCATCAATTATGATCTAAGTGCAATGCACATAGGAGTGCCCTACAATCCACACCAGGCAGCTTCCAACACCTACAAGGGACAAACCCACAATACAACATAATCAACAGAATCAACCTCCACTGTACCACCCATGCCAACCTAGGAAGATGCAACATCCCCCAAACCCTCCCACATCCTTTCAAACCAGCTAATATACAACTAGAGGCCTAACATAAAACCTGAATCTGTTAGATTCCCACCTCCCAATTCTTTTGAGAACCTCCTCATCCCAACCCTAATGAGCAGCCTCTGTGGCCGCCCAATCTGTAAGGAATTAGGTGAATAACCACAGCCACTGCCAAACCCTTCCCAAAGAGTGACACAAACTGAAAATTGGACAGGGAGGAACCACCCTCATGTAAAAAATACGACCTTCCAATCCTAGGACTAACCGTTAAGAACCTCCACACTGTCCAAACCAGGCATGCCCTGTATTCAGAGACCAGGAACTAACTTTACTGAAACCCCTTACCTAGCTGATTCCTCTTAGACAGAAAAATCAACTAACGAGGCCCCTTGTCCTCACAACACACCTCGTCCACCAACAGTACCCCCCACCCCCGAACATATTCCTATCTGGATTAACCAACTCACCAACCCAAAGAGCTCAAATGGAACAAACAAACCTCATTAGCTGACTTGCAAGTCCTACTTAAACCCCCTCAACAAGTCCACCAACAGTTGGATCATCACCGGCTTCCCATCTCATAGCTCCTCAAAGCCTGTCTCACCACAAACTCCTATGTGACATCCCACAAGCCTTGCAATTTAAACAAAAAAGCTAAGCCTGACATTTTCCTCATAACCAAAGGCACTGAATACCCCTTAACAAAGGAATCAATCCAACACCAAGTTCACGTTTTTCTCCCAGTACCTAACCCCACCAACACTCTCACATAAAGCAAACCACTGACTCCAAACTGTGGAATATGCAGCCCAGGTCACCTCACTCACCAACCCCTGAATTAATCCAACAACTCCCTTGGAGCGCTTCATAGCTGAGGGGGCACGGGATCCTGTCGAGCTCTGCCTCTGGTGGCAGCCCATGAAACATGTTCCACTGGAATCGAGACAAAGCTTCAGCAATGGAATGATCAACACCAGGAAAAGGTTCCGCAACTGTGTAAATATTTAACTTCAAACACAGCAACAGCAAATAGAGCAACAACCCTACCACCGGCTCTGATGAGGCAGGAACTTGTTAACCGTCTGAACCACCCCCATAATATCGCAGTAAAACTTCACTTTCTTTCTTGTTCCGTATCACCCCCAACAGTTCTACCACTAAAACAATTGAGAACAACTCCAACAGCATTAAGTTAGACAAAAATGCTGCATCATGTCACTCTTCAGGGCACAGGGCCCTGTGCTTCACTGTTCTCTACAATAAGCCCCATAACAACTGTCTCTCCCCGCACAAAATGCCAGTGGTCTCACTTGCCAAACCCGGCTAATAGGCATTATGCGACAATCAAAGTTCATTTGCCAGAGACTGCACCTCTGGCAGTTGCGTCCCCTCAAGGCTTCCGGAACTGCCATCTGCATCTCCTCCAGTTTTTCCCCTGGCAGCTGGCACTCCAATGCCACTAAATCAATTGCAATTCCCCTCCATCTTATCTGACGCTTAAGGTACTCAATGCAGTCAGCCATGTGCTGAAGGGTGGCCAGCAAAACCGCACACAATCTACCATCTGGTGGCCCCTATGCATAAAAAATTATTTGGGTAGTGTATAGGTGAATCCCTTCCTGCTACCGTTCTAACCATAACTTAAACTAAATTTTAAAAAAAATATTAAAAATAACTTAAACTACATTTTAAAAAAATGCAGGACACTGAGCAGCCCAAGTGCAGACACCTATCCACAAAAATTCTACCTTCCACATACACCCCAACAACATGAAGTCCTAAAAACAACTTGAACACCCCTTTGATATTTACCTTAGCCAAAAAAACCCACCTCACATATTTCCTAACCCACCAAATTGCTGCATGGCATAATGTATATGACACACATGAACCTAGTTCAGATGCGATAGCATCGTTCACTGCTCCTCTTTCAGATGGCACAGATGGTGAGCCAAAATTTGTTGGGTTCCTTCTTGGGCACCACCTCCAGAGGAGAAACCATCAGAAGGCCCCATCAACTTTCACTCCTCCACACCACCAGAAAACCCCATCAACCTCCACTCCTCCTCCCTGACTGCCAATTGTCACCATCTGGTCTCCACTGGGCTCTTCGACACCTTTGCTGCCCAGCCAGCAGCCACACAATCACTCTGCCAGGTCCTATCCCCAGGAGGAAGCCCCCTTCTTGGGAAAGCCCCACTGCAGGGGAGAGAGGGCACCATGAGCCAGCCCCTTCTCCCCTGGACTCAGCTGTGCAGCAGATTCCTCCAAGGCCTAGCCCCAACCTGGAGCTGAATACCTCTTACCTGGGGGACTTGGAGGGGCATGTCTGGAGCTCTAGGATCACCTCAGGGCTGAGGAGCACCTCCAAGGCCACTGGAGGGGACTGATGGACCCCCTGAAGGGCCTCATTTACCAAAGCCTGCAGCCATGAGCACCCTTGGTCCCCTGCAGTTGCCCTAAGTTGGGCTAACAAGTCCACCACCCCACTCAAAGCCTACCTAACCTGCCCTAGCAATAAATCCTCTCCCTGTCCTAACTGGATTTGACCTTCCCCCACCCATGCTCCTTTTATTACCTCGAGCTATCCCACCCTATCTCCTCCCCCCAACCCACTAACTCTCCTCCCCCTTGAATCCTCCTGCACTCCCCCCATCTCCCTGGCTCCCTATGTCTCCATTTTTTTCAGCCCTGGGTATATCTTTAAAAACAGCTTGAAAAGTAATTAGAAAAGGTGGAGACATTGTACACCAAACCCCACACCCCAGTTCATCGCAGTGAGTAAAAAAGCTGTGCTGATAATACTAACTCTTTAGAGTGGAATTTCGGCCAAAACAGTGATTCTATTTGTCCTCAAAAATCTTTCCAATGGAAAGTAATACAAACCTATAAGAGGTATAACTATGTACTGTCTTCAAAAAAATATTTCTGTGAATGTCCCTATTACAGAAATCGTCACATAAATACAGAAAATAATATACCAAAAAAAAAGGCTGGAGTATCCCTTTAAAGGACCAAACCCGATATCTACATTGAAATATGATATCCATTAATTCAGATATTCTTCATCTCTTTAAATTAAAGTAATTTATAATATTGTAAAACATGTTCTGACCTTTATAATGCACCAGAAATGACAGTCTTTACAATTCTTGGAAGTATATTAACATGAACATGAAACCTTTTGAGGGCTGGATAACCTCTTTTTGGACCAAATATGAATATGCCTTTAATAATTTACTAATGTTTTAAGGGATTTCAGTTGTGATTTATAGGCTTGGGTTTTCCAGCGACATTCCAAAACACAACAACGAGATGTTTAGTGCATAAAAATATAGCAAGCTGTCAAGAAATTGATAGAGTGTGGCAAAACCGGGTGCTCAAAGGAGTTAGAAACTAAATACTACTCAGAGGCTATAATTTATTGGTCTGTTCACTGGAAAGCCTGAATGCTGAAATATAAAAACAAAATGTAATCAGTAATTTTGTTTTTTCACTTTGTAATCTTCTTGGTTTTCCTATTTACATCATTCTTTAAAAACTTAACACTCCAAAGAAGAAATTGCTGCCTTGTAGATTGTTAGTCATTAATGCTTGATTTAGAAAGTAGCATGGTATAAAAACACAAGATGGTTTCTTTAGCCATTTTTAGGAACCTGAGTCAGCATGAGGGCATTCTGAACACTTTTTTCTGTTTAACTTTAGTTGAGCTTGGTAAACAGGCAAACTTTTATACCACAATGGGAAAAAATTGCCTATATATACCTGGAACTAAATGCTGTGATTTCCCTTTGTTAACAGTCACAAATTGTGATCGGAACTGTAAGGCCCTGGTCGAGCAACAGTACTTGCCAGGCACCATTCCCTCAATCTAACATTCTTCTCCTATAGCATATCCTGGGGGTTAAGGATACTATCCCTGTGCACAAGGGATGGTGTCTGGTGACGGACTGACAGAGGACCAGGAGCCCACAGCTATAAAGCCCTAGCAGCCATAGGCAGCGCAGAATTGAGCATCCCTCCCCATGTGGCATCCCCGTTAGGTTTTTTAGAATGCATGACATCACAAGTTCCCTTACCCTTTGATTCCTCTAGGAGTTCCCCTTTCGAATTCACCTAGAGTACAGAATGATCCGATATACAAATTTAACCTTAAAATGCAGACGAACATTCAAATATAAACATAGATTTATAATATTCTATTCTCACCATCAGTAGGACAAATAATGCTGGGTGTCATTCAACCTTAAGGTGAACTGGCACTGAAATATAGAGAACTGAGTATGCAAAGGACCAAGTGAGAAAGGATGAGCATTGCAGCGAAATCTGATTCTTAATTTAAATTTTGCAGGGTATTGATTTAAAAAAGTATAGCATTTCTTGGCTTCTTGGCAAATTATTAAAAACCTGAGAGAACATGAATTGGAAAATGATGTTATTTTAAGGGTTACTTTGTAGATATTTTGGGTTCAACATTAGCTCCTGCTGGTTAAGATTGCTATGTACTTGCAAAGGATAGAATGCTTACAAAAAGCATCTTATTCTCACAAAAATTATTTTTGTCAGGTTCAAATTGTATTAAAAAGCCATTTACATTCCAAAGAAATTTGGTTGGTAGGTTCAATTTATAAATCTAAAATGTAGTTACATAGACTGAAAAAAGATAACAGGTTCAACTCCAGACACCAGTATAATGATCACATGACCAAAAAGAAAGCTGTTCAACCTAGTGGTAAATCTCTATAGCTAAGGAGCCAATAAAAAAGCCAACTAAAACCTAGCGGATCAAGGAGATGATGAATAGTAATTTTTGCAATATGTATTTTAGGATCTCTTTCGTGCAATATATCTATTTTCCCAATACAAATGGAAATACAGTAAAACAGTACTTTGATAAATGCTTGACATTTTTAGTTTTCAATAACATGCAGTTTGTCTTTCTTTTCAGTGCTGTAAAAAAATACTTGGAAGCAATTCAAGTAAAATCCATACATAGACACAGGGTAACCAATCAAAGCAGCATAAAAAATAGCTTATGTTTTGTAATCATTTCTTACGTGAAGACCTCAGTTGGCAGCAATTTTGTGTGTTTGCAATTTCATCAGATATCTCTCCTTCCCCCTTTCAGCTTGTGAAACTAGCATCCCAAAGTAATCTCTGTGGAAACTCTGCAAGTGATTAAATATTGCTACTCCCATCATAAACTGCCTCTGATGTCTTGTCTCACAACTTTATTATTTCTTTTTATCTCTGAAAAAGATATTTGACAAGCGGTCCTTGGAAAAGTTTCAGCAAGAAGTGTGATTGCTTGTTTGAAGATAAAAATGTTACTTGGTTAACATGCTTTATAGTTGCTGAGAACAACTACAAATAATCATTGCTCAAACGTTGCACCAACCTTGGTAGGGGAAGGTCACAAGTCTTGATATCCTGCAAACTAAATAAATGTTAGGAGGTTACACGATTGTTATGTGTGTTTGCAATCTAACTTTATCTACCCTCCTGATAGCCTCCTATACAAGAGTTCTAAATCATTTTTGTGGCTGCTGTGATACATTTTTCTATGAGATGAGTTTGACAAGCTCATCCTATCTGAGAAAAGATGAGACAAGAAGGACATCTTTAGATCCCTTTCACTGGATTGAATAAATACCTGTATTATTATGCATACATACACCACCAAATCATGCCATAAAATATGAAGCATTTTTATTATACAAATTCCTTGTAAATAACTTAAAATGCACCTGGGATTCTGTTTACAGAGTTTGGGTACACGGATTCACTATTTTTCATTTTTTATCTTGTATTGACTTTTATTTTACAACAAAATCAGCATTCATAGGATAACATTCATAAGATAAGAAGCACTGCTGCTTACTAAGATTGTAGATCGAGTCTGTGTATAAATCAGTATGATACCACTAGGTCTACATGAAATGGTCAGTATGTTTAGGCTGCATACACATGTGCAATTTTTGTCACTGAAGTCGATTTTTCATGATCATTTTCAGTTCTAAAAGAGTGACAGATAAAAGAGGAGAGGGGGGAACAAGGGAGCAGCACCCGGGTGTGCTCTTCTTCATTGTCTTGTATAGCGGTCATTGTCCATCAGTTGTTCATGAATCCATCAGTGTCTGAGAAATTCTGCTGCCCTCTGCCATAAAGTTGTTAATGGGGAAAAAAGGTTAATCTTCCAACATATCAATGACCCAAACCACACTGCAAAAGTGACCACACAGTTGCTAAAGAAAAAAAAGGTGAATGGCGCCGCAGGATCCTAGACATAGGGCTTGATTTATGAAAGCTCTCCAAGGCTGGAGAGATAACACTTTCAGAAGTGAAGCTGGGTGATTCAGAAAACATGTAATGGATTTTTAAAAATAACTTGCTATTTGTTAGCAAACATTTTAACCTGGACCAAATCCATTCCAGGTTTGCTGGATCACCTAGCTACACTGATGAAAGTGTATTCTCTCCAACCTTTGGAGAGCTTTCATGAATCAGGGCCATAAACTTTATTAAAAAACTAAGGACTGACCTATGGATTGCAGTCCACCAATGGTCGCCATCCATTGTAACTGGGATTGAACAGCTCTATGAAGACGAGTGGGTAAATTGTGCTTAGACTAAATGTTTAAATGTTTAGAGAAGTGTCCCAAACCTGTAATAAATGGATTCCACAAAGTACTGATACTGCTGGTGATCTTTTATCCATTTCTGTGATCCCATTTTTTTTCAGAACTTTATCAGATTAGGAAGAAACATAAGTACACACTGTGACTACGTTTGTCAAAATTCAGGGTCATCACTAGACTTTTCCATTATATGACCTTTATTTTAAAGTTTTGAGATCTTTCAAAAAGTACACAATGGGGTTGATTTACTAAAAAAGTTTAGGCATTGTACTCAGCAAGAAAAATGTTAAATGTTTTTTGTTTTCTTTTACACATTTCCTTGGATGTGACTGGGTGGGAACTAAGCTGGAAAAATGAAAAGAAACTGAAGAAAAGACGTGAACATTTTCTTTTGCGGAGTGATAATTCAGCCTAATAACAGCCTAATCTTCCTCAGTATATCAACTCTATTGTTTTTTGCCAGACTTTGATAGGAAAATAATTTTTTATCCATAACCTACCTGAGGAGGTTCAAATTTAATAAAAGAAAAGTTAAAATCATCAAACTTTGAGACTTTCTTTTCCTATGGGTCACATTTTCTACTTCCTTAATGTGTTTTAATCAGTAAATATAAGCAGCCTGACAATATGCATAATGCATCCTGATATCTTAAATGCAGAAACTCTTATCTTCAAGTAAGGATTAGCGAATTAATCTTTAAATTCATTTATTTTCATTAAATCCACAACTGAAGAGGCAATTTCCTCAGTATAATAAAGATTAAAATTAGGTCATTGCTAAAAGTTAATAGACTTTAATTGTCTATGAAGGCTTATCAGACTTAACATTTTTGTACTCTTTGAACAAATGCTTTCTTCATTTTTCTACAACTGATCGCTTTTGATTCCTGTGACATGTGAAGTAATACTATCACCTACAAATAATAAGTAAAGAGTTTACATTTTTTAATATACAATATGACAATTTTTTACCACAATGACATGTTAAAGCACAGATTTTTTCATCTAATCTGATTACTAGTAATTTTGGATTTACATCTAGAGTTGGTACGGCAATGTTTTGTGCTCCAGCAAGCTGGACAGACAATGCTCCCCTTTTGAAATGCAAGTTTCAGCCTTAAACTAAACATTAACAGGATAGTTAAACAGATAGAAGTAAGGAATGTAAAGGGAAAGTAAAAATGTGCAGGTGATGGGACCTGCTTTAAAATAAGCCTGAGAACCTGTGGTCACTCTGTGAACATTTAAGAATTTTCATGATCTTAATAAAAATTAACTCATTTTATAGGCCAGGCATGACTTCTGTAGCTATAGACACTAAGGCCATTAATCATCAAATTGCACAAGAGAAAGTTAAAGTGCTTCCAAGCGGCACAGTTCACCTTGCTCCCCTTTTTTCAATGACTTTTAGCTGTCCAATTATATTGCAAGCATAGAAGAGATGTTCAGCATCCTTCAGTACAAATAGCCAAGGTATATATATAGCTGCACACTTGCATATCTACCAACCAATCTAAAGGTAGGAGTGTAGCTATTTCAATTCATGGCATTTTAAAGTGTAGGCAGAAGCATAAGTGTATATAACGTCCAAACATACCACCTCAATGCCCATGTATGCCTTTTTTTCTTTTACTTTGTTCCTGGCTGGAAATTCAGCATTTAATAACCCTTTTTACAAAATATTCAATGCAGGTGTATCTTACTGTTACACATGCTTAAAAATAAGGTCTCATACTCCTACAACTTGGACTGCATTGGACTCACACTTAATTAAACACAAATATAAACCTTTGTCAGGTAAAGCCTCTACTTTCTATAAATTTCTTCTGAAGTTGGATATTTGTTTGAATTTTAGCTTTAAAGGAATAGAGTACTTGAGAATCAAATGTAAAATGGCTTGCAGGTCTATATGAAAGACTTTCTGCAGAACCAATTTGAACTGAACATTGCTTTTCACGCTAATCTGAAAATGTAGCATTCTGACTTTATTAGGTAAAAGAAATGTTTACTACAGCTGTTACTTATACTGCTATAAATGCTGAAGAACAAAATTTCCCTACTTTTATTGGTGTTAGAGAGGAATATGAGGCTTTCCCAATATTCTCAAAGGGATGGTAAACTACATCTTACCTGCTATAAAACCCGTTTCATAGGGGTAATATTTGGAGTTGACAAATCTTGCAAAAATAAGCTGAATCAACATTACCTTACATGTGTGGCTGTTCAGGTTATTTTCTGTTAAATTTGCAATTCACGGAAAAGTCTAATACTGAGCTAATAATGTCTCTAAGAGACTGAAATACATGATAGTAGGATCAAAAAAAGCATACACCAGCCAGCTTTATAATTAAGAAGTAGTAGAAGTTGGTTCATTAGCCAAATAGGTAACAATAAAGATGAGTTGTCATTTGTGAATGTGTTGTGACTTAATCGTTGGTGTTAATGTGACTTAATCATTGTATTAATCAGAATAGTTCACTACACAATAAAACTAGGACAGAGCTAAGGGGCATATCTTAGTCACCCACATCAAAATACATAGGCACAATGAAATATCTCCAGTACAGAGAAATATGCACTCAGATACAGGTATTAAGTTCTTGATATGATAATGTAATATGTGTACTATTAAGGAACGCAACATAGTATTTAATATTGTATTAGTTTTCATAAGGCTGTATGTTGGTTTCCAAAACTAGCTTGAATGGTGAGCCTAAAATATAGATTTGGCTGGCTTGCCATTTTGGATTTGGGAGTACATTTGGGAAATGAGCACAGTTGTTGTCACCTTGGAACAGGAGGTGTCTATACAGGGACACTCATGACAGAAGTAGCTGGTGTTAGTTTAAAAAACTCTTAGACCCATACAAGTATTTACTTGGACATTGGATTTGGCTCCCTTATTGCTCTGACATATTCCTCAAGAAATAAAATGTAAATCACACAGTTCTATAGTACAAATGTTTGTATTCCCTGATATTATTTCAATAAAGATATTTTTAAAGAAATCTATAATAATGTTTCTAAGCCCCTATATCACCCATTACAACTATTGTTTTAAACAACAGAGAAAAATTCTGATATATGAAATATGTCAGGGAGCAAGACATTACTCATTTTAAAATAATCCCTCATTCACTTGCATACTTTTTTCAATATTAGTAAAATTAATCTTCAGTGTTTACTGAATTTCAATTTGCTTTATTTTCAATTAAAAGTAAGGATAATAGGCAAAATTTCAACCAGGCTAAATTCAACTAAAAAAACTTTAGAAGTTGAAATGGCAAATGTTATAGTAAAAGCAGTACTTTCAAGCAATTTTGACTTTTTTCAACCATGGATGCCAATTTTTAAGGTTTGTTGCTTAATAAGAATTTGCACCACCCACACACTTTGACAAATAAAGTTTTGTATGAGCAAGTCCAACAAAGGCACTAGGGACAGGAGATATGTGATGTACAGTATATATGTGAAGCCTCATATCTCAAGGAAGCCTTATGGAAAATTAAGACTGCTGATCAGGAGTTTAAAATTTATCTGTATCCTCATAAATGACAGCTTACCTAACAAAAGCATATGTTGATGCTTTGAATGTATTGAATTGTGAATGTATTATAGTAAATGATGCAGATTGCTAATCATACTAACATATTGTACAATATATAAAACTATTTCTAGGTTGTGGTGTTGGGCCACGGCAGTTTTTTTTATTACTGTGTCCCTGTTAGCAATTTGTGCCATCTGTATATCCTGATTCCCAGTGCCATTGGAACTGTAAGTAGGGGAAAACTTAAAATTCTGATTTGCAACTAGAAATGGGTAATGTTTTCTACTGGTGAAAGCTTTTTTTAGTGACATGAACTCTGACAGGGCAAAAGACTTTTAAACATAGGAGGAGTTTCAAGGGATTGTGGAGCTGGAGATGGACTTGGAAATGGATACCCTTTTGTGCTCAGATGGCATTGGTGTCTAAAAGCCAAATTTAGCAGCATTAGCATGCCTCAGTTAACTCAACAGTTAACTCTTTGACTAATTTTCACTTTTATTTTAGGCTTACAAATGCATAAAAGTGTATTCATATGGTTAATATTTTTTAATGCAGCCTAATTCTGTATCTCAAAAATACAACATTAAAACTTTAGCACATAAGATGATTGATGCAGTCTATAAAAAGCCTTTAGTTTGCATGTGATCACTATATAGGAGCGGGAATTGTGATCATATGATCAAGCTAATCAAGCCAATCCTTTTTGATTCTCCAACGTCTGTTGTATTATCTGGAAACCATTTATTAAATGTATTTCCAGTTTTAAACATTGTGCTTGGAGAAATTTATGGACAGTAAGTAGGAAAAAAGCAAATAATAATTGCATGCTTGATAGGTAAAAACACAGTGAAAAAAAAAATCAAATTAATAGATATTTTGCTCCCCAGCACAACACACTTTCTTTTTTGAATCGTGAGTGTAGTTTAAATTTCCTAGGCAAAACCTGGTCATCACCGGAATATAAATCTCTGCATAATACATCAATATTGCAAATGTAGTATATGTTAAAGCTGCCATGTAAAATTCATTTTTCTTTACAAATGTACAAAAATCTATTTCACTAAACTGGATCATACATACACTATCAATTCATTTATCAAAGAATATAATCCAATTGTGGTTCAGTCAAGTTTTGCATTTGACTGTGCAGGTTTTGCAGATTTTGCCCTTGGTTTTCTAGAAGACAGACTTTGATATATAACCCAATTAGTAATTATACAGTTTGATTCCTCGGTTCATCCTTGTTATTCAACCTTATTTTTCTTGTTATTCAAACACCTAAATGCAAAGTGACTCTGTTTGCCAAGTTACAATTTCTTACATTGATGGCTGTGATGCTCTGTCCTTCTCCATTTATACTTTAGTTCTCTCCTCTGCTTGTGCTAATTAGTTTCTGTGAAGGTCACTTCTATCAACTTTTGACACTTAAAATAATTTGGATACAACATTCTGAAGAGAAAAATGTCAAACACTGTGGAAGTGCTACCACTAGTCACCTAAATTATCAGCAAACCAAATACAACGGGTCATTTATAACAGCTGTAGAAAGAAAAGAGAACCATTGTCATAAAGTTTCATTTACTAAAACATAAAAAATACATGTAATGAAAAAAACATGAAAACATAAAAAGAACCAAAAAACCTGCAAGCGGGTGGGGAGGGGTTCAACAAGTAGACTTAGTAACCACAGTTGTTAATGACAAACTCAAAAAGGTTTCTATAGAGTCCTATACTGGAGAACCATACTGCAATTCACAATCCGAAAACCCCCCTTAAAAAAACATTTGTGGTTGTGTATCATGGGTAATATGTAAAATGGGGAAAGATAGATTTCAGATAATTCACCTATTATTTCATTGAAAGGAAATCGTATACAAATAGATGTCAAACGGCTGCTAATTTGTACAGGGCTGACCAACCTAGCAAATTCAGACCAGGAACTATCCTAATGTCAATAAAAATAATAATAATAATATTGATGAAAGCATCAATCCATCCATCCAAGCATCCCAAAAATTACACTGCTGGATACTGTACCTTTTGGAACAGTTAGAGTCAAAGTATCTGCAATCAGAAAGGCATTACACCAATGTAATAATGCATGGGATGTGAGCTTTTGATGTAAAAATGTATATCGTAAATGGTAGACTATTATTTGTCATTCAGCATGTAGGCACTGACCAGACATTTGCAATCATATGCCTTGGATTTATAGCTATAAGACAACTCTTTGCAGAGATAGGTATATGTAGATTTTAGGAAATTTTGGTAAAGTGGAATTCAGCTGTTAGATAGTTAGATAGGATAATGCCAAAAATCTGTTTGGGAATCTGAATCCAATGAACATGGTCAATTTTTATTTATATAAGCCATGCATATAGCCAATAGGTGTTTATATAGTCATGCATATAGCCAATAGGTATTTCTATAGTCATGCATATAGCCAATAGGTGTTTATATAGCCATGCATATAGCCAATAGGTGTTTATATAGCCATGCCTATAGTCAGTAGGTGTTTATATAGCCATGCATATAGCCAATAGGTGTTTATATAGCCATGCATATAGCCAAATACAAAATTCCCTCAATGGAACATTTAACAGACCAAACAGGAAGGAATAAGAAATGTTAAGTTTTAATGTTTATTTAAACAAACTTCTGTGTTTTGCTCCTGGTGTGGATTTTGGAAAGCCAAACCTCAGAAAGAATAACATAACATAATATAAATAACATTTCACTTACCCCTTTAAATTCCTTCTTTGTTTTCCTGGAACTTTCTTTTAAACATAGATGGGCTACACACATGTGATGCAAGAGAAAAATTGCTGAAATATTCCAATAGAACCAGTAAAACACACAATGAAGAACTACACCAGAAAATGCAATAAAAGTTACATCCCAGCAGAATTATTAACCCTCAGGCATGCAAGCTTAATGTTTTGGATGTGTGCTGAGTAACAAGACATATTTTATATATCATTGGAGTTGTGATAACTGACAATGTTTTCGAATACTAGAAACTGGACATTGTTTTAGAAAAAACAAAATCTTGCACAGTAGGATTTGTATTGTTGTATAATTAACTTTCAACCAACTAATGCCATGTAAATATGATATGAGCTTTTAATTATGTATGCGATTGTTCTGTGTTGTTGTCATATGTATATTTCTACTTATTAGCTATAATAATATAAACAAAGCATTTACGCTTTACACAGCCTCAGGGACAATCCAGCTTTTACAATAAGAAACAGCTGCAGAAACAATTAGTAAACAGAATCTCTACTTAAAAATGTAGTTACCATATTGCCTAGAGTGACAACATTGGGAAAAAATATATTTTTAAAGTAAATAATATCAACCCATTTTAACCTTTTGTGAATATCTGTTACTTTTTCATATTGCTACATCATCAATTATATACATTAGCCTGGCCAAACATGGCTTTCTACAAATCCACTGGAAAGATTCAGCTAGTTTAATTTAATGTTCCTTTTTAAATGAATAACCTGGAAGTGTAACTTTTAACAAAAAAATTGTTTTGTGGTAATAGGGGCATGCTCCAGGTGTATCAGAGTACTGAAGATAACCATGGTAGAAGAATATCTTAACTTTATATGTTTTTTATAGCAATCGTTCACATTGTTCACATCTTTTTGTGTTAACTGAACCCAGTTTGAATCAAACACGATCCAGTTTTTACCCTGCCAACAAAATGTCGGGATTTCCATTGGTTGGTGGTAGTCAGGGCCTCTTTCCTTGACAGCCAGCAGCCAATGGAAACACAGCCTACTATAAAATTTACAGTCAGTTTAAACGGCTCCTTAAAGTATAAAGTTGGCAGCATTTGTCTGCTCAAATTTTCATGTTCATGTTCATAGACATACTAAAAAGTGGATGGCTAAAATTAGAACACAAAACTTTTTTTAAAATTTGTGAATGGTGTGAAGAAATTCTGAACACAACTTTCAGACATCTCTGACCTGTCCAGCTCATTCTGCTTTTGGAAATTATAAAAATGAATATCCTTATACTTAGGGCATACATTATCCTATAATTTATTATGATTATTATTATTGTTAATATTTATTAAGGTTTCAACAATAGGATATTTCAACATGATATAGCTTAAACATTGTGTACCATTTAATTTTGGCCTCCATTGAAATCAAAGAATTGGAGAAACATATACATGACATGATGGCTATTAGAAAGTCAAACCAAATCTTACCCCAGCATAGGCATAGGATCTGGTTCTAAGAATGTGTTGATCAGAGTTCTGTGGTATTGCAAAGGCCGGTGATGGGGAATAAGAGAAGACATTTTGACTATATGCACAAAACTGCACACATTTGTCAAGTTAAATTTTATATATACAGGTAGTCCCCGGGTTACATACGAGATAGGGATTGTAGGTTTGTTCTTAAGTTGAATTTGTATGTATGTCAGGACAGGTACAATATTTTAATAAATGCAATTAGGACAGATGTTTGTGTCAACATATTATTAGGCAGTGTGGTGTCAGTTACTGCATAAATCCCTCACTGTGAGTTAATCAAACCAAGCAAAAAAAAAACTTTATAGAGCCTATACATTCAATACCTTCTGAAGCAAGCTGTGCATTGATATGCAAAAAGAAACAACTGCAGAGTTTGTCTTGGTCTCTAAAGAATTACAAGAGACTGCAGAAAGAGCTCAGTCCTTAAGATCACCCTCAACCTCAGCTGTGTTTAGCATAGATTTCTTCTGCAGGGCATGCAAACCGTCCCCTCCCCCCTCCAAGCCTACATATTGCACATGAGGAAGCAGGGAAGCCCCATTCCTATTTAGAAGTCGTCGGTATGTTGGTTGTTCTTACCCAGGGACTACCTGTATATAACTTATTTTTAATAATACCAATAAAATAAACCTAAAATATTGGTTGCACATTCCATCTCTTATTTTACCTTACTTATATTTCTAGAAGTACGTCCCTATTAATTATGTAATCAAGTGGTTTAAATTTAGTATCAACCACAAGTGATAATATATCACAAAATTTACACCACTGAATGGCAAATCCCTGGTGCTACACTAATAGCTCAGCAATCCCAGTGTTATTTCCATAGGATCAGCAGAATCTGATATTGACAGATTTAGCTGTCTTCGGAAATAATCCCAGTCTCAATCCTCCATAAATCCTAAACATGGTTGATCCAAATTATCTCTAGTTTCTATAGTAACAATTACACATTTTTCTTGAAAAAATATCTCGGTAAATGAAGGGGATCGTCAATACCGTTGTGTATATTTCTAACGTTAGTATAAAAGCATATGGGGTATCAGAGCAATGTAAAACCCAGAGAAGCTCTTTACCTTGTCCAAGCACTGCATGGAGTAGATACTGTGCCTGAACTATGTTTGAATAATAACTGACTGGGATACGACCATATGTAAATAAATACAAAATAAATGTGACTATCATTATTGTTTTTATATTTTTCTCTTTTAAGCTACATTTTCTATGAACTTTTTACTCATTCTGAAAATCAGATTAAGTAGCAGAGGAAACATATGCACCATTGTGTAACATATATATAGTACCTGATAACAATAATTCTTGGAACCATTTTCAACTTCTGGAGCCCCTTTGTAGACTGTTTTACATTTTCACTAAAAAGATAATTATTTCTATTGTCCTAATTGAAATTGCACATTAAATTGCTGACCCCCTCCAGGCAAATTTAATGGCTGATTAGTGGTCTTATTATTTAATTGTTGTTCCAGTGCTTTCTTGCACTGTAAAAAAAATGTATTAAGAGATAATAAATCACAGACTTTCCTACCTGTGTTTTTCTATCTCCTAATACCCTCACTACTTCCCATCACTCCATATCTCCCCTCCTATTGTGTGAGACTTCCCCCATCTCATAGATTGTAAGCTCCTCGGAGCAGGGTCCTCTCCTCCTGTGTCACTGTCTGTATCTGTCTGTCATTTGCCACCCCTATTTAATGTTTCATGCTGTGTAATATGTTGGCGCTATATAAATCCTGTTTAATAAATAATAACTAATAATAAATTACTGCTGTTGTGTTACTATGATCTTATAACACCTAGGGCACATTGAGGTCAAATAGCAACCCACTTACCAACCACAGTATCCTTCAAATAGCCATCATATATCTGTCCCAGCAGCATAATATATAGCACAGAAAATATGTTTGAACATTGATGGGTTTAGCAGTTTAAAATGCACTCTTTGTTTTACATATATGCAAACCTTCAGCTAAATTCAGGACTATTCACCAACATAAATCAGACAATATGTATCAGTAAATCATTGCATCATTTATCATTAAAATTCAGCCAAAGTGGTTAAAATAATAAAACTAGAGAAATTAACATGAGCCCTAGGAACAACCATTCTATCCTACCCAACAGTTAAACAAGAAATTCAACTGATTGTGGTATCAAGTCAAATTATGTACTAAACTTTTTTAACTAGTATTTTCTTAAGCAGCCCATTTGTCTAAAAAAAATTGCAGTTTGTGAGCCATAGTAGAGTGCAAGGCAGCCAATGACAAAATACTATCTTATGTCTAAGGATCATTTCTGCAGCTTGGAGGGGCAACACAGGAAAGATGCAAATTAATAAATTAGAGCCTTGGAGAGTCCCTGTATTTTTCTTTCCATTGACATCAACGAATGCCACTTATTTTACTCCCAATTACCTGGTTTATGCCAGCTGACCCAAATAATTGGTACTTTAGTATGAGTACACAAATAAAAGTACTAGTACTTTTTCTTCTACTCCATTTTACTCCAATTAACATCTATGAATGCAAGTTTTTACTCCCACTTTCAAGCCTTTGATACCAATGGCTTGCACTTTTTTCCTCATACCGACACTAACAATTGGCACTTATTTTATTTCCACTGACACAAATGTTTGGCATCAATTTTACTTACTGTGGTAAATTACTGGGGGTTGCCCATGGTAACGGGAAGCTTACAGGATAGAACAGAGGCAGCAGACTCCATAAGACCAAAATAACAGCAGTTTTTATTTGTTTATGCAAGTGTTACAGCACACTCTCCAGCACTTTACAACAAAAACAACAAACAATAGCCCAGCTGGGCCTCTGGCTACCTCACTTAGGTGCCCTTATGTACTAGTACACACTAAATCAGTACTGTTAACTCACAACTTTGTAGTACTTTCTAGTTTGGCCGCTGGCTTTCCTTGAACCCTCTGGCTCTCTCTTCAGCCTGGAACCTTTTGTCTCTCTCTCAGTCTGGAACCCTCAGGCTCTCGCTCAGCCTGGAACCTACTCTGGATCTCTCTCAGCCTTGAATCCACTCTGGCTCTCTCTCAGCCTGGAATCCACTCTGGATCTCTCTCAGCCTCTTTCTGACCAATTCTCTCAGGTTCTTGCTGATCACTTCCCTCAGCCTCTTGCTGATCCCTTCCCTCAGCCTCTTGCTGATCAATTCCTTCCCCTTGCACCTGAGTGCAAGTGGATATATCCCAAATCAAGGAACCCACCTTTCACTTCCCTTGGCCAGAGATCCAAGGGCCTAAAGAACCAAGTTTTCTTCTAAAAACCCCATACAAATACTATCACTTTCATTTCCCTGCAGTCATTCTAACATTTCCCTGACATTTTAGGGACACTCTGTCACATTACACTGACATCAACAAATAGCACTAATTTACTCCCACTGACATCAAAATTTGGCACATATTTTAGTGTTACTCACACCAACATATGGGGATTATTTTCCTCATAATGATACCAAGAGGGAAATATATTTTACTCACACCAATACAAACAAAAGCACTTTTTTTGCTCACATATACACATTTGATTTTGGCTTATCTTACTCCCACTGAAAGCAAGGATGGTGCTTATTTTGTGTACTAACACCAACAATGTGGGCTTATTTTGTCCCAATGGTACCAATGATTGGAACGTATTTTACACCAAACGATAGCAAGGATTGCTTATTTTCTTCCACTGATACCAACAATGGGACTTATTTTACTCCCACTTTCTTTTCAGTGTTCCCCAAGCCCAATGTCTAAAACTGTTTAAGCCTCTGAGCCGCAGAGTAGCAGCACACTACATTATTATTTTATGTAGCACTGACTCTGAACACTCAGCAGCTGTCTGAAAAAAGGATTACCTTCAGCATTATCTGTCTGCATGTTAAAAATCAAAGTTTGTAAGGTATTTTTTTTGAGTGTTTAAAGTTTTTAGAAGATAATTTAGTAAGCCATGTACTGTCAGGGGAATTAGTTATTACAAGTATTGTCTAATTTTTACTGTGTTTAACCATTAGGAAGATAGCTGATGTGAAAATTGGGTCATTTTTTGTCTATTGGCAGTCATTCACATGAGTACACACAGATATACTGATACAAACACAGATTATTAGTGTGTTATGTAAATTTCTGCTAGGAGTGTACCATAATGAACTCTGTTAAGAAATGTCTGTTCACATCTTTCTTCAGCATGAACAATGAAGTGGAAGTTTTCAATAATAGGAAAGAAAAAAATAAGGAAAAAAAAGAGTCTCTACTACTTGATGATTGTTGTCACACGCGTTCTTAATTTGATTTTGTAAATGTCAGCAGGAGTTGGTTTCGGAGTTGCTCATTTATTGCTCACTGCATATTTAATCTTGCTGAAAATCTGCACAGTGAGAATAGATTTATTGTCAAAGCACTGCAGACACAGCCAGCGGCTGTGTGTGTTACTGTGTATCCTTTCACATACCCATAGTCTTTTTCCCAGAATATTCATCTTTAAAGAAAGACAGTACATCAAGATATTCCAAGTTGAAAATTAATGTAAAACCTTGCTTTATTTGCTTTGTTTTATGACAAACTGCAACATGATGCTGTTAGTCCCAGTTACCCTGGAGTTACATACAAGCAGAAGCTTTACAAAATGCCTATGACCTTGTTTCTAACTCTGAAAAGACAACCCATCATACAAATGTTGGCATGCTTAGGTCTCAATTTAACCTAAAACAACATGGGCATATATTGTTTTTTTATAAATATATATAAATAATGAAAAGGTTTTTTTAATTTGCTTAAAGTGACTGTCACTAGAATGAAAGTGGCAGTAACAGGTTACACTGCAATTAAGTACATAAAACATATATTTAATGCTTCAATCTCCTGGTCCCTTGTCACTCTGTGATTCTTCCTGCAGACCATGGCCCTGATTTATCAATAAAATGCGCGTACGCACGCGCCGGTCAGCAAGCTCTATTACCACGAGTCGGGCCCGAGTTCTAGTGAACTCGCCTGACGGTTTCCTGCAAAGATGAGCAAAGATCTTGAATACGCCAAGGCGATTCATTTTCAGCTGCACGATTCAGAAGGAGATGTTAAACTCAATGGTGAGGTGATAGCAATTATTTAGCGCACACCTGCGCCCTGTTCTGTGGGCATCTCCAGTCCGTTTAACAGGTCAGTTTGAATCTTTAATGCTTGATGTTTTTTTGTGTAAGTGCTACTTTTTTATGTTACATTTGACTCAATCACAAACCTGCTTCATTTATAGTTTGTTGCACTTGTTGTTTTGATACTTTTTCTTTTGGTTGCAACACTGTAAACTAATTTCTATCAAGCTGGATATATACTAAGTGGCACTTTCAAATATGTCATCACACAATAGTATAAGTGTAAAAAAATATGTGAACAAACATTTGTGACCTGATAAAAATTTTGTTCCAGTTTGACCTTAGAGAAATCTAATATTTTAGTAAAGGATTATGTAAGGAACTTACCCGCCCTGCGAGCCCGCGGTGTCCCTGGGGTTCCCAGCCACAGTAGCAGGCAGCATGGCCGAGGCTGCTGTCCTGCTCGCAGCTTGTCTGTCTCTACAGGGAGATTGGAAAGGAGATCACATAACAACCCCCCAAAAAACAAACAACAACATTTTACAAACAACTCTATTCAAAAGAAACATTTGATAAAAGGTCACAATAAAATATAAAAAATAAAATAAAAAAAAAACACACATCATATCACTAAATTTACACTAAATGACAAAAAAATTAAAAAGAACAAACAAAACGCATGTAAACCCACACTTCCATGTAAAGCCAAAATAGTTTAAAAATGGCCCAACAAATATTGAACATTCAAAAAATACCAAACCAATATGCAATTTTGCCCTATCAAGGGTGGAAAACTGGATTAGAAAATATTTATGCAGGACAAACATTCAAAAGTAATAAAGGCAGAATTTTGCAATCAAACAATATGGCCACAAATTCAATAATATAGCATTAACATTGACTTCTAAATTGCAAAATGGACATTAAAACATTCAAAGTTAAAAAAGAAGCTATTGTGCTAAAAGGTAAGCAAAGTATCAAATGCAGCAACATAGAATAATTAGGATACCACACAAAACAACAGTCCCTCCAAGAAAAAAAAAAGACAAAAGGAAAAAGCAAGGTAAACAACACACTTATATATGCTCAAATTTAAGCACACAGGTGATAGAAATTCACTTGCAATTAGCACTTGCGCAGTCTGTCAAAATTGGCTGTTTGTTTTTGTTTTTTGCAATTGGACATTTCATTATCATTGATTGATATGATCCTTTAGATTTATACATCAGTAAACAGAGATTCTATTAATTAAAAAAAAAATTAAGTTGGGGAGGATTTAACGTTAAAAGTATTTTCTATATGTGTATATATAATATATATATATATATATATATATATATATATATATATAAATTATTGAAGTATATAATTATATATCTATAGAAGCAAACAAGAACGTGCGTGTGCTTGTGACTTTTGTGGGAAAATCTAGTCCGATGGCAAAGTCAAGGTTTCGCCTGCGGAAAGTCACAAGATTTACCCCCAGGTGGCTCCTCCGATCAGGCATCGTAAGTGTTTATTTAGGTGCCTATGTAGAGGAGCTGAAGTCAGTTATCTCTTGCCCAACAGGAAAGAAAAAAGTCATTTTTAAATATGCCTATTTCTTAGCGCATATAGATGTTTTAAACATTTGAACAGCACAAACATTTTTTTTAAGGCTAAGGGTAATATGTGTGCCATTAGAAAAATTTATTTTTTAGGGGAACAGTGACCTTTAATGCAAGCTCGCCAGTGTCAACCTACCAGGGATGCGCAGCTCCAGCAGCGAGATCATTTCGGTTAATAACTTCCGCGCGAATACACCTGCGCCTAAAATTTCATGGATAAATTCATCGAAGGCTTCAGATATTGGATCGCAAATACGAATGTGTGAGCGAGCTTCTGATTTTGCTTGATGAATCAGCCTTCATGAATCATTGCTATGTCCCAAAGTGTTGTGCAAATCAGTGAGAACAATGTTGTAAGAAGAATGGGCCTAAATTCCACCAAAATGATGCGAGAGACTGACAAAGTCATACAAAAAAAGAGTCAAGTTGAATTAAAATTCAAGTTATTGCTAAGGTGGCTCTACAAGCTACTGAATTATGAGTTGTACTTTGTTTTCTTAATGTTTTCACTACTTTGCCTTGAGTTTTGGTAAATAAATAATGCCATGGTGGGAACTGTTATATGCTGTTTTACACCTGAGACACGTGAGATTTAAAAAATTTTATAACCTACTAATGACCAGATATTTTTTTTTTATCATGTCCTGATATGTAAAACCTTGGACATATAAGAGGGTGTACTGTATTTTTCTTATGCCTGTATAAAAGATTGCAGATGTGGAGAAAAGGAATGTGCTCCAGTAAGTCAATACCTCAACTAGCATTTTACACATTAGTTACTGCTTGGAACCTCTGATTATGCTATAAATGTGTTTTCATTATAAATTCTATTTTTTTATGATAAAGTATCACCCTATGGTACTTATTTTTGCACTACACCCACCAAGGGACTCACACTGAATATACACTCCTCAAGCTAAGATATGGCCAGGACATAGGTCCTGATCACACAAACAGCTTTCCAGCAGTAGAAACAATGTTGTATTTTGAGTTGACAAGCCAAAGACTATAAAAGGACAGCCAACCCTCCTATCAAAGTGAACAATAATGAGAATGGGTGAAGTGGATTTTGTTGTTGTAATTTGTAAGATGTTCATCATTTTGTCCTTTTAAGGGGGTTTGTGTGGTGTCCAGATTTGTTTGTTCTGACCCTTGCTCCTATAAACTTGAATATAAAGTGTTAAGTGTTTGAGAAGCATTTTTAAAGTTTTTACCTTACATACAAGGGTAGATAACCCTGGGATACCTATGTCACATATCCCAGGAGATTGGGTCACATAAGCAGAAGCCAGAAGACAAAGGAAGAAGATAGCTGCACCCAGTAGTTCCTCCATGTCAGGACAAAGAAAGAATCCAGGATGGTGCAGAATCCAATCGAAGCCAGTTGTGGAGGGATCAAAGGATCTGAGGAAGTAAAGGTAGTTGGTATTTTCTTATTTTAATGACAGTTCTGCTTAAAGTAGTTGAAAGGTGTTTTAGAAGCATTTTTTGAGGAAGAAATGCAAACACATAAAATGTTTCCACTAACTATTACCCTTCAATTCTTATGCTAAATAAATACAACTGTCACAGTCTGTCACAACTGTGTGCAAACATCATGGAATGCCTAATAAATGATACTGGGCACCAGGAATGTGTAATCCTTAACTCTGCTATCCAAGTGAACGAGCCTACAGATAGTTCTGATGGCCCAGAGGCCAGTAACAATGTTACAATTTTATTTGGTTAGTCAAATATGTTTATTATAGGAAAAAAGAATAGCTGCTAGCACAAAGTTTATTATTTTAATTCCTTATTTGAATATATATACATGCATTTTAGCGGAACTAATGGGGCATAGTGTTTTGCAATGCATTTATATAAATCAATTCTGTTAGATAGATTCTGTAAGCAATGGCTGTACAGAAACAGACCCAAGCAAAACCTAAAAGAAGCTTCAGTACAATGCACTGAAATGTGCTGGGTTTTCTGTTTGTGTGTATGTATGTACTTGCACACCAAAAATCCTAAACATACTTTTATATTCATTTTAGTGCAGTAAAATGTAAAAGAAGCACCATAGAAATTCAGAAGTAAAATAAATTACTAATTATTTCTTTCATTACATTGAAGAAAAATGTACAATTAGAAGCCACTCCAAAAAGAAATCTAAATGTAAGTTGCACAGTGACAGGGCTGAAACAAGCAGAGCATAACGTTCCCGTTACCTAACCTTAGAAAATTGGTTTAGATATCTGATCTCATTGCATTTCATACTTATTTAAGGCTCACTGCCATGTATGTCTGATAAAGCAACCAAATCATTATGTTCAAAATTGCCAAGGTCAACCAATATATTGCCTTTGTATAGGAGCCTACAATATTATTGGCAGCTCAGATTCATGAAATCCATTCTGAGTTTAGTTTTATTATTTTAAGTTAAACATAAACACATAGGTAAAATATACACATACACATTAAATATATACATACTTTTATATTAAAGGTAGGTTTACAAAAAGCAGGTGAAGCTAGGCACATTAGACTGCTTAGATTTATAAGCATAAGCCAACCATTTGCTAGATGTTGCAAAGGCCAAATGCCAACAAATAGGTATTTTTAAGCTTAGAGATTTGTAAGATAAACTTCCCATTTACAGAGTTGCAAATGTATGGCAAATGTAAAGAATGGTGATTTGTACTATAATTTTGGAAGTACTGCTGCACCATGAAGATACAAGTTTGTATTAAAATTACATTTTTAGTAGACAGTTCGCTGAACAGCTGGAGTTTATGTGTTGCTTAGGGATGAGTGAGAATGCCTCTGGCATGCTTGAAAAAATTTCCTTGAACTTCCGATGGGTCGGAAGTTCCAGGAAATAATTACAGGAGGATTCCAAGAGCTACATTCATTCATGAAGCCCTGGGAATCCTCCTGTGTGCGAATAATTAACCTCTAGTGCCTGGGGATTGCAGTGGATTCCCAGGGCTGCATGAATGAATGCAGCCCTGGGAATCCTCGTGTCAGTGGATTCATGTCTAGTGTCTCCGGCACTAGAGGTTAAATGGGGACATATCTCCTCATTCAAAACCTCTACTCTCTAATTGGCTGAGGAAAGGAAAAGAAAATTAACCTCCAGTGCCGGGGATCGCACAATGAACTGATCAATGAATGCAGCCATGGCTTAATTTATCAGCACAGCCCGTGGGACTTTTTTTTTTCAAATCTCACTAGCCCATCCCCAGTGATGCTATATTTTGGCTTCCTTAAATTATGAAATATGTAGGTTTTTGATGCCTTAGACTCCTTCTGCGGGTCAACTGTATAAAGCCTGAAAAATGTATCTAAAGCATTCGAACTCTTGCATCTTTAATCATTTCAAGATGAAAAGAGTAAACGCCATACTTTTTTCATTAATCAGTGAATAAACTAAAAAAAATGGCTAAAGTTAATACTAAAATGCTCCACAACTATTGCTAAAAACCAAAGTGAAATGAAATATATCAGGAGCAAATTTGTTTTGAACTTTGAGTTTTTATGCTGACTTTGTCCACAATGGAAATATTTACCAATTTTATTTCCTATGTTCATGTGATAGTGATTATTGACACCAGGAAAGTAAAATGTTTGAATTGTCACTCGAGAAGTAAAAGAGGCAAGTCTTCCAGTGGGTACATTTATTTCAGGTACAGCTTGGTGGATTTCCCATACTTCTGTTTCTTTTACTCCTGTTGCCTCACAGGACATATACCAAAAGAGATATAAAATACTTTTATTTGCCTTGTTTTATATAAATAAAGAGAGTTTAAACTCTTTCCAGGTTTTTACTATTGTTTAGGGTTCCTATTGTTGACATGTTCCCTTCCCAACGATTCTTCTTTAAATCATTTTTGATATCGTGCTACTACAGTAAAAATAACTTGCCCAAAAAATTAACTAGTGACCCCAACCTCAGCCTTTTTTTTGTAATGCAATGGAGGACATTTGTAGTGACATTTTATTTAGTGACCTTACTAAAGATGAGGTGAGAGGGGCTTTAAATGCAACATCACAGGGGATATAAAGCATATTTTAATGATTTAAAAAGGTGAGCCCCAAAGAAAATGTAGCCCTCTCAACTGCTAACATTTGTAGATCACATAACATTTGGGAATACAACATGAGACATTGGCAAGTCAACTGTTCTTTTTTTTTTACCATTCTTTAACCTATCTACGGAAATCCTATTTTGTTATATTGGCCATATTAAATGAAACATTATACTTAAGATTTCACAAAAATGTAATGTGTAAACCTGTCAATAACATTCCACTATACTAGAGGAAGACCACAAATTCTCCATCATATCAATGGATCACTTTTTGGCATCTTAAATTAACTTTAAATTATGAGAAAGCAAGAAGGAAATCAGTTTTGATAATAAAGACCAGTAGCTTAACAAAGTTAAACTGACCAATAGTACAAATAACATTTTATATGTAAATTGTTAGTTAAAATAAAGATAAGCAAAGTAATGGTTAATGTAGAAAAGCACAGTCTCTCTCTTTCTGACATGTTTTGCCCTATGGCTTCCTCAGGGGAGGGTAGGGACGTACATTTAGTAAGTTGTTGAAAAGTGATTGCTAAATGGCCCTTCTATATTGTAAGCTCTTCGGGGGCAGGGCCCTCTCCTTTTGTGTCACGGTCTGTATTCGTCTGTCATTTGCAACCCCTATTTATTGTACAGCGTTGCGTAATATGTTGGTGATATATAAATCACATTTCATAAAAATAAAAATAATAATTGGTCCACATGGTAAAATAATGTGTAACGGAGGTCAGTGATAATGGTTTGCAAGCTTTGGAATTCCTGGAAATCTAGGAAAGGTCCAGAGGACCTATATGTATATGCGAGAATAGAGCAGATTTTAAGCTCAAGGTGGTGAAAAATTAGCCAAGGGGTCCACAAGTATGGGAGGGAAAAACACAGATTCAGTCTGTGTTTGTCAGCTCATCCCTGTCAATAACATTTTTCCCCTTACAGAAGGTTGACACTTGGCTTGTCTACTATTCATAAAGCATTTATGTATTAAACCATTATGCTACTAAACCTTGAAATAATATCTGATAACACTAAATGTGTATCTTCAGGGTCCCTCCCTGGGCCCTCCTTACCCCATGTGTAAAAGTTTTAGCATTTCAAAGGTCAAGATTTATTGATCAGGGCATGAAACAGAATCACCCCTTGTCCCCTCTTGATGGCGGCCCTGAGAGTAACAAGCCATAATACCTGTACTGTATATTTTTGGAAGACTTACTTTCAGTCCTTGGCATACCGGGTTTGGAGGTGTATAAGGAAGCTTTGTCTTCTTCCTCCAAGAATGCAGTGCTTAGGTCTGAGTAGCCAATATCTAGACCCAATTACTGGTGTGTGGGGAAAGGTGTAAGGCAGGGGTCTGCAACCTGCGGCTCCGGAGCCGCATGCGGCTCTTCAGCCTCCTTGTTGTGGCTCCCTTCGGCTGCCGCGGGGAGATCTCTGATGGGGGATAAAACTTTTAAAAGTTTATAAACTGTGTTATGTTTTGCGGCTCCAGACTATTTTTCTTTAGTGGAAGAGGAGGCAAAATGGCTCTTTTAATAGTAAAGGTTGCTGACCCCTGGTGTAAGGTCATGACCGTGTTTGGGCAAACACCAAAATAGTGTTTTAAACTCAAGGCTCCAGCATACAAACAGAGTGGTAAAGGAGTGTTTAGAAAACATTAATGGGAAGGGACTACCTAGCAAAATACCTATTTGGGGAAAAGGAAAACTGTACTATGATTGCTCTTTTGCTGCTGCTTTTTACTCCATTAAGTAAGGTATGATAAGTGTGTGACAAAAATATATTTCCTTTTATGTGTATTATACTTTTATATTATTCCTTTTACATGTGTCTGGCCATGCTGTGATAAAATCACATGTTTGCATCTAACTTAATATGTACCAGTTAGAACTTTTTTTTATTTTTAGGTATAATGATTTTATCATTATTCTGTTTTTTTTTTGTCTTTGTTAGATTGACGAAACATGATTAATTATAACTTTTTTCAAAGCAAATGTTTAGCTATTTCTCTTTAGCTAGCTCGTATAACCAATATTGTCTGCATTCCCCCTTGGACAATCACCTATCAGAGTTTAAAAGACTGTAAAAACTGTGCTACTGATCCCTATTGCAGTACCACATACCAAAGCCAAAAGGTTAACATCTCTAAACTGCGTCTTTCATCACTGAAATTGCTGCAATTTTGTGTCCAATATTATCCTCTCCCTATCATGCCCTATCATACATTTACGTGTATGGATGAACTTGTAAACAAGTTTACTTCCAGTATACTTGGAAAGCTTAAAAGAAGCCTATCAGGCACCACTAAAAAAACTGTAAAATTGTAAATTGTTTATAGGTATTATTTTTATTTATGCATTCAGATTTTTATATTCAGCGTGTTGTCATGATCATCCCTTGGATGCCTGGGTGTTGTGGTATGTGCCTGTTTGCAGCCCATGTATTGTCAGGACTGTAATTGATTTTGCCTACATTGTTTAGAGAACTGTCTATTAACAGGACCATAATACTATACTTTAATCATACGGTCCTACCAGGCTTATATCCTTTTAACCACCGAGCTACCTTTTCAGTGTTCTGCAGCAGCACACATAATGAGCTCCAATAAACCTTTTAGAAATGCATCATAGTGAAATTAAAGGCTAATTTCCAAACAATTCTCACTTCTCATTTTTACTGAACCACCCACCTAAATTAACTAGTCTTTCAAAATACAGGAACACCCCCATAGGCAGGAATTGAGGTTAGCTACCACACTACAAAAGAAGAAAGCATGAACAGGATACACACAGAAACACAGAAGAGACTGCATGAAAATAAGGTTTTAACACCTCAAATAGTGATATGGAGAATAACTGGTATGCATTTTTAGTAAATGTATTCATGTTTATGTACATCATATTGTTCCTCATTTTCAAATAAAATATTTATGTCTTTCCATAATTTTGGATGTGCACTGCAATCATGAAGTAAATTATTTTCATGCTTTCTGTTACCCCATTCTATCAATAAGTGCGAAATATGTATTTTTCTGCAGGGAAAATGAACCTGTAATACAACTTTAATGGAGAGAATATGCAATCAGTTTTAAAATCTGAACTACCTAAGTTAATTTTGACTACACATTGCAAAAGCAGCGACTTTACTCAGCAGAACTTCCAGTGGCTTGTGCAGGCTAAAATGAATTTATGGGAAAAATGACTAAAATGTGACTTTATAAACCTTTTCTTACTACTTTCCAAATTATATTACGGGGTCTTAAAATGTTTCTAAAATGAAGGGAGTCAGAGTTTAGCCTATAGTTAAAAATTGAAAAACATAACATAACAAGTCTAACAGATGTGTATCATTTTTTTTTTATTTTTTAAATGAAAGTAGATATTCCAACTAGGACATATTGTCAAATATCCTGATGTGGTCAACCTTCAGCACTCCCTTGCAGCCCACACCCTCTCCCCAGCAGGTCATTTATGATTATTCATGTTACACCTACCATTTCCAGATGAAAATCACATCCTTTCAAGTGTGGACCAGTTTCTAAAGTATATCTAAAGATCTAAAAGCAAAACTTTTTCTTTTCATTTAAAAGAGAATAAGTCAGGGTTGCTGGTTTTCCTTCATTTGTGCCAGAGAAGGGATATTAACTTTCATTCCCTGTCTTAAGACTCAACCAAACTGGATTTATAGAAAATCTTTTGCTATTAGATAACAAAGGTTACAATAACTTTTGAATATATTAACAAAAACTTTTACCTTTCCTAATTAAATCAAAGTGTCACACAAATCATTCTTAAACCATAATTTATTTATACGTTAAAAATCTGAAAAATATCTTTATCACAAATGTGCCAATTTACAGTCCTAATATCTTCGACGCGTTTTGCAAATTCTGCTTCCTCAGGGATCTTACGACTGACATCAAAATGAATTGATGAATCCCATATGTTAAATACATCATTCAAATCATTAATTATTAATTTGTTCTAATATACAAGGGTCTAAAAATGGATCACATAGGATCCCAATTGGGTTCATGGATAACCTATGATTTTCATAATTTGAATGATTGAGGAGTTCAGCACTCCAACATTGCCCCCTTGTTGAACATGTATCTTTTCTATTTGTGTCACCATATGATCAGTCTTCACTTGCACTCCTCATTGGTAATCCCAGCCCAGGAGGCTTATAGGCATGTTTGGGTAAGACTCTTTGCTAATAAAATTAGTTGCAGAAACATTGAGGGTGAATCTACTAAACAAAATGTAGGCTGTTCACTAACCATAGAAAATCTCCTTGCAAAGGGATTATTCACTAGTAGTGATAGTTCACTTTGCATAGACTACCAAATCACACAAAGAATTGCAAGACACTTTTTTTGTTGCACATGATTATTTAGTTTACTAAGCTCATATCACAAACAAATGTATAATTCAAACCAACCCACTTGAGGTAGGTGTTCCTATTTAGGACATTTACCTTTAAACATTTAAACTGTCAGAAATGTACTTTATATATATATACTTTATATATAATTTTGGTAATACAAATCTAAAAAGATCTTAGGAAAATATTAGATAATTGTGTCACTCAGTGGCATTATTACTGTTGCTCTCCACACTTGTCAGTCACTGGGCTAACATCCCTGTTAGCCTTAATACCTCTTATCCTATGTCTCTGAGATCTGAGCTAATTATTTCTACAATTTGCATACCATTGCTATTTCTGGCAGATATTTTGTCAGCTAGGTATCCTTGTGACACACAGATCATATAATAAAACATTGTGTAAAATCTCTTTGTGAAGCTCTGCTTTTTCTGCTGAAAAGGACACGTTAACTTAATATTTATTTGTGTCTTGTAACTTACACTAGAAAACTGATATTCCCAAGTCTGTAAGAAAAAGGCCTAACAAATATATTATGCTGGTCCCAAGGGAATGTTACAAGCAGGACATTAGAAGGTTAAAAAACTTGCCATCATTGCTCTCCTTTCATATTAACTTCTTTTCCTATCTCAAGAAAGCAGAGCACTGTAACTGGCCACTAAATGATGGTGCTATGTCTGCCATGTACACCTGTTTTACTTTTGTCTACGCTCCTCACTCTGATATAGGAACTGTACACTGATCATATCATTTAATAAGCAATTTGTGTTTGCTACCACTGGCATCATTGTATTAGTGCCATGACTTTGAGGCTATAGAAACAGTACAGGAAGAGTAACTGCTAAATGTACTGGACAATTAATTTGTGTCTCTGTCAACTCACTCATTACTTTAAACATTTATGTAATATTTACAAGGAATTAAACAATCATTTCAAATATATACTCTGCAAGAAAACAACATCCTCTAAAAAATAATACATTCTAGTACACAAATGAAACAAAAGACTACCAGCAGCTCACATCCAAAAGGCAGTTTTTTATGGTTACTTTTGAACTTTTTTTTTGATCATAGCTTTTAAAAAAATACTTCCTTTCTGAAACATATTCACATTTTTGTTTCCATCGTTTTTTTTAGTTTTTAGGAAAAATTTCACAACATATAAACAAAAATATATACGCAACAAACATAGTTTAACAATATAGAAACCAGGGTCCAGCAAATATCTTGGAAGTAAAGTCTAGCTTTAGTCGAGAAACCTGAGATCTGCAACAGAAATCACAATGCTCCTCAGGGTTGGCAATAAGTAAATATACCCGACAGCGTAAATAACAATAGCAAAAGGGTTCTTCTGACTCATGGATAATAAACCCAGAGCCGTGATGTTATCTGGACCCTTGTTGGACATCGACAGTTATTAACAAATATAAACAAAACTATGGCAACCAACAAAGTAGCTCTATGGTTGGGGGAGGGGGTAAGTAGGAAAGATAGACAGAACGGGGGGGAACGTTTGGATGGCAACTCTCAACACCAGGCCCAGAACTTCTGTGACTATTATTTCTTTAGCGTATATGTGATTCAATTTGAGATTCTTTAAACCAGTCCCATGCTGACCATGTCATTTTGAATTTTTTCTTAGGGTCATGATCCTCTGCCACCAGCATTTCCATGTGACGTATTTTCTCGAGTTCTAAAATCCAATCTTTAATGCAAGGAACCGTGACTTGTTTCCATGATCTCGGGATCAAAACCTATCATTCACAACCGACCAGGATAAGAAGTGGGATGTACCCATAGCTGGTAAGAAACGTTTATTCACATTTTTACCTAATTTGAAGGTGTAAATCATGTGTCCCCCTTTCCTTCATTCCTCAAAACTGTAGATATTAAAATGTATTTAAAACATTTATTTTTCAATTTTATAAATTTTAAAAATTTTAGCTATAGCATGGAACAGTTAAAACCACTCTTATTTTTCTCAACAAGAAGTAAAAAATACTTTGACATTGTGAGGGAAATCTCCTTTTGCATAGATATCACCATCTAATTGGTAGATTTTTCCCTCTATTTTTCTAGTATTTTGGATGTATAGGAATGTTTTTATTCCCATTGACCTTAACAGACAACAATAAAAGCTTGAAAGCAGTTTAAACCCTTTATGATTATCGAAATAAAAAAAGTTTTACCTTTAGGTATACTTTAAGCCTCTCTTTTATTTGTATTAGCTCTTTCACTCTTTTTGTTGCCCATCTCTGAACTTTTTCTGTTTTATCAATATATTTTTGTAAGTGTGGTCTACATATCTGAACTTGATGAACATACTAATTTTATATAATTATTCAAACATCCCTTGTTGCTAACTAAAAGTGCTTTAGGATTTCCTTGAATCTCTATATGATTGTGTTATATTTATGAAAGGGTGTTCTACCTGATTAAAGGACTCTAGGATCAGTCAGAGTCCAGAGTAGATTCCCATTCTGACTGATATCTAGTGTAGGATGCTACTAGGAAGTAAGATTGGCCTACAGTTTGGAACAATGTATAAGCATGTTTTAGAGGACATGAAGCAGCCCCCCTTTAACTTGCTCACTTATTAAAGGTGATGGCCACTAGCCAGAGAAGAGATGTTAGATTATTGCATCCCTGGCAAGTTGGGCTAGGTCAGTGTTGGGAAAGAGTAGAAATTATCTATACCTACAAAGATCGAATAGACAGAAAATGCAGTATAGTTTTAACACACCCCAAAACACTGAAATTGTGCAGAGTCTTTGCAAATTGTGAATTTTTTTTTTAGGGATATTGATGTACCCAGTGAGTAGGGAGCTAAATACTATTATTAAAAAGACTATTTACTGAAGAAGCTGAGACTCTTCTCACAATAAATTGTATGAATATTAATTGAAATGAATAAATTCTGTGAAATAAGGAAACATTTGCTTTTCACACTTTCACAGACTGGATAATTAAAGTGAATAGATGCCCAATTTATTGCGTGAAGATTCTCAATTCCTTTTTTAGTTCAGACTCAGTTACAGCATACAATACACAGAGCAAGCTTGGGGAAGCAGCATCTAAGTGGTAACATATGTAAAACATATTGCTTAAAGGACAGTATTGTTTCTTGAAGTAGATAAGGAAAAGTAACAATTGTTACTTTATTGTTAACAATCTAGTGGATCCGTTGAATTAGGTAACTAAATGAGTGTACGTTCCCTAAACAGCAACACCAACCTACAGCTATATCAACATGATAGAAATTTGGTTCCATCTACTGTGCTCCACTGAGGCACCCAACAAATATGCAGTATAGTAAAAAAAAAAAAAAAAGGTAAATTATTTTCAGACTATCTACTTCCACGTACCTGCACCTGTATCTCGATAGACTTAAGGGTTTGAAAATTGGACCAGCAATCCTAAAGCTTTTTATTCAGGTACACTCTTGCTTGTCCATGGCAACAAATAATATCTTTTCTCCAATGAATCAGTAATGAAAACGTATACGTTTTCAGTCCCCTGATGCCAGATTTCATCTTGATACAAATGAATAGATCCTTTAGACTAACACCACCAACTATTTACACGTCACCCGCTGCTACAGTGTATAGACCCATAAAAACTTGCCTCCCAGCTCCTGCAAGAAAAAAACCTTATATCAGAACATACCTGAGTGAAAAAACACATTTCATGCTGCAGTGAGTACTAAGTGGGTAGTCATCATACTTGTCCTATGGATACTTTTAACATTCATGCTTATGTTCAGTGTCACCCAGTCCAGGGCTGCATACAGATAGTGATACTCAAAAATCATTCACAATGATATAAGTATTTGGTGTACAACTTCTTACACTTTCTGAATAATTCATTTATACATTAACACTTAGTGTAGTGTTTATTGCTGCACTATTGTGTGCTCATTGTTTTTTTCATATACTGTATACAGATAGGGCTGAACATTGGGTCAATGTCTACAAATCCCATTTAGTTTTAATATTTGCAAGGCATACTTGATCATTATATTCTTTTTTTTTCTTAAGTTAAAAATGTTTTGCCCATGCCCCTCCATATAGCAAATGGGAGCATCATGGACTGTATTTGTGTGAACAACTTATTGCAGCAAACTTTCTAGTTTATATGCATTAGAATTTCTTTCCTACAGATCCTCTCATCGTTAACAAGCACAGCTTATCCCCTTAACAAGACTTTTCAGTTTCAGCTCTACCGTCTCACTCCAGATAAAACTCTTCTGTCCTATTCTAGTTTCTTGCAAAATGTATTTTTCCCCAGGAAAGCTTTAAAGCGACAGAAACTCCTTTCTTAACCACTGAAGCTTGTACTGTAGCTGGCGAATCTGTCAAGAGGAGCAGTGATTTTAGAAAGGTAACTTTAACAGATCCAATCATGTACTTTATTGGTATATTGCTGATATAAATTGATATAGAAATGTAACAGGGATAATAATTATTTCCCTATATATTTTGATAATATGTGTCACAACAAATAATCTTAAGAAACACAGTTTATTATCAGACAAGCATTCAGTGCATTCATTTAGGCATTTTTGCACATTATGTACTGCGAAAAACATCACCGAAATGACGCAGAAGTCTTGGCAGAGGGAAAGCATCTTGAACCATAATTAACATGCTGAGCATGTGTCAGACTGAGCCTGCCAAGGTAGATCAGGTGTTAGCAATACTGACATAAGTAGGTTTTAAGAATGTGAATCTGTCCAAGTTCTGCATAATTTAAAATTTGAATATTTCAGATGGTTTTATAAAAAATAGTTAAGACAAACTTTTTTCATGTATATACAAACTATGGACAAAACATAGTCTAAAATATGCAGTGTATTTAATGCATGTTTTATATTCTGCCAAATCAGTAAATTGTGCTTGTTACATTTCTGGATTTGTTTAAAATATTTTCTGTTCTGGCATGTTTTAGCTTTCATTCTTTTATTTATACCTTATACAGGGAAAAAACACATGGACTAGTAATTTGTATTACAGATTACCATTTGCCATGTTGCATTTTTTTATTAGATATTTTCTGTTCAAACAACAATATACTGTACGTATTAGGCAAAGATATCGTATTGTGTTGAGTATAACTTTTCGCAAAATACAATAGTGTAACATGTCAAATGTACAGAAAAATGGTGTGCCAGGACCATTTTAAGGTTCAAATATTGGCTATAAGGAGTAGTACTATGCATAGATCACCTACTAAGAATATTTACATTATCATATATCGCAGGGCCACAAAGAACCAAGGTAATATGAGTTACCGCGCAGCTGGAAAACCTGCCGCGTTTTGCCCGTCGTGGGCTTTTTCAGGGATAGCTGTGCGTTTGTGGTTGCATGCGGTCCTGGCACACAAATATTCTGTACGTTTGACATGTTACATTATTGTATTTTGTGAAAAGTTATACTCAATACAATACAACATTTTGCCCAAAAAATGTTTGTACATTTTTCCTTTGTCCTTGCATATTACCTGGGTTGGCAATATCCCTATTAAGGGTAATTTTACTATATTAGAAACTCTCTATGCCTATCACTCCACCATAGCTTGCCCAACTAAAACTTTTTCTATCAATAGTTTCCATGTACAGCCAGGTACAGGTGCAAGGTAGCAAAGGGGTGTCTAAACTGTCATTTACTATCTACAAGGTGCAGTGATCTTCTACAGTATTAATAATATTTCCCTTCAGTATTAACCTCTCCATGCGGCCAGCCAGAGCACATGGTGGAGAAGGCGCAGGTTTACAACAAGGCAGAAAGTAGCATCCTTCAATCAGGTATGCCTGGACAGTCTCATGGCAGGAAACATTGCATACACCAAATGGGTTGGACATCAACAAAGTGGAACAGAGTGTAGTAGCTGCAGACAGCAACTTCACTTTGCCTACAACTATTTATATTATTTTTGGTATTAATATTATTCCTCTGTGCTAGTAGAGTAGGGGAGGTCTATAATAGGGTTCTGTATATAGGGCATGGTGAATGATGACACGTAGTATATTATGAGGTATGAGGGGAAAGCTGTTGATAGACATTTCCAGGTAGAGCCATTGACCATGTAAAGGGGATATTATAGCAGAAACTGTGACTACAACAATTAAATTATAGCTAAGGCTTACACCAGTAAAGAGGATATTTATTAGTGCTGCCTAAGCTCTTAGCTAGCTTTTCTCAACCAGGGTTCCATGGAAGCCTAGAGTTTTTACAGAGTTTGCTAGGGGTTCCTTGAACAATGTTGTGTCTTTCAGGTTAGTTTAAATCACACCAGTGATCTTTTGGCTATGTGTAAGGGTGCCATTGTTCCCAATAGCAAGCAATGTAAAAGGCATTCTTTACACTGACCCCTACTAATGTACTGTGAGCTGTGGATATAGTAATTATATCAGGGTATCCTTGAAAACCTGAAAGTAAAATCCTAGGGTTTCTCCATGTTATAAAGTTTAAAGAACACTGCCGATAAATACTTCCCAAAAACCCTTGTGCAATCATGTATGTGGCAGAATGTTGCTTTTAGGGGTTTTTGCTGTTATATATATGAATGTGTGTGTCCATGTGTATGACCATCTCCTCATGTTTTTAAATTGAAAAATGTATTTGCTAAATGAATCATCTATACTCAGTAAGTAAAAAATGTGTTCCTATAGTAGTGGTTTAGTGGTCGCCAACATTTTTGGACCTATGGGCCACTAAATGCACAGACTCCAGACCGCGAATGCGTGAGGAACCGTGTGTCACTTAAAGAGGAAGTTACTTCCCCCAGAGTGAGGCCATGATGCCAGAACCCTCCCACTTTCCCATCGCAGGTCTGAACCTGCAATGGGAGAATAAGCGGGTTGTGTCCAGAGACACAACCCGCCCACCGCCGAGCCTGCAATCCATATGGGAGACATGGCCCACAGCTCTAGCCTGTGCACCGGCCAGAGCCGTGACTCACCAAAATTTTCTTGTCAACCACTAGTTGGCGACTGCTGTCCTATAGTTTAAGTAAGAGTAATACAATCCTTAACAAAGAAAAAGCACTTGATTGCTCCACCTACAGGCTGGATAGCAGACTATAGAATAGTAATTTGCGATTTTTCATGTTTGCCTACCAAAAAATAAAGTACATTAATTCAAATGTATTGTAATTCTTGTCCTTATTTGTCATGATAAAAGAGTCAAAAGTTTAAATCCAACACATTTCTGGGGTTATACACAAACAAGGAACAATGATTCCTATAACAATAGACTTCCATACTGTTAATTGGTTTCTTATGCCTTTACCAATCAGGATACTTTTTTTTTTCAAAAAAATTATAGGCGTGCGTGGCCAGTCCTCCTCACAAGGTTATAGCAGTAAATGAGGGGGTGGGGAGAATATTCTTTTTATGTTACATATACTAATCTCACCACTCTTCAATTAAAAAGTACAGGAATGTTTTTGTTTATGTGGGAGGTTGTCTTTCAATGGCATAAATGGTGGCTATTGTTTGTCTTTATACTTTGTAAAGATGCAGAATAATACATTATTGCTTTGTGTGCAGTACTGCACGTACTTTGCAAACTAATGTAACAAAAAAATGTCACATCAATAAGCTTTTGAATTTAAAACTGACTAATCTTATTGTAAGCTTTACTGGGAAATTATGTATAGCCATAATTTTGGTTTCATTATTTCAAGTGATTATATTTGTTTTCCTGTCAATTGCATTTAGGTTTTTCAGGCTTAAACTGTATTACCATAGCAGTGGAACAAAAGATGAGAAAAGAGATAGGAATAGTATCACCGCTGCTCTCTTTTATCTTGGATGAAGAAAGGTAATGGAAAATCTATAAAAAAGTGATAGATATCTCATAGGTTGACCCTGTGTAGCAACGCTATTGATTTCATTGTTCTTTTTAAGATATTACTTGTCTCCTCATGTTGGCAAAATAAGAACACAAGGATATCCAAAAAAATATTTCATATTCAAACAATATATATTCAATAGTGCTTATACTAAAGTGTGTGTATTATACATTTTTTTTATAGTATTGCTTTTTTTCTTCTAGTTTCTCTAAATCATGAGCTAATATTACAGTGTTTAAATCGCTGTCATTTTTATGTGACTTTTACATTTTTTTAGGTTTAGTAGTTTTATCATTTTATTACTGTAATTTTTATAAATGGGAAAATAACAAGAGATATCTAGATTAGCAAGGACAGAGAGAGTTGCATTTCCTTGCATTTCCTGCAATTTTGCACCCCGCTAAATACCTGTTAAGAAAGCAGCCCCAACCTGGTAATCATTGATTCTCATTCAATTAGTAAAGGTTGTTTATTATGCGGCTTAGGTGGTCAGCACTATTTCTCTGTGGTAGCTAACAAACAATTTATAGTTATAATGATAACTCAAACTGTAAAAATGGAATCACTATAATGTAATAAAAATAATGCAATCAAATAGAAATACAATTATTAAAAAAATAAATACTATACATATAACTTTCCTAACCCATAAAGACTAGTGAGAACAGTTGTTATCTGTATTTTAATTCAATACATTGAGATTTTATCATTTTATAAAGATCCTAAAGTCTTAAGCCCAGCTGTAGATTACTATTTGTGTCTAAAATAACACCTAGTGGTAGGTAAACCTTAAGTGTACTTAAACCCCGAAATTTCACTTTACATAAAAGGGTAGACAAACTTTTTGTCAAAAAAGAAAAATATTTTGATCTACCCATGCGCAGTAAAATTGGCAAGTTATTTCTCCATCCACGTCAACTCATCTTTCGCCTGGGTTGGGTGATATAGGAAGAAGAACCAGGAAGAAGAGGTCAAGATGGCCCCGCCGGCGATCCGGCTCGGGGACGGATGCCGGGATGACACAAGACCCAACGGATGACACCTCCAGATGGATCGGATCGCACCTCCTGCAGGATTGAAGGTAAGTGTATTTTTTTGTTTTAGGCAGTTTTCAGTTTAGTTCCTTTTTAAATACGCAAAGTGAAAAAAAATGCCACTGCCAAAAAACATTCTGTTTTACTCATCAAGCATTTTTGGCCTTCTAGTTATAAATATTCAAAAGATGTTTAAAGATCCACCATCCAGTAAATCCTGATTTTATCCACTAGAGAATGATATGCTCCTATTATAAACTGTAAAAAAGGAGAGAACTAATACTAACTAGTACACTAATTATTTCCAGTTTTTTAAAATAAATATGTACTGTAATATTGTGTTGTAATATGTAAGCGTGACTTCACACTTTTCACACCTTTTGCTTTGACTCAAATTGCTTTGCACATTTACAAAGCAGATAACAGAAAATATATTTTTGCTTCAGGTCATGTAAATATGTAATTGTATAGAAACATGGTCTGCGATGTCCTAAAAAAAAGAAAATTTAAAGGTGTCACAAAACAACAATACCTTTTCTAGATAGACTTGCACACAGTTTTGAAGGAGCACAGCAGTAATGGTTGTTTCAAAGATCTTGGAGAACCAACCACAGATCCTATATGGATGTAGGCTGCCTCAAATCCTTCTCTCCCTTTATGTAACCCCAGACATACCTTATATTGTTGAGATCAGCACACTGTGCAGATCATACCATCACTTCTAGGACTGATTATTTTTCTAGGGCTGAAGGTAGACCTAATGACATTGGCTGCATGTTTGGAGGTCATTGTTCTGCTATAGAATAAAATTGGTGACAATCCGATACCTCCCTGATATTGCGTGATTGCATGGAAATGTATCTGCTTGTATTTCCTAGCATTGAAGACACCATTAATCCCGACCAGATCACCAGATCTATTTGCAAAAATAAGTAGCTCCAAATTTGCTTATAGTGGCATTATGAATTTTTTCTCAGTATCACTTTGCCAACTACTAAACCAGTAATTCTATGGTCAAGTTTGCTGATCTCTTCAACTGAATAATTAGTCTGAGCCATTGCTTTATTAAATCCTCACTCATGACAGCCAGTCAGCTTGAATTTTCACATAGGCAGATCAGCAGTTTGCTATGTTTTATGAAAGAAAGCCTAGTATATGAACATTGTAAAAAAGTCACCTTAAGGCAGACAACATTTTTGATTATAAAAAAAAAATACATCACCAAGCTTATTTTTTTGCTAAGTATCTGATGAAGATGTATTTTTGTAGCAGGTCACCATACAACAGCAAACACAAACCAAAAAAAGGTAGAACATGTATATTCATGACTATTAAGACCAACCAGATCATATTATTTTACCCAGAGCTAGCAATTTTTCTGTTCCAGGGTGCTGGATGTAATGTTAGCAATATAATACTTTAATGTGAAATTCCACCCTCAAACGTTTATCACAGTAATTCATATTTTTATAAATCATGTATCTACAATGTTCTCTAACCTGGGTATTAGGTGGATGGATCCTCACATAGCATAGGTTCACATGCATAATGTGTTTCCTAAGGCTGCTGTAAGTTAAAATGTGCATGGTATTAAATGACAGCCACCAAAAAGAATACAAATGTGAACTTAAAGGTGAATGTATAACAAAAAGTGTAAATGAGTGCATTCAGGTGATGTGTAAAGATAAATTGTATCTAATCCCAACAACAAACAAAGCCCTTAGATATGAGGACTGCAATTGTTTTTTTTTTCAGAATAGAAACAATACAAAACGACAATTATAAAGAATACCTTTTGAAATTCAGTGTGCATGTGACTTCTTGTATAGGTAAGTGAACTCTCAAACAGTGTTATCAGCTCTTACCAGTTGTCTTTCCCCAGTGATAGGTAGATAGGGATAGAGCAAAGTGTTTGTAGATCCAGGGTAACAAATTTGCTCCTCTAATAATACAATACACTTTAGGGCAGGACGTATGTTACAGGTAAGATCACCTGCTGAAAACCAAATTTAAAAAACTTAAAGAAAACTAATGATGCCATCAAATCTAGACTGGTAAGCTGTAATGTATTATTTTTTTGATAAACTAAGGTAATATTTTTACTAATTTACCATATGTGACCGAATAATGCATGTGTATTTGTTTCTTCAGTCAGGTAAATAGAATCTCATGTCTGCAACTCAAATGTAATAAAAAAATAAACATAAGGTAAATGTGCATCTGAAGAGATGTAGACTTTTAAAGAGTATCCCTAAGGCACTGGCAGGCTGTCATCGTGTTAGCATTTAGCTAAGTATTTAGTTGTGTGAGCTAAGAGAAACAGGAAAGGCTCCGAGAGATGGAACGATAGGAAAGTTTCCAGATGTCTCCATTAAAAGACGTAAAGTCCTTGTTAACAAACAAATCACATCTGCATTTATTCGGAACTTTCAGAATGTATTGAAGTTATTGCATACATATTATTTTTTATAATTTTAGAATACCGAATATTTATTTGCAGTCAACTGTGTATGCATGAGTGTAGTTTAAGTATGTTATGTGTAAAAAATTTGAAAATATTTATAACTTAAGGTACTTTGCCATTAGGTTTACTTTTAAAGAATAAATACAATGCATTATCTGTGAATATATATTTGAGGCTAGCATTACACCTTTGTTTTGCAGTAATCAGACATATTTTACCATGTGCCATCCCAACACATTTGTGTGATGCACTGTTAGTGCCATTCATTTACCATGGCACCCCAAGGCACAATGCAGTAGGTAAACGTGGATGTAAGGCCCGGGTCAGTACCAGTATTCCCCAGACACCAATCCCCCAATCTATCGCCGCAGTCTTTGCCTATAGCAGCCCTCGCTCAGCCTCAGGAGACTGGTTGCGTTGCACTCGGTTGCCCCCAGGACTTGGTGCGGAAGGGATGGTGTCTGGAGATAGGCCGACAGCCAACCCGGCTCCCACAAATGCAGAGTTCAGAATGTCAGGAAATCCAAAAACAAGCCGAGGTCAAAAACACAGGAAATCAGTCTATCCAGAAAAATACAAAGGGAAAGGCACAGAGTCGGGGTCACAAGCAAAGGTCGGTCCTGGCAACGGATAGTCAGGAAGAGGCGCAGGTCAATAAAAGAGAATACTCAAAAATCACTCCAACACAAGTAAGCCCAGGAGACGCTATAACAGGCACAGAAGACTGGAAGCAGAGAGGCTAAAAAAGCCCCAGCAGCCAATGACAGCATTGGAATTACACAGGAACCGCTCTGCTAATCAGCTGCACAGCTCCAACTCTCTTTAGCTGAGCAGCCTTAGTGCAGAGGGTGCCGAGGGAAAAATCCCAGCTACAAGGATGCTGCATCCCTCAGGGCTACCCGAGTACGACCGCCAGAGGGAATAGGCTGTGCACGCCCTCCTGCAGTGAGGCATCGCCTATGATCGTAAGTCCAGAGGGCACCTCCTACAGTGGATCTATATTGAGATTGCCACAAAGCAGATACTATGGACCTGATTTATTAAATCTCTCCAAGACTGGAAAACATACATTTTTTATTAGTTAACCTGGGTGATCCAGCAAACCTGTAAAACATTTGCTAACAAATTCATTCCAGGTTTGCTGGATCACTCAGCTTCACTGATAAAAGTGTATCCTCTCCAGCCTTGGGGAGCTTTAATAAATCAGACCCAATGTTTTGTGCTGCACTTTGACCTAGGCCCAGTATTTGTCTCCTAAATCAATACCGTTTATGCAACACACAACATACACCAATGAAACAGCCTAGTACAACTTTTACCATGTAAATGCAGGTTTTAATTAATTTTAAAGATTTTGAAATCTGCAGTATTTGACAACGCTCTGTAATTGTCTCCAGTTGTGCTCCTTTGTTGCCTGAAGAACAGACAACGAGTAATGATTGGAACCAGAACTGTCCAGTTCAACAATCGTTGGGATGTCAACTGCACTGATGAAATGAGGGGTAAATAAGGTAAAAAAAGATTATTGTATTAAACAAATAGCAATTGTTTACAATATTCAGTTCTTGGATAGTTCGTCCGATAGTTCGGATTCTGACTCAGATTAGAGGTATTCCAACCTTGAATCTAATCAAAATTTGAGAAGTTGTGTTCTGACATATGACAGTGTACTATGCCTGTCGTTGGCAGATAAAGGGGCCCAGCTGCACATGCTTGCCATTGACAATATAGTAGGCCCACAGACGATGACAATGACGCTGTCATTGGCCAGAGGCTAAATTGGATGAACTGCACTATATCTTGCAATTAAAAAATAAAAAAGATCGGAATTTTTATGTCCAGTCAGAAACCTTAAACAATCCAATCGGATTTGATCTAGATGTGATCGAATCTGTTTTTTCTGTTCCGAGCACCTCTATTCTTCAGTAAACTCATTACCATTCAGAAAGGTGTTTGTAACCTTGTGATTATCCTCCTAATTTTCAACCAGACTCTGCGTGATGCATCTCAGAAACCAGATTGCATCTGTACCAAAGATACTTCAACCACTCCAATTAGTTTCAATGATGACCAGGGCTTCTGGGCAGTTGAGGACTGGGAAAACCGCATTGGTTCTTCTGTCAAACACTTCCCGCATGAACTTTAAATCCACTTTTTTAGTATTTAATATTGAAACTATATGTGTAATTCCACAATGATATGGTATATTTAGCAAAAAAAAGTTTGTGTAACGCCTAAAAAGCATTTTTATGTGATTTGTAGTTTTTGTTTGCTGTATATCCTTGGAGAAAGATTCTTAGCTATGAAGTCTGTTGCTGTTCAAAGTTTTCTGGGAAGTGTGCACTGAACACCAAACACTGAAAGCTCATCTGAACTTTAAAAAAAGTCAGCAACTGCTGTAGAGAAGCATATACCCTGGCAGTATGCTACAGAGAAGAACAATTCTTTATGTGGTAATAGTGATCTCTCTGCAGAAGTCAGATATGCCCGCCCTTATTAAGAGCTTTGTAATGAGCACTGTAATGTTTTTTTTTAGTTTTGATTGCTTTTTTATAGTATGATAAAAAAAAATCTGTGTTTTTTCTTCTCTATATATATTTCTTTTCTATATCAATTAACTCTAAACAGACCTTTTACCAAAAATGACACAACATTGCACAGGACAATTAGCCATAATATTGTTTGTTTATCTGCTTTGGAAAGCACAGTCATTCATGAAATGAACATATATAAACAGAACATTAATTTTTAAGACTTCCCATTTGGCGTGTGTATCTTTACGTGCACAATTAATCCTGCTAAACTATCTATTGGTGATTGAGTTGGCTAAAGCTGCATAGAAAAGAAAACCCACAATGCTAATTTGCATTAAAAGGTTTCTCTTATGAAATAAAACACTGTGAGGAGGCATTATTGGAAGAAACCATTCTATAATTAATAATGGACTCAACACTAATTTGGAGACAGTAGTCCAGAGGACAAGTTCAAATTTACTACCCCTGAATTTGTATGTGGCACATGACACCATGACACCATGACACCTCACATACTTACTTTGCTTCATGCACATATGCCCTACAATATGTCCCTTTAGCTTCCATTGGATCTGGTTTACTTTATTTCTATGTAAACTGTAGGACTTTGCACTAATCAAGGATGCTTTACAGCAAACTATTTACTATAACATTTAAAACATTGATAACATTTAAGGGGGCTAGGTAGCTGTAATTTTTCATGTTTTTCCAAAATGTCTTTTCTTTATTTTCTGACTATACTGGATGATGCAGCAGATTAGCCCCAGGAATACTTGCCGGAATCCATGTTCTTGTGTTCCTTTGAGGTACCTCTTCCACATGTGAAGACCATTAATCAAAAGTTTATTGATTCTGTTGTCGTGACACCGATCTTCAAGGTTACAAAAGCTAAAAGCTGTGTAGATCCTGTGAGGTCCCTGTGAAGATACTATGAGGACCCTCTAAAGGAAGAAGCCTGGACAAAGATCACATACTAAAGGCCATAAAACCGCAGATATGGAATGTGGCCCGTAATGTGATTTCAGGTAAGAAAGCTTTTGGTTATGTTTTATTTTAACTGTAGATAACCTCTGAGCCCCCGTGTCATGTCGGCCCTATATAAATACTGTGTGTAATATTAAGTTAGGGGAAAGGGATATTTTATTACACAGAAGATAAATAGGTCAATGTACTTTTGCTTTCACTCACAGTAAACAGACTGGGGTAGGGCCAAGAACAACAGAGGAAGTGGGTTGAATAATGCCGACATCTAGTTGCACAAAAAAATCTCTGAATATACAGCTAGTTTTGTAACTTTATCTTTTATTGTGCTAGTCATTTTATTTGTTATTAGAAGTATTTGTGGGACTACAAGTGTCAGAAAAGAGCAACACAAAACACTTAGACGCTGTTTAAATAAATGTTAGTACTTATGTTAATTGGATGGATACAATGGTCCAAAACAGCAACAGTTCCATCAGCAAGATCACATGACTCTGTTTATCCCAGGCAGTGCCCATTTCCATATCATCTAACTGGGAAGAGTCAGGCAGGGAGAAGCCGGCATTTCTTTACGCGTATCTATCCGTAGGTCAGTGTCAGCACTAAATTCTATGATATCTGGAGTTAACAAATATACACTGATCTCATCCAATCAATTCGTTACATGAGCATTGCTAGCTCATTTTGACCAAATCTCCTTGTTACATTATAATGTGAAAAAACTTGTAATTGTTAGTATGAGATTATATTTTGTATATTACCAGCTGCTCTCTTTCTCATAACCCATCAGGGCATAACAGCCAAAACTTTCTTCTTATCAGATCACTCCCACTCTAACATAGTGTGGAAAGGAGGACACAAGATGTTCACAAGCACAGACTAGACAGTTTACACAAAATAACCTGTACATCCGCAAACACATGTATTACCTATTCCATGTTTTTGTATTTGACTTGCTAAAAAGATTTACTCTTAGGAGGCTCTCCAGTGGAAAATTCAGAAAGCCTCACCATTCCTGCTACAATTTTTAAGCCGTATATATAAAAGTTCCATTGCTGGCTTTCTCCAACCTTTTAACTTCTACTTTTTCTGGACAGCTTGGTCTGTTTAAAAACAAAGAAAATAGAAAATAACACAATCAACTGATTACAAAAAATATATTTTTAAGGTGACACAAAAAACACAAAAACTGCAAAATGCTGCAAAAACTACTAACAATGGTAAACTAACTTCAATTTTATTACAATATCCCAATAATGTATACCTTAGCTTACTGTAATCCAAGATAACAGTATTTTAGACCAACTTTCTTTGAATATATATGGAAAAATGTAGCATTAGGCAAATGTTTATTAAGTATGAATGTTACTGTACATAGCCATACTCCTACAAACTCATTTTGAATAAGCTGTATACAGCCTATTGAGTGTATGGAAATATAACTACAGGAACCGTGTGTGGCAAAATTGGAGTGAATCAGGTAAACTATTGACAGAGTGAAATACTTTTGAAGTAGTATAATTTTCCAGGTTTATTAAACAAATTGAATTGCATCTCAAGTGTTTGCACAAGAAATTTGTAAACCCCAACTACATTTTCAGTTTAAATAAGGCAAATACATTTCAGGTGTATCAGAACAAAATATGTGCAAAGTCTTACAATTAGTTTTATTTAGAAAGCAGCTCCAGATTGGGAAGAAATGCCTCCTGTCAGAAATCTGTAGAGCTGGATCCTTGCCCTCTGTGTGGAAGAAGTCTTTTCTGCATAGGGCCAACATGCCCACAAAATAAGTCACCAGTGCTGGAGCTCTCCAATCAGAAGGGATTTTTGTTTACCTTGTTATCTAAATCTATACCTTACAACTTTAAAAGGTGAAAAAGAGGAATAGGAGGGACATAGAAGACCTGTGGTACATGGTGCAAGCTGCGTCAAAACAATATACAGAGTTTATATAGAGTAGTAAGGAGTATGTATCCCTAACATGGCATGAGTTGTGTAAAGAAAAATGCCCAGTTGTTTCAGTTTTTGCTGGGCAACTGGCTACCTCACTGGGTGCCCTAGCTCACTAACCCAAACACTATCTCAGTATCAATACTGTTTACTCACAGCTTTGTAGTCCTGTGTGGATGTTGGCTTTCCTCAGCTTCTCTGATCACCACCTGCCTGCAACACAGTGGCTGATCCTCTTCCTCTCAGCCTGGAATCCACTCTGGCTCTCTCTCAGCTTGGAGTCCCTCTGGCTTTCTCTCAGCCTGGAGTCCACTCTGGCTCTCTCTCAGCCTGGCTCTCTCTCAGCCTGGAGTCCACTCTGGCTCTCTCTCAGCCTGGAGTCCACTCTGGCTCTCTCTCAGCCTGGAGTCCACTCTGGCTCTTTCAGCCTGGAGTCTACTCTGGCTCTCTCTCAGCCTGGAGTCCACTTAGGCTCTCTCTCAGCCTGGAGTCCACCATGGCGCTCCCTCAGCCTGGAGTCCACTATGGCTCTCTCTCAGCCTGGCATCCCTCTCTGGCTCTCACTCAGCCTGGAATGCACCCGGGCTCTCTCTCAGCCTGTCACCCTCCTTTCTCTGTCAGCCTCTCACTGAGCACACCTTCTCCCTTGCACCTGAGTGCAGGTGCATATTGGGTTGGGCCAAGGAACCCACCCTTTCACTCCCTTGGCCGGCTCCAGGGCCCTAAAGACCTGGTTTCTTCCTAAAACCCATAAAAACCCATTATCTCCCTATTCCCTGGAGCCTTTTTAACACTTTCCTGACCTTTTTTACCCTTTCTAGGGACACTGTCACAACTTACACTTACATGTTTGGTAATTTTAAAATTTCGCTCGCTCATCCCTACACAGCAGGAGGTGGGGAAACAAGGATATAGGAAGGATCATACTTGCCACCGGGAGTTGTTGAAGAATAATAGTGACCAGCAAGGAGTTCAGGGGACAATAATGCCCAGTAGGTACAGGGAGAATATTCCCTGGCTAGGGGTTTGGGAAAACATTGGTGTCCATTAGAGGCTATGGGAAAATAATGCTTCTGAGTGGGGATATAGATGAACAATTGTGCCCAATGAGGGATGTTGGTGAAAAGTACTGCCCAGTGGAAAGGGGATAAACATTGGTGGTCAGTAGAAAACACTTACCTTGTGTCAGTGTCAAATAGTGCTGCTCTCTACTTCTGACTCCTTCTCTCCTACTCCGCTGGACTCAAGTTTCATCATGTGTAGTGCGAGATCGCTCATAGCAACAGGGTCAGAAGACAGCAGTGAATCAGACAGCAGACTTCAAAGTTGCAGTTGAAAACAGGCTCATGCCTGTCTATTTATTAGCACTTTAATAAACAAAAGAAATGGCTCGGCTGAGCAACTACATGCCTTTAACTTAGATAGTCCGTCCATAAATACCAGTAAAGCAGTTTAGGCAAAACCAATACAAGGCAGTCTTTACATCACAAAACAAGCATGTTCCACTCACATGTAATTGTTGCTGGTGCAAGGCAGAGCTCTGTTCCCCACAGCTCTGGGAACTAACTGAGCTGCCTACTAAGCACCCTTCAGCTTGCAACACAGTGCTGATCCTCGTCCCTCAGCCTCTTGCTGATCACTCTCTCAGCCTGGGTCCCTTGGCTCTCTCCCAGCCTGCATACCCCTGGCTCTCTCCCAGCCTGGCATCCACTCTGGCTCTCTTTCAGCCTGGATACCTCTGGTTCTCTCTCAGCCTGGCATCCACTCTGGCTCTCTCTCAGTCTGGAATCCACTCTGGTTCTCTCCAGCCTCTGACTGCTCACTCTCAGCTTGGATCCCTCTGGATGATTACTTCCTCCTCACCTTTCACCTGAGTGCAGGTGCATATTAACCCAGTCAGGATTGGGTTGGGCCAAGGAACCCACCCTTTTACTCCCTTGGCCCGGCTCAAGGGCCCTAAAGCCCTTGGTTTCTTCCCAGAAACCTACACAGACCTATCTACCCTCTATTCCCTGGAGCAATTTGAACACTTTCCCTGACATTAATAGTGACACTCTGTCACAGTAGTTACAGAGATTTTTTTACTGAAAGTAGAAATGATGAGCAGAAATATTAAATTACATTTACCTTTTTCTTAATCTGAATGTTGTTATAACAAATGTTAAGCTTAACACTATGTTTGCTTTGGTGCACCATATTTATAAAAACTATATGATGTTAATATTAATCATACTACAATACCAAATTGGAAACATAGTGTACCAGTTAACTTATTCCTTAACAGATATATGTGAAGGTGTGTTAATCTTTATTTTAGAATTAGAGACTTTCATTAGAGCCAATAAAATAATTCCTTTGGTATTATTATAGTGGTAGAACTTATATAATATTACAACACAACGGACCTGTCAAATGCATATACCATTCCACTATGAGTAAGATTTACATATGTGATATGACACAGTCACAGAACTGCCTAAACTAGTGTTTCTTAATCTTTTTAGGATGGGTAAACCCCTATAACTAACTTTCAGGTCTTCAGGGTCTTCAGGTCTGCTATAATACCCATATCCACAACCTATAGCATATTAGTGTGGTGGCTGCGGGGTCCTTCTCCTGACCCCGCCGGGGATGGGGGGTGCAGTGGACCAGCCAGAGCCACGACCACCAAAGAATTCCTTGCAAAATAAGTGTGGGCACACACACCGCTCATTCCCATTCCCGAAACAAGTGAGGGCACGGCGTTCCAACCCATGCCTGCCCCACTGCACCCCTGAACCCTGGTTGAGAAACATTGTCCTAGACGCTTTCAGACACTGCCTCTTTTTAAGAAAAAGAGGTCATAAATGGTTTCCTATTTTTTTTTTTTTTGTTGAAAAGTTTTACTTTTGAATTCCAGCTAAGGACTAGTTTATTATGTCCCCCTAGATCAGTGTTTCCTTTTAACAAAGGGGAGCCCTTGAAATTTTTAGGTCTTCAGGGAACCTCTGCTATAATTTCTATACCCACAGCTCCTAGTACATCAATGTGTTGGTCATTAGGAGGAATGCTTCTTACACTGCTGGACAGTGGGAAGAATGTCACCCTTACTGATATCCAAAAAGATCATTGTGTCACCTAAATTGACTTGAGAGTCACAAATTGGTCATTGCTCAAGGAACCCCTGGCAACTTGTTGTGGAAGAAGCCTGGTTGAGAAACACTGGCATTGGCTGCAATACTCATCCTCACTCTGGAACTGTCACCCACATTACCTCTTCACCACAAGATGTTTTTTGGGCTTATTGATGCTCAAGGTCACTTAACTCAGCAGACCAAAGAAAGACTGTGAATGCAGGGCCCTATGGCCTCAACCCTGCACACCATCATTATACTCTTAGTGTATTGATTCAGAAAGTTGATAACATCACTCTCTGCATCACCCAGGACCACCTAATTCTTTAAACAGACTGTTGATGAAGAGGTCACAGCGTGTTACATGACCTGCTAATAGACATAAAGGGTTAAAAGGGTGAGCAGGTAAGTAGGGGGCTTGAATCCCAGAGCCAGTAGCTCATCTTTATTACAACTAATTTTATTTAGAATTGAATGCAAAGTTTGGATTTATATTGAATGTGCATATTCCGGTGTTGTATATTTTGCATTCTCACTATGGTTATGATTATTTAACAGTTATTTTATGTTTATTGTGTTTTAATTACATGAAGAAACAAGGAGTAGTTAACTATATTAAGTTTTTTTTTCAGTTTCCTATAACAAGCATTTATATTTCCATTTTTATATGACGCTTCTTCTTTACTACTGATAAAAGTAGTCATACTGTTTTGATCCCATGAATTTTCCTATTTAACAATCGTCTTGCAGATTTTAGATATCCAATCGAGTGAAAAGACTGACCTCAAGTTGCCCCTCTTTCGGAGAGTTGCTCATTTTTACTGACTCATTGCAGGAACATAGAGTACAAATACTAAGCTACTGTTGATGAAGAGGTCACAGCATGTTGCATGACCTTATGGAAGACATAAAGGGTTAAAAGGGTGAGCAGGTATGGGGGGCTTGAATCCTAGAGCCAGTAGCTCGTCTTTAATACAACTAATTGTATTTAGAATTAAATGAAAGTTTTTATTTATATTGAAAGTGCATAAATTGGTATATGACATTACTTCTTTACTACTGATAAAAGTAGTCGCACTGTTTTGATCCCATGAATTTTCCTATTTAACGATCCATCCTCTCGCAGATATTGGATATCCAATAAAGTGAAAAGACTGTTGATGAAGAGGTCACAGCATGTTGCATGACCTTCTAGAAGACATAAAGGGTTAAAAGAGTGACCAGGTATGGGGGGGCTTGAATCCTAGAGCCAGTAGCTCGTCTTTAATTACCTCGTCAACTAATTTTATTTAGACTTAAATGCAAAGTTTTGATTTATATTGAATGTGCTTAAATCAGTAAATTACATTTCTTCTTTACTACTGATAAAAGTAGTTGTATTGTTTTGTTCCCATGAAATTTCCTATGTACCGATCGTCTCGCAGATCTTAGATATCCAATGGAGTGAAAAGACTGACCTCAAGTTGCCCCTCTTTCGGAGAGTTGCTCATTTTTACTGACTCATTGCAGAAACATAGAGTGCAAATACTAAGCTAGACCCTAACAAAAAGCACAACTCTTTCTCCCAAGGCCCCCTGCCTTCTGGCAAGAATAGACTAGACACAAAAAAAGTGTCTGTCATTACCAGTCAGCCAAACAGAGCTGCAGTGTTGAATCCAGCAACTCCCTTCCCCCTCTGCATGGACTCTTGACAGAAGGAGGAGAGAGCAGCAGAGGAGGAGAGGATGCTGAGGTACAATGAACAGACTGAAATCAGCAATAGCAGACAGTCCCCTTCTCTACTGCTCAGTCTTCCTTCTACAGTAGCTGTGAGCTGTTTTGTGTGCATGAGCCTGTTTAACGTTTTCTTTTCTTTCCTCCCATTTTCATGAATTATTTATTTCATTGTCATTCTGCACATTGCCACCTTGCCCATTAAAGTACCAGGAAGGCAGTGATAGAGTATAGGTATGGGTCAGGTAGCATTTGCACTGCCCCTCCCAACTCTTTTTAGCAGGCGCTGACCCTGGTGCTGACTGGAAGACCTTGTAAGTTGGACCGTCCCAGTGAAGATTGAAAAGAGCCAACGCATCTCCGCAAACGTACATCATCACCGACACAAGTGCAAGTTTGACATGTTGACCCAGAGAATTTCCAGGTATTGCCTACACTAATATTGCAGTTTGTCTCCCCCACCTGAATGTTCTAACAGCTTAATAGAAAGAAAGTTTTATGACAGCTTGTTTTCTTGTTGCTTACATGCTATCTTTAACCTCTTTGGGATATATTTAGCAGATATTAAAGGCAATTATTAAAAAAAAAAAATTTCCCTGTTTGACATATTGAATGAAATAATATTTCTCAATCATGGCTTATATATATATATATATATATATATATATATATATATATATAATATTATGTCCCGTATACATTGTTTCAAAAATATTCATTTAATGAACTATGTTCTTTATACTTTGATTAAATAATTCATAAAGTGTTATTGACATAATTGCTAAATAAAAGATTCCATCTTGTAGATATGATACATATATAAAGAATATTTATATTTGTATGGTTTGTTTTTGGATACTGAATAAGGAATGTGGTTGATTCCCAGTGGTATAGGCATGCAATAATAAGACAATAAGAAATGTGAACATTGCTTGTTGTCTTCTGTATGTCAGCATTCCCATAGCTTTTTAATGAAACAAGCTTTTACAGTCAATAGATTCATCTTAGAATTCCCTTGTGTGTATGGAGTTATTATTTTTCTATATATACATTGTTATATTTTATATATATTATGTGTAGCGTGGATGCCCTCTTGTGTTTTATGACCCATACTATTTTGATTGACTGCTCTAATAATTATTACAAAGCACATAGAATTATTCATGCAAACCAATTCAGAAACACAGTATCACAGAAAGCACTATTGAGACATCAGCCGTCATTGAATTGAAATATATATGTATGTGTTTGCACTCTCTATGTGTGCTCCTTAAAGATTACACATAAATCAGACAATTGATTTTATAGGTTCCTTTTCTAAGAAATGGAGAAAAGGATTTCAGTTGCCAAAAATCTGTCACTTGTTTTAAGAATGCTTTCTTCACTTGATAATTATAAGAGTGATTTATTGCAGGCAGAGTTCATATAGCTGTATTCTGGAGGCAATTGCACAGGATACAAAATCACTCACTGGTGTTAAAGATGATATTTCTGCCAGAACACCACATATCTGAGGAAATGAACGCTAGAAGATCAATATAAGCTAGCGGAGTGGTGTGATCATCAGAAACATTGCAATTGCTAGTAAAAAAAAAATCAATCACTGTAACAAATGTCAAAACAAACTTGTTTCCTATTTGCTTTGTGTAAATATATATATTCTGTTAAGAGCCATATTTGAAATACAAAGAACATGGTAAAGAAATAAGCGATAAATAAGATTTTTACAAAGTTTGTGATCTGGTTGATAGATAGGTAGTAGGTGTTGAGTAGTTTAACGCAGCCAAATTGGTAGATAAGTTGAGCCGCTGGTTCATGCTTGTCATTTGTCAGATGTAGTGGTATAAATCCACAAGAGGTTGTTAGAATCCAATTTGTGACTCAGAATGCAGCTGTAAATACTAGTTGGGCTGCCTTGAGATTTATCAGTGTTTCTCAGTGAGTAGATTCTTGTCAAAAGCTGTGATGTATAGACAAGGTAAATTCATTGATAAGCAAAGTGACACCCTTGTTCCTTGTAGATGTAGGCAACAAACAAGATCTTACAGTTGTGCAATGTAACAGAAGAGTAACATATGTGACATCTAGTAATAAATTATGTGCTAAAAAAAAGTCAGAAGCATGACATACATATTTAGTTTGTTTGCATATTTACTTATTCAGCAATAACAAACACATAATAGGAGCATTGCAGATTCGCCCATTTTATTATTGTTCTACATATCTTAAAATTATCTGTATTTGGTAAATGTAGCTAAAAATGAGTTTCATTTTCCACCATCTAAAAATGAGTTTGATTTTTACCATCTCTAAAAACGGAATATTTACACCATTGCTCTCTTATACTCTCAGTTTGTTGTGATGTGGAGTTTTGGGGTTATAGTTGAACCAACATGTAAGGATAAGTCAATGTAACGGGAACAGAGGCTATAGGGAGCCTTTACAACTACCATATCAATCTATAGAAAGGCCTACAATAAATGAAACCTGGTATATTTATCAACCCACATTTTAGTTCTGGGTGGCATTAGTAATTTGCCCAAGAGCACAAATATAGGGTATTACATACCAGCTACACCCAATCTTGTCAACTCTGCCTGTGCTATTCAAATGCATTAAGGTCAAACTCTCGCTGAACCGGAGGATTTCCAGCACTGCATCATGCATACCTGGAAATCCTCTGCGATCCCCAGGGCACTAGAGGTTAATTCATCTTTAGTGCCCCGGGGATCGCACACTCTTCCCAAAGAATGCAGCCACAGCTGCAATCATTGAGAAGATACCCAGCATGGGAGAACCTCCTGACATTGTAATATAAGTATCTCTTACAAATGATACATACCGTTCTGTAACAAATGTATCATTTGTAAGAGATACTTATATTACAATGTCAAGAGGTTCTCCTTTGCCGGGCATCTTCTCAATGATTGCAGCTGTGGCTGCATTCATTGAGAAGAGTGTGCGATCCCCAGGGCACTAAAGGTTACTTAACCTCTAGTGCCCTGGGGATCCTAAACAGGTGGATTCCCAGGGCTAAATGCATCTTTAGGAATCCTCCTGTTTTAATTTTCTTCTCCGATGGTTTCGCTAAATCGCTTTGCCGAAATTTCGCAGAACCATTGGAAGTTTGAGGAAATTTTGGCGAGAATGCCGGAGGCTTTCTCACTCATCCCTACTTACCACTTACTTTCCAAAAACATACCACTAAGTTAAATGGCTCCCACCTAAACTGTGTAAATTCAAAGCAAGGATCAGCATTAAGGGGTAAATGTCCCCTGCAAAATACTGTAGAATATGGAGACAGTGTTATGAAATCCTTCCAAAGCAGGTACATAGTATGGTTAAATCTTTGGTAACAATAGTAGTTTTTTTCCTTCTATAGTAAATCTCAGACCATTGCAAAGGATTTATTACATTTGTACTTTTGAAATGGATCTGTTTTGTTGTGAAGCCACCTTTGGCAATTCCAACTGGTTCTATATTTCTTTTTTAATAAGCAGAAAAGTAAAAGTGAGGAAGCCTCGATATACCTACATATAATTCCCTGTGTTGTGACAAATAGATTATTATGGGAGAACCTGGGTGATCCAGCAAACCTGGAATAGATTTGATCCAGGATCGAAAACATTTGCCAGCTAAGAAGTGCATTTCAGGTTTGCTGGATCACCCATGCTAGTCTACTTATTGACTTATCAGGCTTATTGACTTAACAGTATACATTTTTAATAGAAGTTAGTTCAGTAACAGAGTGCTTGCTGGCAAAAACGTTCCTTGCAAAGTAAATATTATATATATATATATATATATACAACAATATACAGTAATACAGATTCATTACTCTGTTCTCCAAGGCAGCTAAGTCCATGTTGATGAATGGTACTGTCAAAAATTGGAACAGGTACACCACCACTCAGCTACAAAAGCTTCTTTCTGACAACCTTGGGTTAACTCAATACACTCCACTGTGGCCACTGAACTTCACTCTGGTCCAACTCACTCACCCTAAAAATAATCTCCATGATATGCCATACAACAATTCAAATGGTTGAACCAAAATAAGAATGCCTCTTTTTCAAGGCTGTGTTTTGCCATGTACCCAAAATTGCAAATATAATCTATAGTCATGGGGATTGCAGTATTAAAACATTATCCAATTTAAGGTCACATTTTCATTCATTTTTTGATGTTCAGAAGTCAACTTGGTATGGTATAAGGCTATACACTATCTAATAAAAATAAACATGACTGTTGGAAGTCATCAATATAACATAGTTAATAAGGTTAAAAAAGTATGATGTCTATCATGTTTGGCTTATTGGTATTGTATAACTGATTTTTTTTGTGACCAATAACTAATTAGGTTTCATATTAATGTAGAAAGGAAATAGAGATTTTACAGTATGTGTTGTGGTAGCATCCACCAGTTAAGTTAGCTAGAATATCTCAGTGCCTCTTAGTGGCATACAGTTTGTTTAAAGAAGGGTAAATGTATCATCAACCATAACCTGTCAACCTAACAATGTAGAGCCACCCTAATAGTGGTCAAGTAAGTCCCGATACCAGTCCAAATTAGCTTTACCCCAAAAATGCACATTAACAATAGGGAAGCACCCGTTTTTTTGTCCTTGTTCTTCTTTTTTTATATAAATGAGGTATTTACCATTCTTTCTGGTTAGCAGTACAGGCATTAGCTGCTGCAGCCTACTGTGTGAGTTAGGAGGTTAGCAAGAACTCTGCCTGGGCTTACAGCACAATACTTGCAGTAATTGAGTTCATAAATTATTATATATATTAGGTTTGTAAGCACATTGTCAAGGTAAATATTGATGAGCACTCCTATTGGTTGGTGATTGTTATGGAGCAGAAGCACCCCTATGATCACCTTTGTTCATCCGGGACCAATAAAGTTCTGATCCTGACATAGTTTCATGTTGTTTCTATTTGCCACGGTTTACTTCTTTATAACTGTATTGTCTTTTATTGTTAATAGAATTTATCTGCTAAAACTACTAGTATACAATAAAAACTATGTATTCCTCTTGGACTATTACTCACATGTAGCACATTTCAAGTGATAATATACAGCCACAATAGTAGTCATAACCGAGGTTTAATGGGCTTCTCTGAAAATTCATTGTTAATTAGCACATTACGCCTTATTTACCTCCAGGGCTCAAGAAGAGCAATGTGCTGACACTGTCCTCTTGACACATCCATTCCAGTCTCATTTGTCTTAAATCTGAAGTAAACCCTTAAGAAAACTGAGCAATTCAAAATATGCAAAATATAAAGAAAATATACCTAATACTTAGCTAATATTAACACTTGACTTTCACCATTAACTGATGGTAAACAATTACTGTAATTAAAAACACATGTATATGTGTTTCTGGTTCTTTCAAGTGGTTCTGTGCCCTCTGCATTCTTTCTGTGATTTGTAATTATCCTTCCCAGTCCTTATTTTGGTACCATAGAATTATAGGCTTTTATATTGTGAAGTTAGGAGACTAGGTGGGTCTAAGTATTATGGCAAAAGAAAACTGGGCAGGGCTGACAACACTCAGTCTACAAAAGACGCTGTGTGTTGTCAGCCTACAACAGCAATTATAAGCTGAGTGCATTTTTGTAATATAAACAGGTAAAATAAAATCATAAAAAGAAGAACAAGAGGGAGAGGTAAGTAATTCCAATCTGGCTCTCAGCATTAGTGTCAATGGACAGTTGTTTCATTGCTTTTGTAAATATTGGTCACAGTGCTGGCAGTTTTTTAGGGATGGGGGGACTTACTAGGGTTAAAAGTTGATGAGGGATTTCTGTTATGTATTGAAAATTTCTAGATTGGGAGGAGTGGAGGGATAAAAATTACTGCTTTGAGTGGAATATGTATCCAATAGTATATCTAATGATAACGAGGATGGCAATCATTGGTCATTATATAAGTATACTTGTGATTTACTTAACTTTATAATCTTTGTACATTACATATGTATCACCATAAATTTTTACCTTAAAATGTTTTTCTCAGTGTGATGGCTCAGGTGTAGTTTATGATGATAGGCAGAGTTTAAAGCACTAGATTTTCTATGTTTATAGCCTCCAAATGTGTGAATCTAGCCCCATACCTTCCATATTACCTTCTGACCATTGCAGGCATCCAATAAAAAGAAGTATACATAACTTTTAATTAACTTTTATTGTTTAATATTATTCTTAAACTCTTCCGACACTCCCACCCTGTTACAGGGTTCACCTAGTACCTTAATTTATTTATACTCAATTTTACCTTCTGCAACATAGAGCAGTCAGGCTTGTCATAATGAATGTTGCTGGAGAAAGAATGTAAAAATGTGTCCAGGTAGTACATCTTTTATGCTTTGTTTTTATATTTTGTTGCATATAGTAAACTAATAACATAAATTATTAGCATTTAGAATAGAATTTCTAAATAGTATCAGAGTACTTTAACATTTTCCAATTTAGGATGACAAAATATTGTATTTACTTGTAAACTCTAATAGTAGCAGACATGAGATTTGAACCATGTCAAAACACAGGTTGTAACAATTTTCCTAAAGAGTTGGGAAAAAACATGAATTGTAGTACTTGGCAGCTTTTTTGTGAAAATTGTTTTGTAAAATTACGTTTAAATAGATGGGATTCCTTTTCCAGATTAACTGTAGGAAAACTTGAACAAGGCATTTTAGCGAAATTCCATCAAAAGCTTGTCTTCTGCCAAATAGGGTCCATATCTAAAACAAATAAAAATAAAATCCAATGAGATAAATTCTTGTAACGAATTCATGACGTCTTTTACCCCTTTACAGGACCGGCAATGTTTTGGTTTTAGCAATGTGTTCATTTTTTACCAAGTAACATTTGTAGCCTGTCCTAAAACACCTTGCATCTCTTAAGGGGATGCATAAAGTCCCCATGCAATAGCACATTTAAATGTGTAAATATGTATAAATGAAAAAAATAGTCCAATCATTCTACAGATTCTAATGTTAATGTTGTTGCAGGTTTTCAATATAAGGCCTTTTTGAGTTGTCTATTCACTGAATCCTGAACATAATTTAAAATGCCCATTACATTGGTAGTCAGCAGAAAAGGGCCCTTTTACATAGCTGGTCAGTAGTGAAGGGACTTTAAAGTCAGTGACAAAATCAATACCGTTGGTAAGCTCATTAACATATTGCATGTAGATTGCATGTATCGGTCTTCTAGCTGATGGTGTCTGAATCTACCGCTAAAGACATTAATAGTTGAGTTTTCTTCCAAGCACTGTCCATGTCCATATTGCTGAGGACATACTACATTGCTTTTTCATTCATTTGTTATGATGTCATTTTATAGTGGACATTTTGGTCTGTTTTCAGACAATTTATTTGAATGAGCTGCCTAATAGTAAAGTGGGAGCCCAGCCTAACTGGTAAATATCCAACCTCTTAAAGGCAATTCTGTTTTAGTCCCTTTTTTAGATTAGGATCCCTGGAAGGCACAACTTTTTTACTTGTGACTAAATTCATAAGCAGTTTTTAATATGGTAACAGTGAAGCTGATTTACAAAAAATGAGTGAACCTCCACTCGATGATGAATGATTCCAGTGAATCTTAACTCCTGGCCATGTATACATGTCAGATAGATCTCTAACAACAACTTTCATTCACCCAAAAGTTCTAGCCAGCAACATTTTTAATAGAATAGATTAAAAAACTATAAATGCAGAATTATAGCAGTCGTTATACAGTATATTTTATCAATACTGATTTTTTTGGGAAAAAATAGAAAGAAACATAAGGATGAGAAGTACATTTGTGAAGAACATTTGGCCATGCACTTTGTTATTTGTATCTGCTATGTTATCCATCTGTGTATGGTGCCATGTGCACAGGAACTCTATTACCGGGAAAGGAAGAACCGTTCTGCAGGTCTCTCTGCCATATGTCTGTTCCCATAAAAGATGGGGATGAAGATATCCAAGTACATAAACTATTACAAAACTGGAAGCCTTTTCTTTTTTCAGGTAGGCGGCCTTAAGGTTTGGGCCTTCATCTAAACAGGAGTTATAAAAATAAATGTTTCTTATATGCGAAGGAAATAGTGCACATAACGATAGCTGCTACTGTGTTAAAAAAAAAAGTCAGCATCGTTTTAAGTGTTTATGCTTAAGTTAATAAACAAATTTGTTTTATATGCTTATTTGGTAAAGGGGAATAAAAATTAAAAAAAAATATAATAATAATATAAATTTGCCACACCATTGTTACTTCTAAGAATCAATTTGGTCTTCTGCTGTCCTTCCCTCTCTCCCTTTTCAGTTAAGAATAAAGCATTTATATAATGCATCAGCGCACATAAATGTTGCAAATACGTGCAAATCAATCTATAATCTGAAAAAGTAAAATGCAGTTTTAAATGTGTTGTGAAATGCAATGTAAAACTTACCATACATTGAAAAGGGTTTATGAAACAGAAGCATCTTCATCTTGCTGAATGATCAGAGAGAAAGGTATGAAAATATTTGAATTTATTCTGGTAGAAGTGACCCATGTCCTAAATGAATCAACTATGAGTGTAAACATTATAATGCAATGTGTAATTTTTTTAATAAAAAAATATAACTGTAATTGAATTTACTGTCTGGCTGGCATATTAATTATTCAGAAAATCCCAGAAAATGTTTTCTTTTTATTAAAATTTATAAAAAAAACAGTGAAAGGGAAAATTGGAAAGTTGATCTGCCAATGTGACTTATTCATTTGCTACTTATGTTGCTATTGCAACTTACCTAACATATTTGCATTTGGTTTAGCATATTTGCTACTGATCATTTATGGTCCTTTTTGTTTCATATTCCATTTTTGAATTGATTTTAAATTCAAAAACAATATAGTGGCAGACAGAAGACCACTAAAAGGTGCATCCTGATTCATAAGATTCACACAAAAAGTTGAACTAGTGTAAAAAATAATATGTACGCAACTTTCCCCCAACAATTATTTTCTAAAGTAGGGCCCCATGTCAGCCCTGCACATGGCCCCACTGTTGGCTGCTTCTACCACTGGATGCAACTCCACCACAACTGCATGCAAACAAATGCAGAAAATGGTTTTCCAGCCACTCACTGGAGCATTGTTGAACCTGCACTACTCTGCGGTCAAATGCAGGTCTGAAATGACCCTTTATGAGATATCAGATTGGCCACTCTCAGACTCCATGAGCTAAATCTTGCTGTTATATTTTATTAGCAGTTGAATAGGAAAGCTGAGAATTTAAAGTAACTATCAGGCCCTCTTTAAAGAGGAGCTGTACTTAAGGAGGCTGATTTACTAATTTGTTTGAAGACGTTCATACAATACATTGTGTTAATATATGCCTTACATATCCCATCATTTGCAAATCAAATACTGCAAGTAAACAAGAAATTATTTTCACATGATTAGGCAATTGAAGTGATTATTCACACATTTTAATAAATTAAACATTCCCAAATCATTTAGTCGAATGAAGGATTAGCTTTGAAAATATAACATTTATTTGTTTAACAGAATCCTTAGCACCCTTTAATGTGACAAATCGGTAAAAATTGCACCTTTAGCATGTCATTCTTAAGTAGAAACAGAGGAGCACTTCCACCGTTCCAGCGCTTAGGCACCTTTTGTCCAGGTGGCAAAAACCTATCAGCAATGTAACACTCTGCCCACTACTGCTTCTCATTACTGGCTTACAGTATTAATGTCATCAAAAGGCAGCACCTTGGAACATGAAGTACTGGTTCTCATAGAAAAAAGTTGGTCTAAATAAAGGAACAGCTATACAAAGCTACTAAAATTGGCTTATTATTAACAGCAAATGTGTCTCAGACTGTTTAAAGGAAACATTGCCTTAGTTTAGGTCCACTTTAATTAAATCCTACACACTTTAAAGCAGTGCTCCACAACCAGGATTCCATGGAAATTTAGGATTCTTCCAGAGGTTGCCGGGGGTTCCTTGATCAATGACACTGATGATCTTTTTGGTATCTGTAAGGGTGACATTCTTCCCACTGGAAAGTAATGTAAGAAGCATTCCTTCTATTGATCATCTGTTAGGAGATGCTTATATGTCTAGGGATCCCGAGCTGTGCACCATCGCAGTATAAAACTCTGTTTATTCTATCCAACAATTTGCTGCAGCAAGGGGAACTAAGAAATGGCAGCAGCTTCTGCTTCCCTTTAGCAGTGCAGCCTGATGTATTTTATCGGCATCCCCAGCACCCACTGTGAGGCTGTGCACAGGTGCAGGGGATTTTTAAAAGGCAGATTAGTTCCTGTTCCTATCCTGCTCTGCCATTGGCTGCTGGGACTTTAAAGCCTCTCAGCTCACAGTGTCTGTTGTAGCGTTTAGCTGGGCTAATCTGTGCTGGAGTTTCATGTTATTTACTGTTGCCGACCGTGCCTTTTCTTGACCTATTGTTTGTACACATCCTGGACTGACCTTTTGCCTGTGACCCCAACTCTGCTTGTGTGTTGCCCTTGTGTACTTCTTCTGGTGGACAGATTATCGGTGTATGACCTCTGGCTTTGTATTCTGGACTTGTCTTTGATGGACTCATATATGTGGGCTCCTGGCACCATCCCTTGTGAAATTAGTCCTGGGGGCAAACTAGTCTCCTGAGGCTGAGAGAGGGCTTGCTATAGGTGAGGAGGAGTGCGGTGTTAGTTTAAGGGACTGGTGTCTGTTGAGTACTGTTGCTGGACCAAGGCCTTACACTACCATGCCAATGTTTTGTGAGTTATGTATATAGTAATTATAGCAGGGGTTTCCAGAGGACCTGACATTTATTTCAAGGGTTCTTCTATGATAGGAAGGTTTCAAAAAAGCTGTGTGTTAGTCTTCCTGCTGAATGCCACTGTGCCCTGCAGTGATAGAGCAGAAGACAAGAGGAACCGCTGTACCTAGTGGGGACTTTGTATCTAATACATCCAGAATTATTCAGTATCAGATATATCCATAAATCTTATGTTAAGATTTGAATATATTAAAGTTATTAAACCTCTTTAACAGGCTGCTAGTAATTTATTAGTTCATTATGTAATATTTTTATAATTCATTGCAGCAACAGGGTAACTAATGGTGTAAACTATTTTTTAGCACTTTTTTGTCTACCTGTTAACAAAAAATATGGGCAACATTTGGGCACCAAATTATTTTTTTTGTTAAAAAAGCGTAAGAATCACCTCATTAAAGTAACTTTGCCTCTGAGCAAAAAAAGAGGTTAACAAGACAACATATAAATATGAAAAGGTTTTACCTAAATTCACCTAATTTTATTACATAAAATGTATTTGATATCTATACAAAGTAAAGTCCTGCAAGTGGATGACAAAGTATAACAAATAAAATAAAAACACATCAGTTGCCACTCACAGAAGTGAACTAAGCATTATTCAGTTCACCACAAGTTCACAGAATGAAAGACAATGCACTTGAAAAATGATTCCTGGAATGGCAGAAATGATCAACTATCTGTCAGGAGAATACACGAGGAAAATATTACCCATAATAAACATGGTAAATCTTGAGCTATGGGATTCCACTTAATAATAATCTTCGGGATATGGAAGCCAACTCACAAAGATTGTGGAGTCTAATGTCAATGGAGTTAAAGCTATGAATGTAATTTCAAAACAGAAAAAATATTATAGACAGCTCAGCTACATGTATAGTGAATACCAGACCCCTATTTTACTCAGGTGAGGCTTTAATACTCGCAAAAAAATGTATTTGTGGCAATATAGAGTAACTGGTACTGCAGAATAGCATCCAATAGCAATTACCTGTATTTGCCTACTACTATTCTCTATAATTGTTCCAGTGTAAAACTATAACACTTAGGGCTCTTTTTTTTTAAAACAGGGAATCTGTCATTCCCTCAAACATCCCCTGGTGGGAATTTTCCATGTCTATGTGTTTCAATGGCAGTAATTTATTCCCATCAGAGAATGTTTGAGGCAATGTCAGATTCCCTGTTTTAAAAATAGAGTCCTTAGTGTAACTCAGAGAATAAAGAATTGCTATCAGGTAGGGTTTTTGGTGGCAGACATTTGTGTTGGAACATCCAAAGTCTCTGTCAACAGAAAAGCCTCTTGTTCCTGTTCCTAGTAGTGTACATGTATGGTATAGTGTAGACTGATGGCCTATTCTAGCCCCCGTATGATGCCAAGAATAGAGCCAAGTGCCAGGGATAATGTAATGCCTTTGGGTAGATGAGAAGCATGGTGGTTAAGTAGATGGTGGTAACTGGAGAGGGAGAGCTCATTCTAAAGGTTGCCAACATGAGTTTCCTGCAAGCAAGCTGTACTGAATGGCACTTAGTTGAGTTTGCTTATCATTATTGGCAATTGACAAGTATTCCACCCTCCTCAACCACCTAGATGGCTTAGGTTTCACTACAGGTCAAATCTTGGAAAAGGGTGGCAATGCTCAAAAACTTGCAACATTCAACTTGTGTTCAATACGCAAATATGTTTAATACACATATACATTTCCATATAAATTGCCAATTCACAATTTATTTAGCCACTTGGAACTGATACTTATGCAATCAATACATTTCATGCACACAGTGACTGCAGAATCTCCTACATAACTGATTGCATAACCAAGAGGTTTTCTTAAAAGAGAGAACAGCAAACCCTCTCCAGGTTCACCATGGCTGTTTGCTGTGTGCACTAAGCATGCTATTTCTATGTTTACCACTAACCTGAATCAAACAAAAAATGCATATAAATGTTATCTATGCGTGTTGTATTTATATAAGAAAGTCATTAGAAGTTGTACTCAGTACACCAACTCACATGTGGGCTTGTTCTTTGAGATGTGCAATAAAATGCTATCTGCACTGATAACATATTTCTTTTTTGTTGTTTTTTTTTACATGTCTTATTTTGCGATGTATCTATCCCATATAAAGCATTTACTAAATACAGTTAAACAAAATCATCTTTTTAGCCTTCAATGTTATCGGTGCCACATTTGATTTTTTTTTTTTTTTTTTTGCACACATTAAAAAATTAATCTACACAGTGGGCAATAAAAAAGTGGTTGTAAGCGATTTATCAGTGAGGATCGTGTTGAGCATTTCATTGGTTGCTGGTCATCAGGGGTTAGGGCCACACATGGCACTGCCCGCCAACAAATCAGTTGCCTCTTTATAAGGACTCTCTTTGATTGGTAGTGTCAGAGGTTACGGTATACTAGTAAGAACATACACAGTTAGCAGAAACAAATTTAGGGGGTCTAAAATGTAGTTTATAGCAGGCATGGTAAACTTTCTTTTGGCCAAGGTGGTTGGCTAGAGATGGCATCATTAGTCTGATTAAAACAAGTTCCAAGGCCAGACTGCAATCCTTGAAGTTAGCCAAACCCAGAATGAATTGTACCCGGGCACATTTGCCCATCTTAGATTTTGGACTGCCCACATTTCCGACTATAGTGTAGAAGAAGTAACTGTAACTTTTCAGTTCAGATAGTGAATTTTCTTCTAGGATGAAATCTGCTCATGAATTATTTGACCTTTGCAAAGTCTGTCTGTGCCCCTGCTTGAAAGATTCAGTTTCTTTTTTTGTGTCTTAATGAGCATGGTCACCGTGACTGAAATTTTGACTTTTTATCAATAAAGGAATAAGGGAGAACTGTTCAAACAGAATCATTTGTTCTAAATATCTGAAAACTGTAAAAGTTTCTCTTTAAATAGATTTCCTTTCACTTCCTAATGGGTCAACAGAACATGCAATACACTGGGGTTTTTAATGATTCACTACATGGCATAAAATAAATTTGGTTATTTGGTAGGGAAACTATGTAGAACTTTGGATAACTTATCATTGTATGTGTGTTCCATTGTATTGTGGCATCTAGACGATTTACAATGATGGGTTTGTTAGAATATTCAGACATTTAAAAATATAGACTGCCAAAGCAAGACTGTTCCTTTTCGAGAACTGACCATCAATTATATATTCTTTATATAACCTACCACCACGATTAAAAAAATCTCTTATTCTTCATGCAAATTGGGTGCTATTTTAGCCATTCTTTCAAATTCTAAAGTAATAATAAAGAGAACATTTACGTTTAGGTGAATACAGAGCAATTTTGGCTTTGTCAGTTCAGTGTGCAATTATAAGCAGGAAAAAAGTGAGGACAAAATGCTTGAAATGAAAGCTATAATGTTCTTAAAGTGTGATCATTAGAACTACTACCTTTACTACATCAATAAAATCCACCATGCATTAATATTGCTGCCTTGTCATGTGTGAAATCCTATTTACATGTGTCATACTTTTCACTAAGCCAGCAACAGTTTGAATCACAAAGCATGCTGTGCCTGGAGCAGCGCATGTGTAGCCCTCAATAAATTGGCTGTCATGAGGCAGAATTAATCATTATATTATACAACCTGTTCTGCTGCTACATTACAGCAGTGAAATAATTGTCCTTTTGATGGTTCCATTCTTCCATTTTTTTTGCAATGTGCTAGCAGAATGTACTGTGTCCGTAAAATCTTGCAAATATTTTTTTGCATTATGAACAATTTTTTTTAGTTATATTTAAAAACAATAATTTAAAAATACTTAACATAAAAACAAAAAATAAATAAAAAACACTAAATGAACAATGTAAGACACATTTCCAGTTAAGCAAATGCATAAAGTGTCACATACATTATGTAATCATTTGCATCTCAAAACCCACAGTTTTTAGCAGGGACTTTATTTTATTACTGTATTTTCAAGCCATAGTAAGTGAAAGAATGATATGATTTGTATCTTGTAAAAAAGCTAATGTTGAACAAAATTAGTTCTTCAATGTATAAAATGTTTTTTACAGTGATGTATTTTTTAATTCATTTGTTTTAAAATTATTGTTTTCACATTCTACTAACTGGTTCTTAGCAGTTCAAAAAGCACTGTATAATTATTTCAGGACCAATAGTAACATGTTTTGTTTTCATTTTCATAAAAACTCTATTTTGTAATAATATGTATTTTTTTTTGGCTTTTATTAGTATTTATTTATTATAGTGTCAAGTTTTATGTGATAGTCGGTTGTCTTACATGCTGAGCTGTGGCATGGCAATTTGTGTTAAAAAGTTGGTATTTTAATAACTATTTTTTATAAAAGTGGTAACAAACTGGACCTTTTTGAACTGTTTATTTAGCTGCTTTGTCATTTCATTTATTTCACAATTCCCCCACAATATAGCCAGATAATTAAACCCTAATTTTAGCTCCCCTAACTTGCTGGCTGGACTTAAATCATTAAGGGATATCCTACTGGTATATGCCAGTACTTTGAAAAGTAGGGTTCATAAATGTATTAAATAATAATACAGTTTATTAAATTTACCTAAAGATTTAGCAAAACGCCTTAGCACCCATTTTGAAGGAGATCAGTGCATGGGATCACATGCGCCCATGCTGAATAATAAGTGCAAGCATATACTCAAAAAGCAAATCACATGCTACTTGCTTGAATGATCACTGCTACAGCCAACTGCAGTCATCGTTCTGTAAAACTAGGTAATAAAAAAACTCACAAACCCATTATGAGATATACATAGATGGCCAGGAAGGTTAGTATACAATTTCATTTTATGCAGGTGTGGGCATGGTGTAAAATGTTTTAGTATGTCAAAGGGTCGCTTAAAAAATTTACTACAACTAGTAATAACAGTAATTGAAAATAAGCAGGGCAAACATGCATAGTGTTCCATATTACTGTCATCTTTTCTGTTCTAAATAACACTTCATATATTAAGACAACAGGTTTATACATAGAGGCAAAATATGAGCAAACAGCTGCAACAGCTTTAGTTGTTAATTTGTCTGCCAAAAGTGCAACAAGCATTCACAACAGGAACAACATGGAATCAACTTGTGTGATTCACAGAATACAAATAGTCATGGACTCACTCAACCCTTTCGCTGCTGAAGAAATTTTACTTTTTTCGCTCACAGATGTTAACATGCACATTGTTGATCTAAATATAACTTTTTAAAATAAAATGATAAGTTTCAATGTTTTATGTTATATTTGTGCTTCTGTGCTATACGAATACTGGCCCTAGATATATTGCTGTGTCTCTGCCATGCATGTGTCCAAAAGATTTTATTAGTATATGTTATAAGCTGTACCCCCTTGCATTGTCCCGAACGTTACTTTAAAAATAAAACCACATATTCCCCAAACCTTCTTTCTATGCACCAAATTAAGGGACTAGAGCAACATCACAGTCACCAAGTTGGATATTCACCAGTAAGGCTGATCTCACTTGCAACCCTTCATAAAATGCTCACTCTCCAGTCTCCAAGTACCTAAAAATATACTAGCATTGTGGTGGGTTGCATTAATATATGTGCATGAATGCATTTTTTTACACTAGCCCTTTCCAATAGATGGACTGGCAACTCACCAAAACTTCCAAGAAATATAACAATCAAAATGCAGTCGAGCATTACAGTGCATTGTTGTGCTTTACAAAAGAACCCCTTTGCAGCGCAAAGTGCTAACACACTTAAAAAAAAACTAGCACAATAAAAATGACTTATTTTTACTTCTGCAGAATTTCCAATCCCTCCACATCTGAACTCAATTTGGTCCTTCACCACCCTGGAATCCTTCTTTATCCTAGCTCAGAGGAAGTGCTGAATGCTGCCATCTTATTCTGTCTACTTCACCCGATCTCACACTGCTCAGGCGCCAGATTGGGTGACGTATCCTCCTGTAAATTAAAAAATAAATTTGCCAACCACATTGTTGTAGGGAAAAGTTACTTCTGAACATGCCTGAGATTGGGCATGCGCAGAAAGAGCAGCTCAAAGCCTCCTGGGATACAGGATATAGGTATTCTATGAGGCTCTGCACTTCTATTAAGTCTTTATCATCGCTGTGGTAAAGATAAAAGGGTGGGGGTTCCCCCCTTTTTTTAAAAAAAAACTTAGGGGAACAAAAAAGATTACTTTTACTTAGTATATACAATAAAAATTTGGTGATAGGTCTGCTTTCCGATGCCATAAAGTGAATTGTGGAACATGTTTAGGTTTCACATCTGGCTATGTTTCTTTCATGTTTGAGGCAATTGCAGTAAAAGGAAATTTCCTGCCACATTTATGTCTTTATTTAGTTCCTCTTCACCAAGTGTTCAAGTAGTGGAAAGGTACATGACATCTACCTGAATGAACCTGATCATAACATGCTTAACATCATAATGCTGCTGATCAGAACCACATTTTACAAATAGCAGTAGCTCCGCTCCGCACATTATGACTTATCTTATTGTATGCCGATTATGCAATTAGGGAATTTCACTATGCATTAGTAGCATTCACAGCTTGTATGCGTAACTAAAACACATTTTTTATCTTGATTGTGTATAGTGAATAACAAATCAGGAAATTTGCAAATACCTTATTTTTCTGTTACCGCTTTCCAGTTCCAATGGGGATTATAGATGAGTGCCAAATTACTGAATTATACAATTTTCAAACATAATAAAATGCAAATATTATTTATTTTAATCAATTTTTCCCATTATCATTTTTTTCACAAAAATTGTCAGGAGTATGAAGAAAAAGAAAAATAATACCATATGTAGCAATAAAAACTGTATTAAACAGTAAAACTTATGAAAATTGTACACAAAACAATGGTAAGATTTGGTAAGAAATAGTTTACCCATATCTCTATCTATTGTGACTACAAAGATATTGCGTATCACCATGTATACAAAAGATTTAAAAGTTGACTTCATCTCTATACACTTGCCTAAAATAATGATAGGATGAGCCTGATTGTTCACATTCTTAGGTGAGCTCTCTTTCATCTGTTTAATAGTAAGATATAGTCTGCACTTTTAGACTTGCTTAAAAAAAACTATATTAATTTTAAAGCACAGGGAAACTTAAACACTAACTCTACATTAAAATAAACCTGTTTATAATCTTTGTACTTCCACCTCCCTTCAGTTCAATGCAAGCATCTTCACTTGGTCCCTTTTGGTATCTTCAGCCATCTTGATCGGCTATGATAAAATTACATAACTCCTTCACATGAGCGTGGGAGTTGTGATCATTCCCATCAGCCAGCTATGCTGGTATTGTGTACATAACGTTATTATTATTATTTTATTACAATTAAACCTTTAGCAGTAGACAGTACACTGCAGGAATATAGTCTCTACCCATATAGCACAAAAAGCACTGTTTGTCTAGAACTCCCTCTGTGTTGCCAAAGGCAAAGTAATCCAGAGAATTCAGTTAACGTATTCACCTCTGCTGTCTCAGTAAAAGTATATACGTAGAATAAACAAGAACTTGATTTGGCCAACTAGTGATAGAAATTGCAATTCCCCAGAGTGCACTGATACAACCAGTCTCCATAAAACGGGTGATTATTGCAAGCTTTCTCTAGAAACATTTATACCAGGCAAAATTCTCTGCCAATATAGGGAATCCTTAATTAGTATAATTTATAATAAACTCTCATATGCCATGTAAATTTAGTGACCATTACCTCATTACTATTTCCTATTTAAAAAAAAAATGTTATTTCTCAGAACAATGATATTATTTAGAATTTATGTGACTTGACTTAATTGGCTTTTTAAATTATGACTTGGCGATTTGCACTCCTAGACAAACTGTGTATTTGCTGAGCTAGCCGTTTCCTGTTACAGTTACTGTACAAAGTGGCCACATTAGAGTGTAAAAACCTAAACATATATAAAGCAATTGCACAAAAAAAGCAAGTTCTATCCCCATAATAGGCTCCCAAGCTGTCTATTTAAAGGTAAATAAAACCTACTTAAAAATGGACTATGCATTTCCTGTAGCACACATAACATCTGGGAGCCATTAGAAACATATTATAGCAAAGCACTTTAAACTGCACCTTGTAGCAAAATGCACCTTTCATTAAAGATATATTTATTGCTACTGTAAACTGCCTTTATCTTTTGCGTTACTAAAAAAAAGAATATGAGCAGCTCATGCACACCATTAGAAGTTTTGCTTTGAAAGCAGATTTGATTTTTATGGTCGGACACACTGGGCAGCACCCCCCTGCCCCTCACAAGTAATGGTTTAGCGCTAAATATAGATCCTGCTGAATTATGTATTTCTTAAATAGGTAGTATTCTACTTATGGGGCTTTCAACATTTTAACACTCTTCATGTTAATTATCAGTCATAGCCTGAATGTGTTATAGCCTTAACACTTAACATGAGCTCATCAAACACAGTATAAGATATATATACCGTATTTTTCGGCATATAAGACACACTTTTTCTTCCCCAAAACTGGGGGGGGAAAGTGGGTGCGTCTTATACGGCGAATACAGTTTTAAAAAATAATTAAAAGAACATACCGGTACTCACCCGATCCCGCGATCCCGCGATCCGGCACGCTTCTCCTCTTCTCTCTTCTCCTCCTGGCTGCAGCGCGTGTCTCCTCCTTCCTTCAGAGCCGAGCGAGGAGAACACGCGCCCCCGCGATCCCGGAAGCATGCTGATCTCTGCCCTAGCGGAGTTCCCCCGGCGGAGAGAAACGCACGGTAACTGTAAGTG